>NC_143436.1:155594662-155922912 GCF_987193195.1 Phasianus colchicus
TCCAGAACAAGAAGAAAAAGCCCTCCTGTCTTCCCCAGAAGGAGAAGAAAAAGTACACAATGTATTTATTTGTATTCTATCAATATTACATTGGTGAAAAAATTATCCAGGATGATTTTTGCTATTTGTCTTATGCACCATAGTTTTCAGATCAATACAAAAGCAAAATATTACAGTTGCTTTTTTTTTTTTTTTTTTGGTAGTAGTACTAAATGTTTATTGGGGCATATGTGTTTAATGGAAACACCATACTCTGGTGACTCAAATAATGTTTACATATACAGAAGTACTTAACACCTGCAGTAATGGTCAGCCTGACAATCTTTATTGCCTAATATCTTCTTCTTGAAGACAGAAAGTGGCTCCATTGATGTTTGGATAAAAAGTATTTTAAAAACCTCACCGGTATCCTTTTAGCTAGTATACTCTCCTGTCTTCCTGCAAGGAGCTTAATAAGGAGCTTAATAAGTATGTGTTCCCTGATTCTTTTATTGCAAAATCTATTAAGTTTATAGAAAGTGAAAAGCATATTTCATGCAGTGCTCTACAAAAACTTAATCAGAGATTATATTAAGGTAGAGGACGCTAAATCTCAAATAACTGCGCTTCACTTCTTTTGCTTATTATCTTATTTTGTGCTCAAATTTCCTCTTAGTCATAAAGAGAAAAAAAAATACTAACCAGTATTAAATATTTCCTGCTTATATATCTTGCTTCTGTGCAACAAAAAGCTGCAAATTTTTAGAGCAAAGTTTGTTGGTACTTCTTATTAATTGCTACAGAAGTTAGAGTTTGTTCTTGGCATTCTTGATTTAATACTAAATATTCTTCTTATGAAGGCAACATCAGATGCAGACCTGAAAGAGCACATGGTAGGGATCATATTCAGCCGGAGCAAACTGACAAATTTGCAAAAGCAGGTTTGTTCACTCTATAATACTTTGAGTATTATAATGTTATAATAAATATGTATCTTATATGTATATATAATAGTATGTTATAATAAATATATTAATTTTCAGTAAATACAGAACTTCTTATTTGACATTACACCTTCCATTGTTCTGTGTTATCAGACACTAAGTTACATTTTGATTGTCTCCTACAGTAATAGAAAGTTTTAGTTTGTGGTTTTACTTTGTTTTTCTCAACATAAAGTAGTAAAGAGTATGTTTTTCTTTAAAATACTGAAGTTGTTTTACTGTACCAATTAACATATTTGTTATTTTTAATACACTTAATACAGTTACCATGAGACAGACATTGCAGTAAAGATTTTTACAGTGATGCAGGAGGAGTTTGATTCTGTTTGAAGTTTAGTAAATACTGCAGGTCTGGTCCCACTTTTTTATCACCCATGTTAGCAACCCTTACAGTCTCTTAAGTATGCTTTTTAACATGTTCCTGGTAAAATGAAAATATGCTTTCTGAAATCTTCTCCTAGAGAGTAAACTAAACAAAATACTAAAAAGATCTTTGTAACTTTCCAGAGTGAAAATGGGCAAATTCAATATTAAATATAAATATTAATTCTAAAGAACTTTATCTAAATGTTCTAAATTGAAATCTAAATTTATTCTTAATTTCAATTTAGTAATGTTGAGAAATAATTTAAGTATGGGACAAATTTCACAGGTTTTCCATTTTTGTCATAGCTATGAAGATACTTAAAACACAAATAGTAACATTCTAAAAGTTTTTAGGAGTTAACTGTGTATTTGGATTCCACTTGCTAGGTATGTGCTCATATAGTCCAGGCCATACGAATGGAAGCAACCCGTGTGCGTGAGGAATGGGAGCATGCCATCTCTAGCAAAGAGAATGCCAACTCACAACCTAATGATGAAGATGCTTCTTCTGATGCGTATTGCTTTGAACTGCTGTCAATGGTTCTAGCATTGAGTGGTTCCAACGTAGGCCGGCAGTATCTGGCTCAGCAGCTGACTCTGCTCCAGGATCTCTTCTCGTTATTGCATACTGCTTCTCCAAGGGTGCAGAGACAGGTAAGTGCTAAGTATTCTTTATCCATCCTGGTATTCCTAGAAAAGAGTCTTTACAATGGTATAATCATGAACTTGATAGTATGTACTTGAAGTGGTGGTTTTTTGAAATGTAATTTTGGATTTTCACTTTAAAATTGTTTTGCCAGTCATATTCAGGCTATTTCACATAAGGAAAAAAATCTAAATAAAGCAACTCAATTTAGATCCAGATCAGTTAGCACAGATTTCCTATCCAAAAGCACCAAGTTTGAGTATCACAGGGAGAATTAAAAAGAAGTGAGGGAGGGTACTGTGGAAATGTAACACAATTCTTAATACCTCAAGAAAAGTATTCTCTGTTTTCAAAAGTCCTAAGTGTCTCTAAGTGTTTTACTATAGTTTCTGACATCTAAAGATTGTATACAGAATGAGTATGTAATATGCCAGCAATTTAAAGTTGTACAAACATCTGTATTTCAGAAATTTCACTACAAAGTTCAGTACAAAGCATTTTTTCATTATTATATGAAGATGAAGGTGTTTTCTGTGTGTTTTGTTTGTTTGTTTTTGGGTGTTTTTTGTTTAGTTTCTTTTTGAGTGATATTTGTTCTGGACTCTTAAGCCTTGTCTCAGTGTATTATTAACAGTTATTTCAAAGCAAGATAGAAACCTCTTAGAATTTCTTACAATTGTGATTTGAATACATAGAGTAGATACATTCTGTCTTACAGAACAATTCATAATTATTGTTTGAAAGCTCCATCTCTCTTGTTAAGAATTGTCATGTTTTGATTCTTTTTCCAGGTAACATCGCTACTAAGGCGTGTTTTGCCTGAGGTAACCCCTAGTCGCCTGGCTAGTATCATAGGAGTGAAGTCTCTTCCACCAGCAGATATAAGTGATATTATTCACTCAACAGAAAAAGGAGATTGGAATAAACTGGGTATTTTAGATATGTTTTTGGGATGCATTGCCAAAGCTCTCACTGTACAGCTAAAAGCCAAAGGAACTACTATAACTGGGACAGCTGGCACTACAGCAGGCAAAGGAGTTACTACAGTCACACTTCCAATGATCTTCAATTCGAGGTTTGTTTAAAAATACATATAAATTCTCCAGCAAAAGGTATAACAGAAATATATATTTTGAAGTCAGTTATGTTGCCTTTTATGATCTTTATTTAATAGATGGGAAAAAAATGAATAACACTGATAATATAAGTAAAGTTACTAATAAATTTTGTTGAAAAAAGAAACAAAAACCAACCTTGCACCAAATGTGTGCAGTATTTGTTTTTGTGTATTTTGACAACTAATTGAATTTATTTCATGTATTACAATGTGTCCTCTGTAGCTATATTCGGCGAGGAGAAAGCCATTGGTGGATGAAGGGTTCAACACCTACACAAATTTCAGAGATCATTATTAAACTGATTAAAGACATGGCAGCAGTAAGTTTCTATGATTTAAACGTGTGGGAGATCATCAAATATTTCTGATAATGTATAATACATTTTTTTCATTAATTTCTATTAAAGTTAATATTGGGATGAGCTGTTCAAAATGACCTGGTCTCAAGAAGAAAAACATGTACTCTTTTGGGCAGGGTCCAGGTCTAGAAGCAATAGAACTCGTGTTCTGGTTCAGCTAAATAGAAGCTCAATATTCAAATGAACTTTCAGATGAGTCACAAAAACTTACGTAATAATCACTAATTTTCTGTCTCTTTCTTAACTTAGAAATCTGACTTTTTTTTTTTAAGAGTCATGAGCACTCAGAGCTCTAATTGAAAAACAAAAGGTGTTTACAGAGTATGGTGATAGTGTTTTTTTCACTTAACAGTGAATGTGTATGTTTTATACATGAAGTCTAGTTAAAAATGCATGTTAAGCTTCTTTTGGCCATCTCTGTAGGTCACTCCAAAAGTTATGCCTCTTATTCATTTCCATGGAAACTACAACAGATACAAAGAGCTCAACAGCACTACTTGACAGAGCAAATTTTCAGCTACAAAACACTATTTTTCAACAGTCTTTACTATTAGCTATGCATTTTCATTAGTGATGGACCTGAGCGAGCCTGCATGCTATGCTTGTAAAAAAATCCATCTGTACCAGCAGAAGTGACGCAGTGCTTCACAGATGCTATAATGGCGTTAGTGGTAGGAAAACGTTGCCCATGTAGTTCATCTATCATCCTCCTGAACAGACAGAAGTCAGAAAGTGTCAAATCTGAACTTCATAGTGGGTGTGGTGGGACAGTCCAGCCAAGACCGGCAGTCTTCAATCTACTATGACATTATCATGTTCTAAGAGAAAGATTGTTTTCTTTCCTGGCCTGACTCTGGGAGTCTGAGCCTTTAGCTTAGTCAGTGTTACAGTGTAGTGATCAGACTTTATGATGGTTTGTCTGGATTCCAGGAAATCCAGAAGAATCATATTTCCTATCCCAAAAGACAGTGCACATCACTTTACTCACTGAGGGCTCAAGGGTATCTTGAGAACTTCTTATTTGATGGAGAATTCACATCACCATTCCATTGACTGTTCTTTTGACTCTGGCTCATAGTGGTGACAGCACATCACCAGTAATGATGCAACCCAAGAAACTGTCACCTTCAGCCTTGTATTGATTCAATAAATTGCATACAGGTGTTCCTTCCATTCCTGTGTGAGCAGTCAGTGAATATCAGTGGGTGCCATTTTTTCCAGATGGAGAAATTCAGTGACACACCTTTGCTCCATACACACTTCCGTGTCAGACACCACTTTGTCAGACTGTCCCGCTCCTGCACAGCAACTTTTAATGGAATGTTGGCTGGAAGGTTCAACCTCTACTGCCCTGCCCTGTCACCACCCTTCACCTCTGATATTGTGGCTCAACATAATAAAATAGGAGGCATTACTTTTAGATCAGCTCTTGTACATTTATAGCTGATTTTTACTTTAGCCATCTGGGTTGAAATTTTCCATGAGTGTATGTGTACAGTTAACAGATGTACAGTTAGAAGAGTGGCTTGGTTACAATGGTATTATAACAGGTTTACAGTTAGATAATTAAAAAATGAAATTCTCACCCATGTCCTAGCCTCATAGTAAAAATCTCCAGAAAAAGATCCTTCCTCAGTGGCAGTCAGCCCTTAGATGGAATCTAGAAGTGCAGCCAGGCTCCACCTCTTCTGGTCATACAGGTGAATTGCCTTCACCTGTGCTCCTGTGGTTGACTCTGTCCTTGCCTCAGGTGATCAATCAGTGGTTCAGGCTGTCACTCAGCGGTTCCCATACGGTACATTTCAGGCAAATTTATTTGGCTAAAGAATTTGATGAAAGCTGATTCAGCTATTTCCCAGAAACAATACTGGAGAAGGAAATAGGGTTTGTATATTTATTAGAGAAAGGGGAAAAGTAATTTAGTAGGAAGTTAGTTTTGTTTTCTTTAATTCTACACTAGTTCAGGGTGATGCTCTAAATGACCCTGATTTTCCTCTCTGATTACCCTTAGAAAGGCTTGGAAAACCACAATTGATATGTAGTTAAAAGTTTTAATTGAAACTCTTCGTTCTTCAGGAGTGCTGGTCTGTATACAGAATGACTTTATTTTCCCCTTCAAGGAAGGGTCTGTTGTAGGTACCAGTGTGATTCCACATGATGTATTTTTGTTTCTATTTACTTCATCAACATCTTAGGAAACTTTTAAAAAACTCAAGTAGAAAAGGAATGCTAGCTGCAAATACAAGTACTCAGTATTTGTAGTGAATGCCAGGATTAATGTGATGACTCTTGTATGTATGTGCATGTTTTTCTCAGTCACCCCACTTCATTCAGTGCATAGGCTGTAACATACATTGGGAAATAATTGGTGAGGGGAGCCAATTTTTCAGGACTTTTTTTTAATGGTTGTTGCCAGTATTTTTTGTAGGTATTATATGTATTGGTGAGAAAACATCAGGGAAACAGTGGATTCTATTCTGAACCTGGGACTTGCTCTTTTATGATCATAAACTAGCATTGCTTGTAGCAATTCAGTTTTAGTTGTAAATGTCTATAACAGTTTATTACAGTTTTTATTATCATTAAAAACACATTCCTCTTTGTCAGGGTCATCTGTCAGAGGCCTGGTCCCGTGTGACAAAGAATGCTATTGCTGAAACCATCATAGCTCTGACCAAAATGGAAGAAGAATATCGATCACCAGTGAGGTGCATTGCAACAACCAGAGTAAGAGCTTTTCTGAATTTTACATTAGTTCATTGCAAGCAAGGATTAAAAGCCCATCTGAGAGCTTCCCTATATTTTGGCAAAAATTCCATTCTATGGGAATTCCCTTATATGGGTTTTCTCAGGAAATAATGTACGCAGTATACAGCTTATGTTGTATCCCAACTTGTTTTCTTTGTGGTAAAAAGTACTCCATTAAAATCAGAATTTCGAATAAATACACTTTTGAGGTACCTCTGCCACATCTCAAGGCTGCAGTGCTAGTTGAGTCAGGTCTTAGATAAGTACTGAACATCAGGCCGGCTCTCCTTGTGAACAAACTTAGCTCTGCCATGAAGGTGCACGTTTTGAAGGAAGTCTTAGTAGAGTCATTCAAAGAAAGCCATTTTGTCCAAATGAAAACTTGGTCAAAAGTCATCTCAAAATGTAGTTGTCAAGTTCATTTCAGTTTGGATTGCAGGATTACTGACAAGTTTTCCTCATGTAGCTAATCTATCTAGCATTTCACTGTAGACAGTGGAGAGAAAGAGAAAACCTTTCCTAAAATCTGAAGGACATTTAGACAACCCTGTTATACTTTATCTCAAATGGCCAGTATGGGGAGAAGAGAATAGGGAAGTGAATCACACTGACCTAAGCTTTTTTGATTAGTGTATTTTGTTCTGTTTCTCTTCTCCCCACAAAATCTCCAATGCTTGGGAAAGATAAACAAGTTGTCCTATTTCTAATATATTCTGGTTGATCTTGTTTCATTGTTTCTCTTTTGCATGCTAACTACCATAGTTTTGACCATAAAGTGAGGTAATTGAAAGAAACAAATTAGTTCCCAAGAGTTCAGTAAGTTTTATTGGGTGCTTGGCTTCTTTCGGTAAAGAAAAATCTTGTATTGCATGGACAAGGCTTCAGGTGATGATGATACGGTTTGCAAGTAATGGTGTTATTCTTGTCTGTCAAAGTTTAAACTTGTTGTATTTGAGATTTTTAATTTAGTTTTTCTATAACATTTAATTCTATCTTGCCTTTCAATAGTTATGGCTGGCCCTAGCATCCTTGTGTGTACTTGATCAGGATCATGTTGATAGACTGTCCTCAGGAAGATGGATGGGAAAGGATGGACAGCAGAAACAGATGGTGAGACAGAAAATTATGCGTTTTTGTGTCTATTTTTTATTTATTCAGTAGTCAAAGAATTTAGAATAAGTAATAGGAAAAGGTACTTGTCCTAACCTTATTCCTCCTTCTCACTCCCATGGAAATACTACATATACATTTGAATTATTATAGACAATTTAAGACAATTTAAGTTTTCTAGACAAATACTCTTCAGAGAACAAAAATTCCAACTTAAAGCAGTAATAAGGTAGCAATTCTGCTGGCATGCAGAAATAAACACCTAAAGGATGAGCTTTTGAAAATAGTATTTCAAGTAATACAATGCTTTCTATTAGAGCTTTTTGCTTTCTGGGTTTTTATAACATTGTAAAGACAATTCTTTTATATTCCTTTGCAATTTAGCTTCATCTTCTAGATCTAAGAAAAAGATCAATTACCCCAAAAAAGAAACAGTCTAAATGGATTTAGTAAAGCTACCATTTACCTGGAGGATTTACAACTTTAATATGAAATATGGTGGATGAATTGAGTTTGCCTGTATTTTTCAGTGTTGCAAAAACCTTATGATATTTTTGTATGTGGATCTGGAAAGAGAAAAGTAATGGAGCTTTCTATAAGGAGTTTGGGTTTGATGGATCCCTGTGGGAAGCAAGGGGTCGTGCCTTCCTGCTAGCAACTGAGTATGCTTAAGAGCAAATAAGCCTCAACAGCGGTTCAGTGTAGGCAGAAAGAGAATACAGGAGGTATAGAGCTGCAGCAGTAAGGACTGAAACTCTGCTGAGAAAAGGAAGCAGACACTAAAGGTTTCTGAGGTGATTAAGAAAAGGCTTTCTTCTGTAGACCTTGCAATTCAGCACAGAATATTGCTCAACTGAGAAAAAACTTGAAGACCAGAAAAGTTTGCAAAGTCATGAGCAAAGACCTATTTTTAATCTTTAAGTGTTGGCTTCCCAAAATTTTTTAGTTTTCATACCTAAAAACTTCATAATCTAATGAAAGAGGTTTAGAAGAAGAAAATCTTGTTGCTTTTTAAGAATCATGCAGTATCCCAAGTTGAAGGAACCCACAAGGATCACTAAGTCCAACCCCTGGCTCCACACAGGACCACCCAAAATTCAAACCCTGTGTCTGAGAGCATTGTCCAAACACTTCTTGAATTCCAGCAGCTTGATGCCATGACCACTGCCCTAGGGAACCTGTTCGGTGCCCAACAACTCTCTGGCAAAGAATGTTTCCCTGACACCCAGCTGCTCCTCCCCTGACACAGCTCCACAGCTGAAAAGAGCTCAGCGCTGCCCCTCCACTCCCTGTGAGGAGCTGCAGCCACCATGAGGGTACCCCTCAGCTCCTCTGCTCTGGGCTGAGCAAATGGAGGGATCTCAGCCACTCCCCATACATCTTCCCCCCAGACTCTTTGCTGTCTTTGTAGCCCCCTTTGGGCACTTTAATAGCTTTATGTCCTTCTTATGCTGTGGCACCCAGCCCTGCCCCCAGTCCAAATTTTTCCTGCTCCAGGTGTGGAATCCAGCACTTGCTCTTGTTGAGCTTTATGTGGTTGGTGATTGCCCAACCCTAAAATTTGTCAAGATTGTCAAGGCAAAGCCTCTCAACCTTCAAGGGAGTCAAGAGCTCCCTGTAATTTAGTGTCATCTGCAAACATATATAGTATACCTACAAGCCCTGTACCCAAATCATTTATGAAAGCATGAAGACAACTGGTCCTAAAATGGAGGCCTATGGAACCCTTATAGTGATTGGCCACCAACCCAACATAACTCCACAAACTATAACCCTTTCAGTCTGACCTGACTGTCAACCAATTGCTCACCCACTGCATTATGGATTAACCATGGAATGAACCATTTTAGGACAGATCTGCAGAAGAGATTTTTTGTTAGATAATTAAATAGCTGAACCAGAAATGTGGATTCCATAATAAAAAAGACTGGCTTTATGAAATCAAACTTAACTCATTTCATGTCTTTGCTTTAGCAGAAGTGTTTCATTGCCTCAGGTTTCCTGTGTTGTTCCACAGGAACAAGCAGCAGAGGATTAGAGAAACAGAACAGAGGTCTAGTTTTGTAGATAAGAGGAAAAAAAGGCAGAAATTGGAGCTTATTTAAACATGTGGAAATGTCAGAGGAGCAGCCCAGATGCAGGCAAGCAGGTATATGAGCTGCTGAACTTGTTCTGAAATTCCCCAATCCTATTTTTATACCAGGATATTCAAATTTTGAGGTGAAGTGTGTTCCCCCTCGCAGGAATGCTGTGGAATGGATTCTATGTTACATGAACAATATCTTGGAAACCACAATTTCTGTAGTACAGTGGAAACTCAAAGATTTTCATAATCAAAATCACTGAACATTGTTTTTAGAGATATTTTTAACTGTAAAATAAAAACTGTGTTGAATTAAATATATCTTGATATAGTAAGGTAATTTTATGCTAGATGTTGTAGTCTGTTGCTTTGGCTGTGTTCTCTGAGTTATGGATGACCTGCAGCTTTGATTAAGTCTTTGAACAATCTAAATATACCATATCATAGTAATTAAGGATAAATATTTTGTTTATCTATGAACTGTTCTGTTAACATGCCAATAGCCCCATGTTAACAATTTTTTTCTGTGCAACTCCGGCTGTTGAAAATGATGTCCCAAATTTATTGTAGAATACATTTGTGCTACGTCACACAATATGTAAGATGAAGAATATTGAAATACTTATGTAGTAAACTGGGGCTCTTTGTGCGCAGAAGTAGTTGTTTAGATATTGATTATTCTAAAAGTAGAATTAGTAGTCTAAAGAAGCTCTTTATCATCCATTACTAATTTGAAGGTTAGAGCTAGGGAAGGATACAAGCAAGTGCTGAAAGGAAACGAAGGATTTAATAAAGGGAAAAATATTTAATGATCTTTCTTAATTTTTTCAGCCAATGTGCGATAACCACGATGATGGTGAAACTGCTGCCATCATTTTATGTAACGCCTGTGGGAATTTGTGTACAGATTGTGACCGATTCCTACATCTCCATCGACGAACAAAAACTCATCAGAGACAGGTATTCATGGCATCATGTTGTATGTGCTGCATACATTATGTACGTTTCTCCCATTAATATATAAGCAAGTGGTAGTAGCAAGAATCAAAATGCTATTTTATTTTGAATATGGAATAGATATATTTTCATTTAATTCTTTGTTCCATTTTACTGAAATTCCATTGTCCATTATCTTTAGAAGATTTGTAAACAATGTCACATTCCCTCATTCTAATTCTTACGCTACATCAGCTTTTTTTCTGTCACACTGTCTAGGAACAGTTTCAGGAAACTTCTAGAAACTGGAGAGCCTTTCTTAAGTGTACCTTGGTTCTTTATTCCTTTTACACTAAATCTCCTCTACTATTACTATCGCATTATAGTGCTTGTGAACCCTTTCATTTTTAAGAGTTTATATTTTTTTGATGTTCAGAGGATCACTTGACAGGAAATTTTCCCACTGGTTCCCTATGACAGTCATCACTTATTTTTCAATACTTCCCTAGTCCTCATGTTGTCATTATCCATAAGCTTGAAAACTTCCTGATTTTTATTTTATTTTTTTTTCTCTTAGGGATGAAATGTCTTTTCTCTTTGACTTACCTAGCTGAGTTTTTGCACATTGCCCTTAGCTTTGCTAATTAGTGTTCTTTCATGCTAGCCTTTCATCCTATTAATGTCTAAACCTGAATGTTTACTCTTTTTAGAATATTTCTTTTTCTCACTGCAATTTACACTGAAGATGCTGTTGCTTTTGAGACTATTGAACACTTCCTCTTTCTTGATACAGCATTTATCTTTTAAGTTTTTGTCGTCATTTGTAAGTAGTCATAGGAGAAGGGAAGAATATTTGTACAGAGGCTAAAATAATAGACCACATTATTAGTTAATAAAACTAATTCTGTGGACATTATTAGTAATCTCCCTGCTGACGTGCGGCTATGATAGTGTTTTACTTAGAATCAGGAATGTGCTTTTGAAGCAGATACGATCATCCCTCCTTACCATGCTTTGATTTGATAAAGAAGCCTTTTGGGAGGTTGAACGGGATTCCTTCAAAGTGAAACAGACAAACAAAGATCCTGGCATATACTTAGTGTACTTCAAATACTAGCAGGCAGTCAGTGCAAGGGATCAGCTAGTCCAGAGCATATGATGTAAATATCAGGTCACTGTTTTCCTTGGTGCCTCAGCATTTCAGAGTATGTTCAGCCCGGAAGTTCCTTGTACATCTGTTATATACTATTTTTTAGCATGGATCTTTGCAATCCCATTTGAAATTTTCCTTTTTGGTCATCTTAAGAAGATGATTTTATGTGTCTGTTCTTCTGTCCTGTCACAACACAGTCTAGTCTCATTTATTTTTCTGATTTCTCCTATATAGCCTGTTCAGATTACAGTTGATAAAAGTAAGTTCTTATCTCATAGAAGTCCTCACATCTCTCCTTTAATCCGTCCAAAACAGCTACTTATCAGATTTTCCTATTCACCTCTAAAAGCATGTTTAAACTTTTAATCTTTATTTACCACCTTTACCTTTACATCTTTCATGTCAAGCCTCTCCATTTAAATTTTAAATTCTGTCATGTTCCCTATTGCCTGTTTTCTCTTAGCTTCCTTTTCTTTGTCCAACTTCTGTTTCTGTTATACGTACTTCTTATCAGTTTTTCCTCTCCTATTGAGAAAGGAGTTACTGTGACCTGCTTATGCAAAACCTTTGTGAAGCACTTAGAGTTTTTGTTTTCTGATTCCAGTATAAATTAAGATACATCTATACCCAGGAGAATTCTAACTTTTATTGCATTGCAGGTGAAGTGAATAAAAACAGAACTACCTTTGAAATTAAGGAAAAGAGAAAGAGACCCGTGAAGTCTAACATGGATCTTTTATGAATTTTTGATTTTGGGGAAAAGAAAAAAAAAAGAATTTTCTTGATTTTTAGCTAAAAACATTCACTGCATATTTATGTGAAAGTGATGTGTTGATATATAACTCATTATGTAGTCCATAATATTATACATAATGATCATAATTATCAGTGCTACTTTGATAAATTACTGACATGGTGATGTGAAGATATTTCTAATGTTATCTTCTGCTTTTAGTACTGTGGTCTACTGGAGATGAATATTAGTTGTGAGCTACAGTCTCCATAGATTTTGAATTACAAAAATGTTGTGCAGCTCTCTTCTTAGCATTGCTGCTCTACTGCTTCCCAGTCATGTTATCTGGAGTGTTAGTTTTCAATATTTTTACTTTTTAAACCACAAAACCTCTTCCCACTATGTACAACTTAAGGAATGTATAAATTAAAAATAGTTTGCAGTAGACAAACCTGACAAAATCTTTAAAACTTCCGATCAAAATCCAAAGAGAGAATGACAAGAATAACATAGAAATGTTATTTATTATCTGTTTGGTTAATATAACAGGTATTCAAAGAAGAAGAAGAAGCTATCAAAGTTGATCTTCATGAAGGCTGTGGTAGGACCAAGCTTTTCTGGCTGATGGCATTAGCAGATTCTAAAACTATGAAAGCTATGGTGGAGTTCAGAGAACAGACAGGTAAAACACAGCTTCTATTAGATGTACTCTTTCCTGATTATTTTTTACCTTTTACCTGAGCATTTGTCCAAAAAGAATTAGGGCGATGGTCTTGATTTCTGCTTGTAAGTATAAATAGAACATTTTAAATGTATAAAAGTTACTGTTTTTCTGGTTGGTTTGTGATTGTGTCTGAATATTGGTCACTTATATTTCATGATGATAGTAGTCATTTTTGTTTCCTTTTTTTGTGGATGTAGGCAAACCAACCACCAGCAGTTCTGAAGCATGTCGCTTCTGTGGTTGTAGGAGTGGAACAGAATTATCAGCAGTGGGAAGTGTTTGTTCTGATACAGATTGCCAGGTCTGTATTAATAAATATCAATCATTATGAGATAAATAAGATAGAAGAAAGATACTGTAGAAAGACTCTTGTTTTGAGTAAACCTTCTTCATCCCTTCCTTTCCTGAAGGACCAAAATCTGCTGATGTTGTAAAGGCTGTTAATGTAGGGCAAGCAGTGATTACATGAGAGGAATGTTAAAAATACAAACAGAACTAATAAATATTCCTGTATATCAAAATGAAATGTTAAAATGTTTCTTTATGACATTGCTGTTTAGGAATAATATTTTATAGGAATGTGAATGTATCAGTTCTACTTCATTTACACAAAATGTGCAGTTTTTCCCAAGTACTTGGTCTAGCAGTGGACAAGATGAATTGTCATTCTTGCATCTCAGTTAATTGCATGAACTAGTCGCCTTTCAAAAAGTAGCACTATCTCAACCTGTTATTTGGCAGGGAAAAAAGACCAAATGTTTACCTTTCACAGGAGTATGCTAAAATTGCCTGCAGCAAGACACATCCCTGTGGCCATCCATGTGGCGGTGTTAAGAATGAAGAGCACTGTTTACCATGCTTGCATGGTTGTGATAAGAATGCTACAACTCTTAAACAAGATGCTGATGATATGTGTATGATCTGTTTTACTGAAGCACTTTCAGCAGCACCGGCTATCCAGGTTTATCTTTTTTTCTCCCTTTTAAATGATGAATCTTATGGTTGTAATACTATATATGGAAGAAGTTAAAATATAAAGTCCCTCAAATGACATTCTCAAGAGTTTCAGAATAAACATGGTAATGGTACAGGATGTAAATGACTTGAAATGCTTTCATTGTTTTCTGGCATTGCTGCTATTTGAAACAAGAAGGTTGTATCAACTTATTTTTCTGTGTTTATTTAAAATGTATGGTATATTATAAATAAGAAAACAACTGAGATATTAATTAATATATATATCATATATATTTCATATGCCCACTGGCTGTCTTGGAGTGAAAGTGTTATGATTCTAACAGGTGCTTAGTATTCATTCTTTTCTTTAAGAAGAAAACTAGAGGTCTTCTAGTATTTAAAACATATTAATTTTATTTCATATATGTTGCTGCTTAAAAGCAAAGAATACTTATATTTTAGTGTTTAACATAATGTCAGTGTTTGTTTGTGTGTTGTTCTTTTTCTAAAGTTGGACTGCAGCCATGTTTTCCATTTGCAATGCTGTCAACGAGTACTTGAAAACAGATGGCTTGGGCCAAGGATAACCTTTGGGTTTATGTCCTGTCCTATTTGCAAGGTAAATGAGCTGTTTTCTGCAGAGATCCAACAAGTTGCCTATTACTCTCTTTCTACTTTTTTTTCCTTTCATTTTTAATGATACATTGCTTGTTACAATATAAAATAAGTATACTTCCTTTGTTTCCTTAATTTCTCATATTACTACAGAAAGGGTGTCATTGACATATCTTTCTACTTTCCCTACTATTCCCTGAATTAAGGTTTTTCTTAGAAAGTAAACACTATGCAGACATTATCTAAATGCTATCTTATTCTTAGCACCATCTGCTTGTAAATTTGCAGTTTAAGTACTAAGGGAAAAAAGGAAAGAAGTAATCTTAATTCACACTATCTCAAGCAGGGAATCTGGATTCTCCATTTTGCTTGCCTCTTTCAAAGCTTCTTTGCTTTTCAGTGACAGGCCAGAGCCAAAGAATATATATATCACTTCAGTATAATTTATTAAGCTGTCTGCTACTCTGCAAAATCATAATTGGTATAAGCAAAAGTATGTATATAACAGCTGCTGGGAAGCATTTTAAAGCCCCAGGAATGTTAAATTTGTGCACTGTCAGGCCTTTCTGCATGCTATGTTTCTTTCTTCATGTTGTGTTTGGTAACTAATGGCAATAGCTTATGATTAATACTTAGTACGGAGGACTAAAAGGCATTATTCCTATTTGCCGAGTAATAAAAAGGAGCAAAATTAGAGAAAAAATAAAATCACATATGTCATATGCCCTTTACCATCCCTTTGTGTTTGTTACAGTCTGTTGTAAGGGCTGCTGATTTCATATAACAAAAGGCCATATAAAACACTGCAGTAGCAAATGAAACACATCAGCCTTTTTTTTTTTAGGCATCTACTGACATCCATTATGCTATTTGTGTTTGACCATAATATAAATTATTACAGCTGTTAAAATAAATATACAATATATTTTAATCATTCTTTTTTTTTTTTGAATTTCAGAACAAAATCAATCATACAGTATTAAAAGACTTGCTTGATCCAATCAAAGAACTTTATGAAGATGTAAGGAGAAAAGCACTAATGAGATTGGAGTATGAAGGACTGCACAAGAGTGAGGCCATTACAACACCAGGTGTTAGATTTTACAATGACCCAGCTGGCTATGCCATGAACAGATATGCTTATTATGTTTGCTACAAGTGCAAAAAGGTATGACACTTTCTCAAACCACTTTCTCAAACTGAATGCATGTTATTCAATCAAAAGTCACTTAAAGAACGGAGCATACATTTAATATGTTGTTTATGGAAGAGGAAAGCAGGAAAAAAAATTGCTTTTTTTTTAGAAAAAATTAATGTTTTAACAAATTAGATGTACATGGTATCTTAAAACTCAAAAGCTTATACAAAGTAATTTAGAAACCAAAAGCATATTGAGGTGATAGTCTTCTTAAAAGAATGTGCAGGTGATATTGTGCACCAGCCATCCCTTTGTCCCACCTCTACTTCATAATTCATGTGAACATAAAATTTTATAAACATATATTTTAACTCCGATACAGGGAGTTTGTCACTAAGCTTTCACCTAAATTTTACTTAAAATGGAGTCAATTAGAACAACAGTAAACAACAAATTTGGGGCAGAAAAAACAACTACTTGTGCAAGCCTGTTGGTATGGTTTTCCCCAGCAGTAGTCTCAAAAGATGGGAAAGTATCTTTATGACAAAGAATTTAGAGGAGTAACTCTATGCCGAACTTGTGAGAAAGACACCAGGGTGATACCCCCACAAACAGTGGTGGATCCCCTGCTCTGCCATCATCAAACGGATGGAGGCAATTTAAGAGGAGGAGTGGAAACAGGTTCAGCTCAGCATCACAGGCATCACCCATCCTGACCTACCTTGGTTCCACAGATGCCCCTATGTAATACGTTTCAGGCTCTGAAACTTGAACAAGAGGTAAGTGAGGATGAGGTGGGAAGTGCACCCTTGAGGTTGTCTAGGGTGAGGCAGTTGACTCCACACCTCAAGACTGCCTCCACCAAGAAGGACAGAAGGGTGGTGATGCCCTGCTGAGAGGAAGGAGGGGCCGTATATGTTAGTCTGACCCTGCCTGCAGTGAAGCGTGCTGTCTCCCTGGGGCCTGGGCCAAGGATATTTCTAGGAAACTTCCTGGTCTGATTCACTCCTGAGTATTATCCCTTATTGATAGTTCAGGCTGGCAGCGATGAAGTTGCTGAGGGAAGTCTGAGGATGATCAGACAGGACTTTGGGGGACTGGGCAGGCATACAAGTTTTATTTTCTTCTGTCCCTTTAGTGGCAGGGAGGGATACTGAGAGGAGCAGGAAAACCCATCTCTAAATACACAGCTGAGAGGCTGGTGCAATCACAATAATTTGTTGTTAAACCATATGGTATGGTTTAATTGGCATCTGTCCTTATGGCTGCAGATGGGTCTCATCTGTCTCAAAGGGGAACCAGATCCTAGCCCAGGAGCTGGCAGGGCTCATTAAGAGGGCATAAAACTAGATATGAAGGACGAGTGTTGGTGTGGCTCTCTATATTAGAGTGTTCTGATGTTGTTGAGGTTGGGGCTGGAAATGATAATATCTATGGATAAGGATCAGTGGGAGGTCTAACAAGGTGGACATCCTGATGGGGGTCTGTTACAGACTGCTTAACCAGAATGAAGAGAATGGATGAGGTGTTCTACGAGCAGCTGGCAGAAGTTGCACCATCACCAGCCCTTGTTCTTATGCGGGACTTCAAACTTCCCTGATACATGCTGGAAATACAATGCAGCACATAAGAAACAGCTTAATAGGTTTCTAAATGCGTGGAAGATAAATTCCTAATGCAGCTGGTAACAGAGCATACCAGGGAAGGTACCCCGCTAGACCTGCTGTTCATAAACAGAGGACTGATGTGTCAGCGGTTTATGGGCTGGTTCAGCCCAGTTCCATGACTAGTGGGGCAGAGGGATACACAGATCCGCACCTCCGGAAAGGGGAAACAGGGGATCTTGAGTAATTAAAAACAGCAGCAACGATCTGAGGAGAAACAAACTAATTTACTAAATATGGTATCAGAATGCAAGATAACGCACTATAATGCAATATAATTAGAATTGAAGGAAATAAATATAGTGAGAGTGTCCAAAAGATGGAAATGCCTCAACATAATGCTGAGGTGAGATGCACAGTTGTATCAAACAACGACGAGAGTTGAAGAAAAAAAGGAAATCAGGTGACCTTGCCAAGGGGTCATATCTCCTCTCTGAACGCAAAGTCTTCCAGGATATGTAGTTCTTCTCTTCTGGACAAGTGGCCAGAACTGCAGCATTAACTCTTTAACTCCCAGTGCACTACATGATGTTATGATGTGGAATACCGATAACCAAAAATCATAAAACCATAACATTCCACCCCTTATCCCAGATCACTACATCATGCTTAATATATACAAATAAACCATAATTACTAAACATTAAACATCCACACACACATATACATATACATGAAATTACTAACTGCACTCCCTCAATATCAAATTCCCTTTTGGTACACACTGAACATCCCCATTTTTTCTTCACCACCACCAGGTGGACTTAGGTCCCTGGACAAAACAGTTCCACAAAGAGGTTTGCCTTTCCCAGAAGCTGAAAAGACCCAAACCACTTTTCCCAATGTGTTCTTTACATGTACCAGAGGGACCTTATCTCCCTCTACACATAAGTCTAGATGCCCTAGATAGGCGCTAAAATCAGCATCAGATGAAAGAAGCAAGGGGAAACTTCTTGGTCTTCCTCACAAAAACAATCTCTCTTCTTCATCCTTTCTCCAGCTTTTATTCCAGTTCATGTTTTTGTTATACTTTGTTTCCAACATTTGATGATCACTCTTTCCCTCTTTTTCTCCTCTTGTGTCTCATTATTTCTTTTCATGCTGTATGCATATGTCTTAATGGTAACTTTCAACTGTCTAACTTCTGACTCTTTTCCTTCCTTCAGCTCCTGTTCACCCTGAATTTCTACCTAATTCCCTAACTTTCATCCCTTGGGAATATCCCTTTTAATTAGCAGCATTTGGGGAAGGGTGGGCTGCTTACATTTTTGCTTCCTCATATTCACCTTGAGACCCTTTCCCTAACCTTTTACAGTCATAGAACCCTACCATCACAGCAAAAAGTAGGGAAAGCTAAGAGCAAAAAAATCTATTTAGAATTCTATTTATTAGCAAATAAGATCATAATGAATGAGATAAGGTTGTTACTTTTCACTTCATTTCACCACTCCATGAGAAAATACTTCAGTATATGAAGGAATTCAGAGTTGGCTTCTTACCTGGTGCATTTTAGTGCTTGATGTGTCTTGCTAGAATAATATGAGAAATTATAATGGATTTATAGAAAATAGCAACGTTCTAATTACAAAGGATCCCACATGAGGATAAAAACTGATATTCCCTTCAGCTGATAGAAAGCTGTTCTGGTAGAAGGTATCTTTGCTGTCTCCAGCCTCCATCCTGTCTGTATAACATCCAAACGTTGTTTCAAAAGCCATGCTTGCAGTCACTTGCGTAGAGCATAAAGTGTTGCATGGTTTTTGATCTTGTGTATCCTGAGTTTGAGAGTTCTTGTCTGAGTACCTAAAAAATATGTATAGAATTATTCAAGACAGTGGGCACAATGGTAATCACCTTTATTCATCATTTTCCCAATAAGGTTGGTTTCATTAAAATAATAGTTGTCTGTTGTTTAATGTCCTGTTGTTCCCATATCAAATTTAGGCATATTTTGGTGGTGAAGCTCGGTGTGATGCCGAGGCTGGACAAGGAGATGACTATGATCCAAGAGAGCTTATCTGTGGTGCATGTTCTGATGTTTCAAGGGCTCAGGTAAGCAAAGAGCTCATACTGGTCCTATTATTTAATTCCAAAGAGTACATGAGCCATACAATAATTGACTGTCATTCACAATTATATGTATTGTATGACATATATACTACAAAATATAGAAATGTATTGGTTGGATTGTTACAGCATTGTTGTGTCATTTAACAGTGTTTATCTTTTTTCTATTTAGATGTGTCCCAAACACGGTACAGATTTCCTAGAGTATAAATGCCGCTACTGCTGTTCAGTTGCTGTTTTTTTCTGTTTTGGGACAACACATTTTTGCAATGCTTGCCATGATGATTTCCAAAGAATGACAAGCATCCCTAAAGAAGAACTCCCACACTGTCCTGCAGGTAATATTTTTACAAAGCAGATTTACCTAACTAAATTCTGAAATAAGTAATTAGTTCTAATGGATGTTCTTATCTCTCGTTGGTGATAATTTGGAGGAATGTCACAATGTCGATCATACAAATTTTAAATTCTGTAAGTGCAGTAATGCTAGAATGTGTTTCCTTTATGGATGCCTTCATGTTTTTTTATTAAGATACTTAAAAATAAAAGAAGTAAACAAAAAAGAAATGAGATGTCACTTTAACATTACTTCTGATTGCAGAGTACAGCTCTTGCTCAAACTTACTGGTTTCACTTCTAGATTGTGCAATTATTTTTTTCCATAGTATCAATTTGATGAAATTTGTTTCAGTTACTTCTTCCTGTAAACTTTTTGCCTTTTCTTTTTTTTTTAATTACATGGCAATTTGATCTTTTCCCGTTGGATATGTACATAATGTGTGACATAACTCATAGAGAACTAACAGTTCTTGATTGAATTGAATGGCTGTATTTCTCTTTGCCTATTAAACCTTTAGACTTCTTGCTTGAATTTGTGCAAAAGCACCTTTTTATCTGCTGTTCTTTATGAATTGTAAGGAATCAATAATAAAGGCTAAGATATATTCATCTATATATAAGTAATGGATAGTGCACAGTATTGGTGGTAGGTGGTTAGCTGGACTGGATGATTTTGGAGATCTTTTCCAGCCTTGGTGATACTATGATTCTATATTGCTTTCACTTAATATGTTTTTGAAGATCATATGTTTGTTTCCGTTGAGTCTGCAAGCACTGACCCCTCCCCCCCCCACCTCTTTTTCCCTCTCCCTTATATTCACTGTAGGTCCCAAAGGTAAACAACTTGAAGGAACCGAATGTCCACTTCATGTTGTCCATCCACCTACCGGTGAAGAATTTGCTCTGGGTTGTGGGGTTTGCAGAAATGCTCACACTTTTTAGACTTTTTAAAAAAACAAACAAACAAAAAAAAGCAGAGCAAAACAGGTGCCCTCATCCCTCAAATGTCCTAAAAATAAAGCCCAGTTGGGATGAGGATGGGACCATTCCATAACCCAGGTAAAAGGAACAATTTGCAGTGCAAGAAGGATGCCAAAACCATGTACATAATTCTTGCTGTGAGAAATTGACATTTTTTTGAACCGAGACATCAAAACTTGTGAGGTGTTTGCATGTGGCCATTACAGTCATTGGCTAGGAAACATTGAACATTTACAAATAAATAATTGCTATTAAAGGATCTGTGTGTCTGTGGACTATGAATGATGCTGGCTTTGAAAAGAAAGAAAAAAATATTGATTATTGTATACTGACTTTTTGTAATCTTGTACAATTGTAACGCATCACAAGTGGGGATGGGAAAGAAGAATATTCTGGTTTATTTCCTAGACTGTTATTAAAAAAAAAAAAATTGTGTTAGGAAGACATAAATGTAACAAGTATCATGCTGTATATAAAGGTATCAATGTTTGTCCTGTATAAGAATTAAGTTACAACAGCAGTTTCATTTAAACTTCTGGGTTATGTTTGAGCCTGAAATTTTAATGAAGTGCAATACTGAGTGTGCCTCATATCTCGCAGCTGTAAACACAATGGAATGTACATGTCAATAAAGCCACTGTACATTTTTATACAGTGAAAGTCTAACAAATGTGTAAGTCTTAATTTTCAGAACCGTTTGCTAAAACAAGGGATTTTTTCTTCATATTTACTTCAGAAGATTCTTCTAAAAAAGAATGAGCAGTTCTAGGATATGGTTCATTCCATCTCAGTGTAAGAGTTGCCACCTGGATAGCTCAGATGTAGATGACTAACATGCATCTTTATAGTTAGGTGAAGTCATCACAACCACCTCTGCAGTCTAAAATAGAATCAGTGTTTTGAAGCCTGGATATCCCAGCCTTCAGCACCAGGCAGATTTTTTGGGAGGGTGATAGGATGTGAAAAATATAAAAGGTTGATGTGTTTGAAGTGTTCTTCTGCCTTTGTGGCTCTGTGTTGGCTGGTAATGTCTTTCTGACTTTGTTTTTTTTTTTTTTGTAAATACATCACAAGCCCTTTCTCAAGTCTTGTGTGAAAACATTTTCTGAGAGGTAAAAGGTAGACATTGTGCCCCAAGGTTTGATAGCCATTTTTAAATATTGCCAGATATTTTCAGAGAACCACTATGGACCTTAAGAAGACTGAGTGTCTTTACTTGAAAACATACACTGATTACAGTTACACTTGAATTTTATTTTTGAGATTTTCAGCCTTTCATTTTAGAATAACAGTAGAATTAATTTAAGAAAAAGATGTTTCAGCTGGGAAAGGAATGCCAGACAACGTGCCACATTCAGTTTATACAGAGGTTTGGACTGAGTAAGGGACAGGCAGTGTTGAAATATTTTCGCCCAACACAGCTGTCCCTCTTTGATTTCTTCTCCCAGGTACAAGGCACAGTCAAGTGTGAAGGTTAGGCTCTCAAGCAGAGCTCAGCTGCCATGCTGACATCCAGACCGCTGGATGCTCCTCTCCTATGCAGTGCCAGACACTCACGTCACCACCTCTCCCCCCTGTGCCAATCTCAGCTGCTGATTATAGCCAGATGTCAATGCAGGCCACTAATCAGCTCAGCACACAGGGAGGTGGCTGTGTACCTTCCCAGCAGTTTCACATGCTTTTCTGTCAGCTACTGTTCCACAGCCCATGCAATGGAAGCACTCAGTTCTTGCTTGCACGCCCTGTCTGCTGCAGTCAAGGTGAGTCCTCAGCTTGCCTTACACATCATACATTTTACTCACGGGTGTATTTACTTCCTCAGCACACACCAATTACAGTAAAAGTTAATTCAGCAAAATTAACCAGTCACCATCAAGGACTGACAGTCATAGTGCTGCTCCTGTAGTCAGCACAGAGGTGATCGTTCTCATGTACTCAGCTCTGGTGAGGCTACACCTTGAATATTGTGTTCAGTTTTGAGCCCCTCACTACAGGAAAGACATTGAGGCCCTTGAGCATCTCCAGAGAAGGGCAACAACTGGTGAGGTGTCTGGAGCACAAGTCTTAGGAGTACTTTGAGTACTTTGGATGCAACTGTTTCTTCAGGTTTGGTGACTGAAAACCTTATAAACAGAACTTGCAGTGTTGTATTTTGTTTTTCTACACAGACCCCATGAGCCGTAAGTAAAAGTGGACAATAAACAGGCTCTACAAGGAGGACAAAACTGGTATGACAAATGTAGCATTTGTGGGTCACTTATTCACAGTTCCAACAGCTAACACACGGTTTGTCCTGGCAACAGTGACATCGCCAACCCACCTCTGCTCCTAAGGACCTACAGATGGCTGAGGAGCAAACCAACCTGTGAGAGCCCCATCCAGCTGGGGCTACAATAGTGGACGCCACTGGACCCTGAGCTATACCTGGAGCCCATTACTGTTCCACCAGAGGAGTCAGTCAGGGCTGTGCTTCTGCACCAAACTGTCTTCATTTTGCATGAACCCCTCATGCAGCTACCTGCTTGTAGCTTGGCTTCTATCACTGCAGCTACTTGCATGAACAAGCACCATCCTTTGGCATGGGAGGAGAATCATAGAATGACAAGTTTGGAAAGGGCCCACGAGATTATCTAGTCCAACTGCCATTAAACCATACCTCATAGCTCCTCATCCAGACGCCTCTTGAACACTGCCAGGGATGGCAACTCCACCACCTCCCTGGGCAGCCCATTCCAGCACCTGACCACTCTCTGAGAGAAAAAGATTTTCCTTATGTCTAACCTAAACCTCCTCTGGTACAACTTGTGGTCATTTCCTCGGGTCCTGTTTGTTGCTTGGGAGAAGAGGCCAAGCCCCTCCTCATCACAACCTCCCTTCAGGAAGTTGTAGAGTGCAATGAGGTCTCCTCTGAGCCCCCTCTTCTCCAGACTAAACAATCCCAGCTCCCTCAGTCGCTCCTCATAAGACTTGTGCTCCAGACCCCTCACCAGTTTTGTTGTCTTTCTATGGACACGTTCCAGGGCCTCAATGTCCTTCTTGTAGTGAGGGGCCCAAAACTAAACACAGTACTCGAGGTATGACCTCACCAGTGCAGAATAGAGGCATGATTACCTCTCTGCTCCTGCAGGCCACACTTTTCTAATGCAGGCCAGGATGCCGTTGGCCCCCTTGGCCACCTGCGCACACTGTCAGCTCATGTTCAGCCAAACATCAACCAACACCCCCAGGTCCTTTTCCACTTCACAGTCATCCAGCCACTCAGCCCCAAGCCTATAGCGCTGCATGGGGTTATTGTGGCCAAAGTGCAGGACCTGGCACTAGGCCTTGCTGAACTTCATCCCATT
Source organism: Phasianus colchicus (assembly GCF_987193195.1). NCBI lineage: Eukaryota > Metazoa > Chordata > Aves > Galliformes > Phasianidae > Phasianus > Phasianus colchicus. The sequence continues at coordinate 155,618,726 of NC_143436.1, forward strand.
CACTTCAGCCCAGCAATCCAGCTTATCTAGATCCCTGTGAAGGGCCTCCCTACCCTCAGGCAGATTGAGGCCACCTTCCACCTTGGTGTCATCTGCAAACTTACTGAGGGTACACTCAATCCCTTCATCTAGGTCATCAATAAAGATATTAAACAAGATGGGCCCCAGTACCAACTCCTGGGGGACACCACTCATAATGGGTTGCCAGCTGGACTTAGCTCCATTAACCACTACCCATTGGGCACAGACCTCTAGCCAGTTCCTTACCCAAAGAAGGGTATACCTGTCCAGGCCATGGGCAGCCAGTTTCGGCAGGAGAATACTGTGAGAGACTGTGTCAAAGGCTTTGCTGAAGTCTAGACAGACTACATCAACAGCCTTTCCCTCGTCTACCAGTCTGGTCACCCAGTTCCCAGTTGTAGAAGGAGGAGGTTGCTGCCTGAGGGTTGGGCCCAGTCATTTCAGCATCCTTAGCCCACAGGAGTTCTCAGCATATACTGTTTCCATCTCCTCTTCTGAAGATTCATTTCTGAGTCAGCATGCTGTGCCTTTGTGCCCGCCCGCCCATGCTGTTTATCCTTTCTGCTTAGTCAGCTGCCCCATAAAGGAGTCCCACTCCACAAAGCCACATTCCTGACTCTCTCCAGCGCTATCCTCCCCAACTTGCCAGCCTTTGCAAGAAGGAAGGTGGGCACCAAACATACTGCAATGCAAACAGTGCTTACCCCGTAATGGGGAGATGCCTGGATGCCTGCAGATTCAGATGGTTCACTGTGATGGGCAGGGTACAGTCCACCAGTAGTAATATGCCATTTTAGTAATTCCTAACAGGCTTAGAAATATGACTGGTGAACCTGAATGACAGCCCTTTAAAAGTACTTGCTCAGAGGCAGGTTTTGTCTGGACTCTGTCAAGGAGCAGCAACACCAGCAACCTGCATTAGGATGTCCATGCAGGAGCCAAGGTACCCTCTTTCACTGCCTAGTTACCAAGGCATTCAATCCCAACACAAATGCCAGCCCTCTCTTAGCAACAAACCTGTTTGGGAGTTTAATTTCACTGGCAGCATGTCAGGTCAGCCTGACCTGGTACTATCCCTTTGCAGAAGAAGCCTCAAGTACTGTTCTCAGCTGGTGATCCATGGCCTCTTTTCTGTGTTGTCACTGGCACGGCTCACCACACTCAGCCCATCTGTACTGAACTCGTGCTCAAAGCAAGGCTGAGATTACTGCATCAGAGATGCAAATTTTATTATGTAATCCTACAAAACATAGAATAGTGATACAGCTTTTCCTGATGAAGAAGCCATTAGAGCTATCCAGCTGGAAAGAATCACTATAGACTCTAGCGACAGATATATCCAGATATAGTTTTGAGAAACCTTTTACAGCAGTTCACCCCAGCTCTTACTGCAGTACAGGCAACAATACCAAGAAATCAACCTGCTGCAGGCAACACTCCATCCTGCTGTCACTCATCCTTAGTTCTATTTATCTTCTTATTTTTCTGGGCCCATGAGCAGCATCAGAAGGTCCTGTGTGCAAGACTTAGGTTGAGACCCTATGTTTAAAGGACCATTTCAGCTGCAGCTGGCTCCTTTTTTAGAAAGGGTGAGTTTCAGCTCCCGTTCTATTTGGCTTTTTGTGTGTGTGACAGATACTGTGTACATATTTTGTCAGTCCCTGGTACTGTATTCTAGCGTAAATGCTTCCTGCCTCCTAGAAAACCTTTCCTGTATGGACATACTGAAATAAAAAGGGAAGCTTCTCTAACGATATCCATCACTGGAAAACATTTGGCATAAATGAAAAACAAGCTTGTCTTTCCTGTATTTTTCAGTAGTCTATCGAGGAATGAAGTGGTCATGAGTAACTCAGACCAGGTGCGCCAGCCATATCCCACAAGTCTCCCCATGTTTTCCACAACTTGTATATTCATTAAATTGGAACGGGCTACCTATGACCTTCTTGCAAGCCTCAGACAGTACCCTCATAATAGTTGGATTTGGTCTACTTAATTCTTATTTAACTCTTTTACAACTCTATTATTTTCACCTCTGCATTTTTTTTTCCCTAGCCAGACACAAATCATAGAATCATAGAATCACCAAGGTTGGAAAAGACCTCCAAGATCATCCAGTCCAATCATCCACCCATCACCAATATTTCCCCACTAAACCACATCCCTCATCACAACATCTCAATGTTCCTTGAACACCTCCAGGGTCAGTGACTCCAACACGTCCCTGGGCAGCCCATTCCAGCGCCTGACCACTGTCTCAGAAAAGCCGCATTTCCTAATGTCCAGCCTGAGTCTCCCCTGGCACAACTTGAGACCATTCACTCCAGTACTATCACAGTTACATCAGAGAAGAGGCCAACCCCCACCTCACCACAACCTCCATTAAGGAAGTGGGAGAGAGTGATAAGGTCTCCCATGAGCCTCCTCTTCTCCAGACTAAACAATTCCAGCTCCTTCAGCCACTGCTCATAAGACCTGTGCTGCAAACCCCTTGCCCTTCTTTGAACATGCTCCAGGGCCTCAGTGCCTTTCTTGTAGTGAGGGGCTCCAAACTGAACACAGTACTTGAGGTGCAGACTCACCAGGGCTGAGTACAGAGGCATGATTACCTCTCTGCTCCTGCTGGCCACATTATTTCTAATGCAGGCCAGGATGCCATTGGCCTTCTTGGCCACCTGGGCATGCTGCTCATCACATCCAGCCAACCATCAACCAATACCCCCAGATCAGTTTCCTCTATACAGTCTTCCAGCCACTCTGCCCCAAGCCTGTAGTGTTGCTGGGGGTTGCTGTGGCCAAACTCAGGACCTGTCACTTGGACTTGTTGAACCTTATCTCATTGGCTTCAGCCCAGTGATCCAGTCTGTCCAGATTCCTCTATAGGGTCTTGCTATCCCCAGGCAGATCAACACTCCCTGCCAACGTGGTGTCACCTGCAAACTTACTGAGGGTGCACTCAATGCCCTCAGCCAGGTCATCAATAAAGATATTGAAGAGGACAGGCCTCAGCTCTGACCCCTGGAGAACACCACTCGTGACCACTCATCAGCTGGATTTAACTCCATTCACCACCACTCTCTGGGCCTTTCCCTCCAGCCAGCTTCTTACCCAGTGTACCTGTCCAAGCCACAGGCTGCAGCTTCTGCAGGGGAATACTGTGGGAGACAGTGTCGAAGGCTTTGTTGATGCTAAAGTAGACCACTTCAACAGCCTTTCCCTCGTCCACCAGATCATAGAAGGAGATCAGGCTGGTCAAGCAGGACCTGCCCTTCAATGGATGAAGAGAAGGCTGAGGTACTGAATGAGTTCTTTGCCTCAGTCTTCACTGGCGGCCAGGATTCCAGTATTTCTCATGTCCCTGAGCCTTGCATCCCTAAATCTCTAGGTGGGTACTGGGGTGATAAATCCCCCCTCCAATGTAAGGGCGGAGCAAGTCCGAGACCGCCTCATGAGACTCAATTTGTACAAGTCTATGGGGCTGGAGGGTATGCATCCCAGGGTTCTGAAGGAGCTGGCTGAGGTGGTGGTTGCCGAGCCACTCTCCATCATATTTGAAAAGTTGTGGCTGTCAGATGAGATCCCGGATGACTGGAGGAAGGGTCACATCACTCCCATTTACAAGAAAGGGAGCAAGGAAGACCTGGGGAAGTACAGGCTGGTGAGTCTCACCTCTGTGCCTGGGAAGATCATGGAACAGATCCTCCTGGACAACATGCTTGATCACATGAGGAATAAGCGTGTGATCTGAGACAGCCAGCACAGCTTCACCAGAGGAAGGTCATGCTTGACCAATCTGGTGGCCTTTTATGATGGAGTGACGGCATCGGTAGACAAGGGAAAGGCGACCGATGTCATTTACCTGGACTTGAGCAAGGCCTTTGACATGGTCCCCCACCACATCCTTCTCTCCAAATTGGAGTGATATGGAGTTGATGGGTGGACCACTTGATGGATAAGAAACTGGTTGAAAGGCCACAGACAGAGGGTGGTTATCAATGGTTCTATGTCCAGGTGGAGGCCGGTAATGAGTGGCATCCCCCAGAGGTCTGTCTTGGGAATGATGCTCTTTAACGTCTTTATCAATGACATTGATGACAGAATCTAGTGCACCCTCAGCAAGTTTGCTGACAACATCAAGCTGAGTGGTGCGGTTGACACAGTGGAAGGATGGGATGCCATTCAGAGGGACCTCAAAAGGCTGGAAAGGTAGGCCCGGGTGAACCTAATGACGTACAACCCAGCAAAGGGTAAGGTTTTGCAGAGGAGTCCCAGGCATCCCTACAGACTGGAAGGAGCAGTTCTTGAGAGCAGTCCTATGGAGAAGGGCCTGTGGGTCTTGATGGATGAAAAGCTTAACATGAGCCAGCAGTGTGCTCTTGCAGCTCAGAAAGCAAATGGCATCCTGGGCTCCATCAGAAGAGGGGTGGCCAGCAGGGACAGGGAGGTGATTGTCCCCCTCTGCTCTTGTGAGGCCCCATCTGGAGTACTGTGTCCAGGTCTGGAGTCCCCAGTACAAGAAAGACAGAAAGCTATTGGAGAGGGTCCAGAGGAGGGCCACAAAGATGACAGAATCACAGAATCACAGAATTGCCAGGGTTGGAAGGGACCTCAAGGATCATGAATCTCCAACCCCCCTGCCACATGCAGGGCCACCACCATTCCACCTAATGCTAGACCAGACTGCCCAGGGCCCCATCCAATCTGGCTTTGAACACCTCCAGGGACGGGGCATCCACAACCTCCCTGGGCAGCCTGTTCCAGTACCTCACCACTCTCTCCGTAAAGAATTTCCCCCTGACATCCAACCTATATCTCCCTTCCCTCAGCTTAAAACCATTTCCCCTTGTCCTGCTGTCACTCACCCTTTCAAAGAGTTGCTTCCCCTCCTCTTTGTAGGCTCCCTTTATGTACTGAAAGGCTGCAATGAGGTCACCCCGCAGCCTTCTTTTCTCCAGGCTGAACAAGCCCAGCTCCCTCAGCCTGTCCTCATAGGGGAGGTGCTCCAGTCCCCTGATCATCTTTGTGGCCCTCCTCTGGACCTTCTCCAACAGCTCCCTGTCTTTCTTGTACTGGGGGCTCCAGACCTGGACGCAGTATTCCAGATGGGGCCTCACAAGAACAGCGTAGAGGGGAACAATCACCTCTCTGTCCCTGCTGGCCACCCCTCTTCTGATGGAGCCCAGGATCCCATTTGCCTTCCGAGCCTCAAGGGCACACTGCTGGCTCATGTTAAGTTTTTCATCTACCAAGACCCCCAGGTCCTTCTCCACAGGGCTGCTCTCAAGGACCTCTCCTTCCAGTCTGTAGGGATGCTTGGGATTCCTCCGGCCCAAGTGCAAAACTCTGCACTTTGCAGTGTTGAACCTCATCAGGCTCACCCGGGCCCACCTTTCTAGCCTCTCGAGGTCCCTCTGAATGGCATCCCTTCGTTCTACCATGTCAACCACACCACTCAGCTTGGTGTCGTCAGCAAACTTGCTGAGGGTGCACTCAATTCCGTCATCAATGTCATTGATAAAGATGTTAAAGAGCACCGGTCCCAAGACAGATCCCTGGGGGACGCCGCTCGTTACCAGCCTCCACCTGGACATAGAGCCATCGATGATCACCCTCTGTCTGCGGCCTTTCAACCAGTTTCTTATCCATCGAGTGGTCCACCCATCAAATCCACATCCCTCCAGTTTGGAGAGAAGGATGTGGTGGGGGACCATGTCAAAGGCCTTGCTCAAGTCCAGGTAAATGACATCGGTCGCCTTTCCCTTGTCCACCGATGCCGTCACTCCATCATAAAAGGCCACCAGATTGGTCAAGCATGACCTTCCTCTGGTGAAGCCGTGCTGGCTGTCACGGATCACACGCCCTTTCCTCATGTGATCAAGCATGTCATCCAGGATGATCTGTTCCATGATCTTCCCAGGCACAGAGGTGAGACTCGCCGGCCTGTAGTTCCCAGGGTCCTCCTTGCTCCCTTTCTTGTAAATGGGAGTGACGTGACCCTTCCTCCAGTCATCCGGGACCACACCAGACAGCCACGACTTCTCAAATATGATGGAGAGCGGCTCGGCAACCACCTCAGCCAGCTCCTTCAGAACCCTGGGATGCATGCCATCCGGCCCCATAGACTTATACACATTCAGTCTCATGAGGCGGTCTCGGACCTGCTCTGTCCTCACAGCAGGGGGGGATTTACCACCCCAGTCCCCACCCAGAGGTGTAGGGATGCAGGGCTCAGGGACGGAAGGAGTACTGGAGTCCTGGCCGCCAGTGAAGACCGAGGCAAAGAACTCATTCAGTACCTCGGCCTTCTCTTCGTCCGTTGAAACCAGTTCTCCTTTTACGTTTACCAAAGGAGGTACACTCGCTTTGGCCTGTCTCTTCTGGCTAATGTACCTATAGAAAGTCTTCCTGTTGTTTTTCACGTCCCTCGCCAAGTTCAGTTCCACCTGCGCCTTGGCTTTCCTGATCCCACATCTGCAAGTCCGGACAACATCCCTGTATTCTTCCCAGGTGGCATGCCCTTGTTTCCAGAGTTTGTACACACCTTTCTTTGCCCTCAGCTCTCTCAGCAGGTCCTTACTGAGCCACGCTGGCATCCTCCCTCCTCTGCCCGCTTTCTTGTTCAGTGGGACAGAGAGTTCTTGCGCTCTTAGGAAGGCATCCTTGAAGAGTAACCAGCTCTCTTCAGCATTTTTGTTTTTAAAGAGAGCATCCCAGGGGATCTCGGCCAACAGTCCATTGAACAGCTTAAAGTTTGCTCTCCCAAAGTTCAGGGTCCTGATGCCACTCTTCACCAGGCCCACAGTTCTCGAGATCACAAACTCAATCAGAGCGTGGTCACTGCAACCCAGGCTGCCTCCGACCTTAACACCATTAATTATTTCCTCCACATTGGTGAGCAGCAGGTCCAGCAGCGCTTCACCTCTGGTCGGTCTGTCCAACACCTGGACCAGAAAGTTATCATCAACACATTCCAAGAGCCTCCTGGACCTCTTGCAACTCGCCGTGTGATCTATCCAGGAGATATCCGGATGGTTGAAGTCCCCCATCAGGACAAGAGCCCGTGAGCACGAAGCCTCCCGCATCTGAAGCAAGAAAGCCTCGTCAACAGTCTCCCCTTGATCAGGTGGCCTATAGTATACTCCTATCACCAGCTGGCCTTTGTTAGACCCATTCCTAATTCTAACCCACAGGCTCTCAACCTGATCATGACTGTTTCTCAGAGGAAGCTCCTCACAGTCTATCCACTCTTTGACATAGAGGGCTACTCCCCCACCCTTCCTACCTAGCCTATCTCTTCTAAAGAGCCGATAGCCCTCAATGGTGGTATTCCAGTTATGGGAATCATCCCACCACGTTTCCGTGATAGCAACAAGGTCGTAATTTTCTAAGCACATCACGGTTTCCAACTCATCCTGCTTGTTTCCCAGGCTGCGTGCATTAGTATAAAGGCACTTCAGCTTGGCTTTCCGTTGCACCGCCTTTATAGATGGTCTAGGTTCCCCTAGAACAGCAACCAGGGGACTGGAGCACCTCCCATACAAAGACAGGCTGAGGGAGCTGGGCTTGTTCAGCCTGGAGAAAATAAGGCTGCAGAGTGACCTCACTGCAGCCTTTCAGTACCTAAAGGGAGCCTACAAACAGGAGGGGAATCGACTCTTTGAAAGGGTAGATAACAGCAGAACAGGGGGAAATGGTTTTAAGTTGAGGGATGGAAGATTTAGGTTGGACGTCAGGGGGAAGTTCTTTACAGAGAGAGTGGTGAGGTGCTGAAACAGGCTGCCCAGAGAGGTTGTAGATGCCCTGTCCCTGGAGGTGTTCAAGGCCAGATTGGATGGGGCCCTGGGCAGCCTGGTCTAGTATTAAATGAGGAGGTTGGTAGCCCTGCATGTGGCAGGGGGGTTGGAGATTCATGATCCTTGAGGTCCCTTCCAACCCTGGCCATTCTGTGAGCTACTGAGCAACAGCTGCTGGCAGAGATCCCTGCGTGTTGAACTCCCTTGCTGAGCAGGGAAACCCTGAGCAGAGTGCCCAGGCCCAGGTCCAGGTAGCTTCTGAAGATCTCCAAGGAGGAGACCATGGACTCTCTGGGCAATGTGTGCCAGTGCTCAGTCACCTGCACAGCACAGAAGAGCTTCCTGTTGTTCAGACAGAACCTCCTGTGTTCCAGTTAATGCCCACTGCCCATTATCCTAGCACTGGGTACCAATGAAAAGAGCCTGCTCTGTTCTCTTTGCACCCTCCCTGCAGTATTTACAGATATTGATAAGATTCCCCCAGAGCCTTCTCCAAGCTGGACAGTCAGAGCTCTCTCAGCCTTTCCTCACAGGAGAGGTGCTCCAGACACTTGATCATCTTAGTAGTCTTCCATTGGATTCCTTTCAGTATGTCCATGTCTTTGCTCTACTGAGGAGTGCAGAACTGGACTCAGTACTGGCCTCACCAATGCTGAGTAGAGCAGGAGGATCATCTCTCTTGTCCTGCTGGTGATACTTTGCCTAATGCAACCAAGACTACTGTTAGCCTTTTTCACAGCAAGGACACATTGCTGACTCATGTTGACATGTCCTAATATACAGCAAGGCTCATAGGTTCTTTCCTGCAGAGCTGCTTTCCAGCTGGATTGTTCCTAGCCTGTACTGGTGCCTGGGGACCTCTCAAGGGGCAGGACTTTGCTCTTTTCCTTCTTGAACTTTGTGAGGTTCTTTGTCAGCCCATTTCTCCAGCCTGTCAAAGTCAAAATTCAGAAAGCTTCTCCCTCTTTGCAAGAAAAATTAAAAATTACAAGGCAGTTTCACACAAAAATCTAATTTTTGAATACTGGAGACTATTTCTGGTGCTATTAAAAGATACGAATACAAATACCTTCATATGTATTATTTAAAATACATTCTCAAAATCTCACCTTTTGTTTATTAAATCACAAGGCAAACAAACCACCTAATAAAGACACATCTACTAATGGTTTCCAAGAACTAAAGCTTCAGGATGCACTGTCAGAGCTGGCAATTATTTAGCAAATGAAGCTGCAAGTCCAGAAGATGTCAAATCTGAAGACTTGTCAAAAGATACTATTGTTGGAACTATATTGTCTAACACTATGTCCCTGTCACCACAGAGACATTCAAGAAGATCATAATTGTTCAATATAATGTTGATGGGACACCTTGGAAATCCTAGGTCAGGACCAGCTCTACTACATGCAACTCAATATTCAGAACTGATTGAAGCACCCTTTCAGAAGTTACTTCATAGCCCATTTTTGCTCACAGCACTTCTCAGCCACAATCACCCACCATGTTCCCAGAATGCCTTACAGCTCTTTTGCAGACCAGCCCATAGACCTGTGAATGCTGTCTTTGGGCCTTTGTTACTTGGGTCTTTCTCTACCTGCTGCCACTGTCTAAGCTCTAGCTACCTCAGAGTCCAAGAGCTCTATAAACATGGCTTTGCCCAGTGCTCACCAGGTGCCATAAGAAGATGCCCACACCACCAGCTGCTCTTAGGTTTTCTTTTACTCAATTCTGGCAAGCTCCCCTATCCTTATGCTTTGCTAGCGGTCACTACAGGCACAGTTGGCAGTGCTTTCCACCATATCCAGCACCTGAATTGGCTCCATGCAGAGCTGCAGCTGTTGTTCGCGCTGATTCTGGCTGCTACGCCACCAACTAGTGTGATGCACAGAGTTCCTTCTGCACATGTCCTCTTCTCCTCCTACACACAGTGTGCCTAAAACACACATAAGCAATTACAGAAAAGGAAATAAGGGCACAGGAATTGAAGCAAACTACTTTCAATTCTGAGAATCAGGAAGTAAAATAAAACTGCAAAGTAGTGCAATAAATCTCCCTCAGTATGTCATCATACCTACACACAGTGTATTATGGGTTATAAAATAATGTTACCTCAAATTTCAGTTACTGAAATTGCAGCCCTGTTACATCTCCTGAGTCTTCTATACAGACCCCCCAATATATATTTTTTTCAAAAGACATTTTACTCACTTTTCAAAAGACATTTTTCTGCAGATACCAGAACTTCATCACAGCAGTCACATAGCTATTATATGTTATTACAAGCATAACTGAGTTGCTCATTAACACTAAAGGAGATTACTCAGCTCTCAAACCAATTTTCCTGAAAAGCTGAAGGCTAGACACCAAGACTTAGACAAATACACATAGAATCATAATGGCTGAGCTACAGTAAACCTCTCAGGACATCTTGAGTTTGAGACAAGTGATTATTCTATTATATAATTTCAACATTAAAATGATCATTTGTCACGGGAAAAAATTGCTGTTTGTATACAAGTAATTTTTCTCTCACCAATAATATCAAGGAACTAGATCAAAAGTAACAGAAACAAATCAAACAATCAAGCTCATCTTCAACAGTCTTCACGTAAGCAAAGCTGAAGATATGTTTTTATGTGAGCTGTTTCATGAGGAACTGAGAGACACTGACATCTCAGAGATCACTGAGGAACTGCTTACTCTGTGTCAACACCATTTCAAGAGGGGGAAATCATTGGGCCACATCCAGCTATTTATAAGAAATCTCTGATGGAAATCAGGAGTGGAAACCATTTCACAATTCTGTATGTTTTGGCAATCTCAACTTTAAAAGTTTCAGCCACTTAAAAGCATGAATAACGTGCTGTATGCAATACAACAAATCTGCAGGGGAAACACACCAACATTCACAGCCAAGGAGGACTGTCATTACTTTACATCACTTTATCTTCTTGGCAGTACCCCAAGACCTTCACTTTGAGAGCTGCTGGACTCACTGATATTTGCTTCACAGAATTGCAGGGGTCGGAAGGGACCTCTGGAGATCATTGATCCAATCTGCTGCTGAAGCAGCTGCCCTACAGTAGGTTACACAGGAATGCATCCAGGTGAGTTTTGAATATCTCCAGAGATGGACACTCCACAACACCTCTGGGCAGTCTCTTCCAGTCATCCTCAAAGCAAAGTTGTTGTTCTCCACGTTCAGATAGAATCTCCTGTGTTCTAGTTCTTGCTTGCTGTCCCTTGTTCTGTTGAAAAGAGCCGGTCACTACTCACTCGACTCCCACACTTTAGATATTTATAAGCATTGATAAGATTACCCCCCCAGGTTTTGTTTGTTTGTTTGTTTGTTTGTTTGTTTGTTTTTCCCAGGCTGAACAGGCCCAGGTCTTTCAGTCTTTCCTCATAAGGGAGGTGCTTCAGACCGCTGATCATCTTTGTGGCCCTTTGCTGCACTCTGTAGAAGTTCCCTGTCTTTCTTGAACTGCAGAACTCACAACTGGGCACAGTACTCCAGATGTGGTCCCTCCAGGGCAGATTAGAGGCGGAAAATCACCTCCCTTAACCTGCTGGCCATGCTCTTTGATGATACCACTGGCCTCTTGGCCACAAGGGCACACTGCTGACTCACAGCCAACCTGCTGTCCATCAGAACACCCAGATTCTTCTCCACAGAGTTCTTTTCCAGCAGTTCAGCCTCCTCCACTATATTAATCCCAAAGGCTAGCCTGACATCGGGCTTTCAAATAACGGACAGATTCGAGTCCGGGAAGACCCAGCTCCTCCACAGCGTCGCCCTGCTAACTTCTCTGCGTTTCCCTCCTCCATTCCCTGCCCGCAGAGCACCGCAGAGCACGTACACGCACCCCCTAACGGCTGCAGGCGACCGTTAGGGGCGGCCATTACAGGCAGCCCCGCCCCCCGGCGCCTGGGGGCGGGAGGGGGCGCGGCACTACGCAGTGCCCGCCGCCATTTTGGTTGGGCTTGCGTCGCTTCCGCTGCCGCGAAGTAAACAGAGAAGGAAAGGGGGGAGTGTAGCGGAGCGGTGGGACGAGGCGAGCCGAGCGGGACGTGTTGCCGCGCGAAGGTCGGCTGCGGTGGAGGGGCTCATGTGGCCGGAGTGGAGGCGGCGGCGCGGCCCGAGCCCCGGTTGATGCGAGGCGCAGCAGGGAGCCGCCAGGTGAGGGGCTCTGGGAGAGTGGCTCGGCCCTCAGGCACCCGTGGGAGTGGCGGCGCCGGGTGCTGTGGGTGTCGCGGCAGCTGGGGCTGCCTCAGAGCCTCCTTGGAACAGGGAGCAGCAACCGGAGCCGTGCACGGTTTTTTGGTTGTTGTTTTTTTGTTTTGCTTTGTTTTTTAGTTACTGCCATTGTTTTCTGTCCGCACCTTGCTCAGCGTTACCGACGGCGTTGAGCTTGTGCTGTGCTCCTCCTGTCTGTCGGTGGCTGTCAGACTCGAAAACAGGCAGCTGTGATGGGTTGAGGTTTGTTTGGAGAACCTCGAGGAGTCGTGCATCTGGATATTGTACCTCTGTAGTTTGATAGCATTGGTTGTTCTTCTGCTTTCTGTTTGTTTTCCTGTTTCTGTCAACAACTTTGCTTTAAAATTTGTGATAGTTACAGTAGAAGTTTGGGAAAACAGGTCGGGTATACATTCTGGGAGTGAGCTGAAAGGAAGAGTGATGGCTCACGTGTTGAAGGAAGGGTTAAACAGTTGCTGACTGAAAAACAGCGTGTTACAAATGCTGATAATTAGTACAGGCAATTAGTGTACAGGACACTCCCATGTGAAATCTTGCATCAGTACTTTCCTTACTGAACTTAGTTATTTCTCTTGGCCTTGGAATCAAAATTTAGCCAACTCTTTGAAATAGTGGATGTGTAAATGAAAGGAAACATAGCTGCCAGTTTCATTTTCCTGTTCTTGCAATAATTTTGCAGAGAGGTTTCCTAATTGACTTTTTTTTTTTTTTTTTTAAACAACACTAGAGAAAAATGCATTGGAACAGGTTGCCCAGAGAGATGTCCTTGGAGACATCCAAGATCAGGCTGGATGGGGCTCTGAGCAGTATGCTGTAGCTGTAGGTGTCCCTGTTCACTGCAGGAGAGTTGGACTAGCTGATCTTCAAAGATTCCTTCCAGCACAAGTGATTGTGTGATTCTTTTATTTACAGGAACATCTGAAATGTCAGTAACAAAGTTGTCTGGAAACATGTCTTTCCATCCCTTTCCATCCCAACCATGCACTTAGAACACGTGGCATTGTATCTTTTTGGAAGGTTGTAACCTGAATTGGATCATCAGTACAGCTCTAGGATGACCATGTTGTCTCCTTCCTTTTTGACTGTGGAGACTTCACGTAGTACCCTGCAGCTTATTGAGTGTGTTTTGAACTGTAGCCAGTATATATTAACTGCTTAGAACTCATCCAGGCTGGTCTGTGTGCTCTGAGGTGTAAGTTGGCTGGTGCTTTTAGCAGTCACATCCCAGAGTTCTTTTCAAGTGGAAAAAATTCACACAGTTCTGAAGAAAAGCAGTTCTCTGGAGAAGTGCCAGATGTGCTGCTTGTATCTTTGAAAAGATGACTTAGTAAATATGCTACTGTACGTGCACAATGGCCTCCATATGTGACGGGGGAATAAATCCAGAGTTTAACCCTCTGAAGCTAAGTTAAAAGTAGTGTGCTGATTAGAAAACGTGTGATGTTTGAAGAAGTATTGCATTTTGTGTTAGTTTATTGCAGATAACACTTTCGTGCTATGCTTAGTGTTTACTGTAAACATTAATATGATGGATCTCCTGTGAGTTTACTAGCCTAATTAGCAAGTTGCTTAGATTCTTCAGCTATTCAGTTTTCCGTGGCAAAATATAGTTCCTTCATCTTTCTGTTAGCTGCAGATGATATGTTGCTATATTCAGTTTTCCTGTGTACCAATCTGTGCAAGTGAAGGTAGCAGCTCAGCAACAGAGTTCTTTCTTAGGAGAACTTGTTTCACCACAGCAGCAATATTTGGCATGGGCTTATAGCTGTGAGCTGTGGATCATGGTAAGTAGTTCTCAGCAAGTGAGAGGAGACTTTTGCTCTCCTGTGATCTTGTGATTGTCTCCAGTGCTAGTGGGATTAGAGAATCAGGAGACAAATGGTGTTCGTCATTCTTTCATGACTGTGTGTTCAGCATTGAGCACAACATTTTATTTCCAGACCTCAACTGATAGGTTGCTATTATCTTGTGAGTAGGAGGTGCTATTTAGGTGTTTCATAGGTACTCGAGGAGATGCCCACTTTGGGAAAACAATCCATGATGTGCTGGATGTTCAAATGTTTTTTTTTCCTATTTAAAAGACTTCTAAACTTTGTTGCTGTTCATAGCATAGAAAGTTAATTGTCTAGATAACAAGTGAACTGGACAGGCATCCTTCAAACTTCATTTGAAGTTCCATGCCTTAGGGTGCCATGCAGAAAATAAACTGAGGGAGTTGGCTGGGGGGGCTGCTGTTACTTAGGGCGTGGCTGGGCATAGGTCAGTGAGTGACAAGTAATTGTGTTTTGCATCACATTTTATTTCTTACTTTCCTTCTCCTTTCCCTCTTTCTTATTAAGTTGTCCTTATCTCAGTGTATGAATTCTTGTACTTTTACTTTTCCATCCCCAGAGTTCTCCCCCTCATCCTGTTGAGAGATGTGGTGAGAGTGAATGGCATGTTGGTTAATCACAGGATGAAATAATTTTATGCTTATGGTTGCACTTAAACACTAAACCAGAATGATTTCACTGTGTGAAGTACAGAAATCATGAGAGGGCAGAGGTCTTCATGCATATCAAGCATACCCTGATTCTCTTAGCCTGCCCCCAGACTCTCTTAGCTTTTTAGAGACTTAAAATGAGGGTATAGTGACTTAGTTTGAGGTGGCATTCATAGTCCTTTAGAATCTGGTACACATCACATTCAGGCTTTTAAAAATAAATGACTGATTGCTAAGTTCGGTTTTAAGCTGGCGTCTGCAGAAGAACACACGGATGAAGAACTGCCCAGGGAGGTTGTGGAGTCTCCTTCTCTGGAGATATTCAAGACCCACCTGGATGCTTACTTGTGTGACCTGGTGTAGGGAACCTGCTTTGGCAGGGTGGTTGGACTCAATGATCTCTGGAGGTCCCTTCCAACCCCTACAACTCTGTGATTCTGTGAAAACCTGATGCTGAATTTCAGGTGTACATATGTGTGGTGTTTCACATGTGGTGTTTTTTTCATCTTTAACATATAACATAAGGTATCAGTAGTACAAGTGAGAGCACTGGGGATGAAGTACATGCTACTGAGAATGGAGTAACCTTTGGATTCAGACTTGCTGAATTCAATACAATTCGGAAGAAAGTTTACTGATTCCTCTAATCTCCTGTTCTGGGGAGAAGCAGAGGGAGTGCTGAGCCTCTCAGATTGTTATTGGCAATCTTTCACAATCTCTTTACTAATTGGTTGTTTTAATTTTTTTTTTATGATATGTTTTTAAGGGTATTGATTTAAGACAAACATACTGAAATAACGTGTTTTGCTTTAAGAAAGAATAATCCTACTTGAGAATAAAATTGATCAGATGCACCTGCAAGCATGAATACATTCATTTTTAAAAATTTCTTACAACTTTAATTTGAAATTTTGTCCTACGACTTCAGATGGTGTTGTTTCTGGTGGGGGGGGGCACTGAATGAGTGTTCACAATATTGTTTGGAAGAACACTAGTGGGAAAGTAAACCAATAATCGGCAAACTAGTGGAACAAGTTAGGTTCAAAGCATTCTCAGACAAATGGAATACTGAGAGTTGCTGTTGTGTGTGGATTGGCTGTGGTAATGGTTATAGAAATAACATTAAAGTTATCTGTCTTGGTAGTAATAAGATTTTTAGACTGCTGTTTCACAGTCATTGCTACTTGATGGTTTTATTTCCTTTCTGTAGCAAAACAGACCTGGAAAAATATGGTTGCAGAAAACATGCATCTTTTTGTCCATTGTTTTCTATAAACGTTAGGTTTATTTGAGCTCTGTTACGTTTACACAGTTCATGGAAAATTTGTTCTTATCTTTGTAGAATGAAACGAGGAAGGAAGACTAATGAGGCCAACAGCAGTTCATCTGAAGAGACAGCTGAGAAAGAATCCAAGAGGCACAAGAGCGTAGATGATAAAGCCACAGTTGTACAGAGTCCTGACTGGGGTAACCTGCTGCAAGACATTATCCTGCAGGTATTTCAGTACTTGCCCCTTTTGGATCGTGCTCATGCATCACAGGTCTGCCGAAGCTGGAACCAGGTGTTCCATATGCCTGATCTCTGGAGATGTTTTGAGTTTGAACTCAATCAACCGGCTACATCTTACTTGAGGGCTACACATCCTGAACTGATCAAGCAAATAATAAAGAGGCATTCCAATCACTTGCAGTATGTAAGCTTCAAGGTAGGGTATTTTATAGGCTTTTTTTATCATAACTTTCTAAAAATTAATGCAAGTTAAATTTTGTTCCTTTTTTTTTTTTTTACTTTATTATGAATGTTTCTAGGAATTATCTCTGATACTTGAGATAGTTGTAGTGGCTCATCTAATTAGATATTAAGGCATGAGAAATATTTATATCAGTAATTGACATAGTTATGACGTAATCTTTGTTACTAAGATCCTCAGTTATTAAAGAGGGAATGTGCCAGTTCTCAGTCTGGAAGACTTGGTTTTCAGGTTCAGCGTACTAGACAATAATAAAGTCTTCTTTGAGTGTCAGTAGCAATAAGAAGGCTAGGAAAAATGTTGGCGTGCTGCTGGATGAGATGTCAGTGTCCTAGTAATGGAGGACACTGAGAAGGTAGCAGTAATGACTGAAGCAAGGAAGGCATTCGATAACTCTTAAGACTGCCCCTCAGGAATCCCAGACCTCAGAGGTAAGAGGGAAAGTCTGAGGAAGGGAAAACTTGTTTGGGGAGCTGTTCAGAGGTAACTTAGGGAAATTCAACACATGCAAATCCATGAGCCATTATAGGATCATGGAATCATTAAGATTGAAAACGATCTTTAAGATCATCTGGTCTGACTGTCTGCCTACCACCAATATTGCCTATGTCTCTAAGTACTTCACCTGCCCTTTTCTTAAACACGTCCAGTGACAGTGACACTGCTGCTTCCCTGTGCAACCTGCTCACTGCCCAGCCACTCCTTTGGAGAAGAAATTCTTTCAAATATCCAGTCTGAACTTCCACTGGTGCAACTTAAGGCCATTCCCTCTTGTGTTGCCACTAGTTACCCAGGGGAAGAGACTGACCCCCACCTCATCACAGCTTCCTTTCAGGTAATTGTAGGGAGTGATAGACTAGTGATAGTCTGGAGTGAGCCTTCTCTTCTCCAGACTAAACCAGTCATGGGATGTACCCATGAGTGCTGAGTCAGAGCTGGCAGAAGTGTTTACCTAGCTGCTCTCTATCATCCATGGAAGGTCATGGAGAACGGGAGAGGTTCTGGAGGAAAGCCTGTGTCATTCCAGCCTTCAAAAGAGCAAGGAGGACCTAGGAAACTACAGGCCAGTCAGCTTCATGTCCATCCCTAGAAAGGTGATGGTACAGCTTATTCTGGATGTCATGTCTTCAAGCAGGAGAAAGAAAGGATGATTATCAGGAGGTAGTCAATGCGGATTCACCAAGAGGAGGTTGCCCTTGACTAATCTGGTAGCTTTCTCTGATGTCGTGACCAGTTGGGTAGATGATGGGAGAGCAGTGGATGTTGAGTACTTTGACTTCAGTCAGGCTTTTGACACTGTCTCCCGTAATGTCCTTGTAGGTAAGCGTAGACAGTGTGGGTTAGATAAGTGGGCAGTGAGGTGAACTGTGAACTGGCTGACTGGCAGCTCAGAGAGTTGTGATCAGTGGTGCAGAGTCTGTCAGAAGCCTGTGATCTAGTGGTGTTCCCTAAGGGTAGGTAATGTGTCCAGTCTTTTTCAACAAATTCATTGGTGACTTGGATGAAGGGATAGAATGTACCTCAGCAAATCTGGTGATACAAAGCTGGGAGGACTGGCTGACACACCAGTGGCTGCTGTGCTGCCATTGAGCAGGACCTGCACTGACTGGAGAGCTGGGCAAAGAAGAATCTTACAAAGTTCAACAAGGGCAAGCATAGAGACTTGCATATAACTAGATAGAGCCGTACAGGGTACTGACTGAGCTGTAGAGAATGACCTGAATATCCAGATGGACAACAGGTTGGCCATGAGCCAGCAATGTGCTCTTGTGACCAAGAAGGCCAATGGTATCTTAGGGCATATTAAAAGGAGAAGGTTGAGGGAGGTAATTCTCCCCCTCCTCTCTGCTCTGGTGAGGCCAAATCTGGAGTACTGTGTCCAGTTCTGGGTTCCGCAGTTCAAGAAAGACAGGGAACTTCTACAGAGTCCAGCAGAGGGCCACAGAAATGATCAGGGGGCTGAAGCATCTCCTTATGGGGAAAGACTGAGAGACCTGGGACTGTTCAGCATGATGAAAAAAGACGGGGGGGGGGGGGGGGGTAATCTTATGAATACTTACAAATATCTAAAGTGTGGGAGTCAAGTGGGTAGAGACAGGCTCTTTTCAATGATGCCCGGCAACAAAACAAGGGACAGCAAGCAAGAACTGGAACACAGAAGATTACATCTGAATGTGGAGAACAGCAACTTCGCTTTCAGGATGACGTGGCACCAGAAGAAGATGCCAAGAGAGGTTGTAGAGTCTCCTTCTCCGGAGATATGCATCCTGGCAGGTCCTGAATCATTGTGCAGGCCACCAGGGTACCTCAGCCCAATCGTATGTACTGCAGCTGCTTGATTTGGTATCAGACATAAGCTGGCTATCACAAGGCTTGCAGATGTTTTAGGCTTTTCATTTTCACAGGATCACTAAGGTTGGAAAAGACATACAAGATAATCCAGTCCAACCATCCACCTATCACCAATAGTTCTCACTAAATCATATCCCTCAGCACAAAATCCAAACGTTCCGTGAACACCTCCAGGGTCTGTGACTCCACCATCTCCCTGGGCAGCCCATTCCAGTGCCTGAACACTGAAAAGCAGTATTTCCTAACATCCAGCCTGACTCTCCCCTGGCACAGTTTGAAGCTGTTCCCTCTAGTCCTATCACTGGTTAGACAAGAGAAGAGGCCAATGACCAGCTCACTACAACCCCCCTTCAAGCACTTACAGAGAGCAATAAGGTCTCCCCTGAGCTTCCTCTTCTCCAGACTAAACAATCCCAGCTCCTTCAGCCATTCCTCATAAGGCCTGTGCTCCAGACACCTCACCAGCTTTGTCACCCTTCTCTGAACATGCTCCAGGGCCTCAATGTCTTTCTTGCAGTGAAAGACTGTTCTGCTGTTATCTTTTTTTCAAAGAGTTGATTCCCCTCCTGTTTGTAGGCTCCCTTTAGGTACTGAAAGGCTGCAGTGAGGTCACTCTGCAGCTTTCTCTTCTCCAGGCTGAACAAGCCCAGCTCCCTCAGCCTGTCTTCATAGGGAAGGTGCTCCAGTCCTCTGATCATCTTTGGGGCCCTCTCCTGGACCCTCTCCAACAGCTCTTTGTTGTACTGGGGGCTCCAGACCTGGACACAGTACTCCAAATGGGGCCTCACAAGAGCAGAGTAGAGGGGAACAATCACCTCCCTGTCCCTGCTGGCCACCCCTCTTCTGATGGAGCCCAGGATGCCATTTGCTTTCTGAGCTGCAAGAGCGCACTGCTGGCTCACATTCAGTTTTTCATCCACCAGGACCCCCAGGTCCTTCTCTGCAGGGCTACTCTCAAGGATTGCTCCTCCCAGTCTATATATATGCCTGGGATTCCTGAACATGCTCCAGGCCCTCAATGCCTTTCTTGCAGTGCGGGGCCCAAAACTGGACACAGTACTCGAGGTGCGGCCGCACCAATGCTGAGTACAGGGGGATAATCACTTCCCTGTTCCTGATGGCAACACCATTCCTGGTGCAAGCCAGGATGCTTCCTTCTTGGTGACCTGGGCACACAGTTGGCTCTCGTTCAGACGAGCATCATCAATACCCCCAGGTCTGTTTCCTCTACGCAGTCTTCCAGCCACTTCACCCCAAGCCGGTAGCATTGCCTGGAGTTGTTGCGGCCAAAGTGCAGGACCCGGCACTTGGCCTTGTTGAACCTCATCCCATTGGCTTCAGCCCAGCTATCCAGCCTGTCCAGATCCCTCTGTAGGGCCTTGCTACTCCCAGGCAGATCGACACTGCCTCCCATGTTGGTCATCCGCAGGCTTACTGAGGGTGCACTCAGTGCCCTCATCCAGGTCATCAATAAAGATATTGAAGAGGACAGGCCCCAGCACCGACCCCTGGGAACACCACTCATGACCGGTCGCCAGCTGGATTTAGCTCCATTCACCGCCACTCTCTGGGCTCGGCCTTCCAGCCAGTTCCTTATCCAGCCAAGAGTGTACCTGTCTATGTCATGAGTTGCCAGCTTCTGCAGGGGAATAGCGTGGGAGACAGTGTCAAAGGCCTAGCTGAAGTCTAGGTAGACTACATCAACAGCCTTTCCCTCGTCTACCAGATGGATCACTAGATCATAGAAGGAGATCAGGTTGGTCAAGCAGGACCTGCCCTTTGTGAACCCATGCTGGCTAGGCCTGATCCCCCGGTTGTCCCGCACATGCCGCGTGATCTCCCGCAAGACAATCTGCTCCATAACCCTCCCTGGCTCCGAGGTCAGGCTAACGGGCCTGTAATTCCCTGGATCCTCCTTACAACTCTTCTTGTAAATGGGAGTCACATTGGCAAGCCTCCCGCCTTCTGGGACGTCACCAGTCAACAAAGGAGCACTGATAAGTGATGGAAAGTGGCTTGGCTATCATCTCTGCCAGTTCCCTCAGTACTCTCAGGTGAATCTTATCTGGCTCCATGGACTTCTGGCATACCAGCTGGAGTAGTAGGTTTCTGACTGTTTCCTCCTGAATCGCAGGTGGTTTGGCCTGCTCCCCAGCTGAGACTATCAGGTCAGAGAGTGGAGTTCCCTGTGAATAACTGGTCTGATCTTTTAAGACAGACATAAAGAAGGCATTCAGAACCTCTGCCTTTTCCTTATCCTCTGTGTGGTCACATTCCCAGCCTCATCCAATAAAGAGTGGAGGTTTTACTTTGTCATTCTCTTACTATTCAAATGGAAAATGAATGTTCATCAGATTTAAATCAGTTGCTGGCAAGTTAGCATGGCTTGTGATAAGCTTAAAATGGATCTTGTGGTCATGCTTTTTGCTGTTACGTAGGCTTACGAAGTTGTCGTGAGTTTTGTCTATATGATGCTATTCTGGAAGCATATATTAAGTGTTGGGGGAAATTGTCTGGAAGCACATTAAGTGATTTAATTTTGTAACAAGTTTTACAGTGTATCCCTTGCGTATCTGTTGTAGTATTATTGGTGGAGATCCTTCTTTATAGCTTCAAATGATAGTGTACTTAAATCTCCAGAAGCTCTTCTGTGAGCTGAGTCTCCATAAAGGAAGCAAGTGGCTTTCTTGCACAGAGAAGGGTTTCTCGTATTTCCACATTTTGATAACGAAGAAAACACATTGATAGGCTCTGGAGCCAAAAGAACCTTTACGTATTTATTATTTGATATAAACCTTTACATATTATTATTTGATTATTTGATATTGATAAATGCTTTGGAACAGACTGTGTAGTAGTTAATCCCTCACCATGCAAAATTTTACCAGAATATTCAGGAGCCTGCTAAATTGCTAGCAAATTATCTTGGATTTTTGATGTGTGCCTTTCAGAGAAAAATAAAAGAGGACATTGGTGAAATTCCAGTGCATTTTTTTTACCATCATATGACAGAAAATAAAGTGGAAAATAAACCATGGAAAATAGAGTTGCTTTATTTCAATAATGGTTGTGTTTTGATGCGGTGTTTTCTGATTCAGTACATTTAATATTGTCTTAAGGTGGACAGTAGCAAGGAATCTGCAGAAGCAGCTTGTGATATTTTATCACAGCTTGTGAATTGCTCTCTGAAAACTCTTGGACTAATTTCAACAGCCCGGCCAAGCTTCATGGATTTACCAAAGGTATTTGAATGCATGTAAATTTCTGTAGAAAAATATTGCAGTGATTTATAGAGTATTATGAAAAGCTGTTTTGCAAAAAAAACAAAAAAAACCCAAAACCCTTTATTGTTAGGCTCTACTAAGGGGAAGAACTGAGATGATCTACTAAGATGGGTAACTGAAGTTTCATTAATTCTCTGCATCACGAGATGCTAGTTTAGATCTTGTTCTTCTAAGTATTCCTGTCTGTTAGCTTTGGGCAACATGCTATAAGTCAGTAGGCTAGCGGACTTATTAGGAGACGATTATAATCAAAGAGGTAGAGTTTAATCTGTGTGAGCTTGCTTTAGCAATTACAGTCATTGATAAGTATATTTTTTTACATTCGTATCACTTTGAGGAAGTCTTCAGTACATGATGTCACATAGTTAAGTTCTGGATTCAGAAGCGAACTGCATCATATCTCTGAAATCTGACAGACTTTTTTTTTTTTTAACTAGCTTGTTTATCTAAAACTAGATTGCATTAGTAGACCCCTTATCTAGAAGTAAAAGAAAATAAAAAATAAATAAAAAAAACAACCAGCAATCCCCTCTTATATGTTTCTAAACAAGCAGTCGTGCTAATGAATTAGAAGGATTCTGTTGCTGAGGAGCTGAGGGACAATTGTGGTAACCTGGGACAGACATAAAGAAGTTCTATGCAAGAACATCCTGGATGTCTGTCAGCCTCAATTCTTGAATCTAGCCCACATGTATGTCAAGAGCCAGTTAAAATTAAGCTGTTAGCTGGATAAGGATGATGTCATTGCTGATGGCAACAAGGACAAGGAAGAGGTAGGGACAACCTCAGGAAAAGAAGTAGGATATAGGGTTTAAGTGAGGTTAGCTGCAGAAGGATTATCAATTATTATCCTTGTTAGTGATCGCAGACGTGTCATGTACTTTTCTTGAATATGTATTTTTAATCCTTAATTTTCAAAGATATTTTTCAGATCTTTGATTATTTTGTGCCTTTTTTTCTTTCAGTGTGCTTTAAGACATGACCATTAGGAAACATAAGCATAGTGCAGTCTTAATGTGTTTAACAATATTTTGTTCATTCAGCTCTTGCATATTTTATTCTTAATCTGAATGCTATTTCAGCTTTTCTGTGTTTTCCCCTAGAGTTGTGTTCTGTAAACTAAATAATCAGTTGTAGTCATTCATGCTGTAGATTTATGAAGTGTCAGTTCTTCTAAAATATAGACTTCCTTTTTATTACCAGTAGGTTCACATGTTCCTTCTAAACATATATTCAAGATGCGCCTAAATCAACTCTTGAGAATAATATGCCTTGTGGTGTTTACCATGCAAAGAACTATTTCCTGTCTTCTGTTAAGTCTTCGAACTGTGGTTTCAGATGAGCTGATTTTTTTAAATTCATTTCATTTTTCTTTTCAGTATCCTTCTTAGAGGAGGTTACATTTTAAATAAAGAGTATATAAAACACAGTACCAGCACTTTCTGAATACAAAGTGAAAATATCAATAAGCATCTTTTTCTCCTCAGTCTGTAACATACATAATCAGAGTATTGTCATTGTACTTGGGAGTGGTGCCTAAAGCCTCGTGCTTCTGATTTGAACATTCAGTTTTCATTAACGTGAATTGACGTTGCTGGTTTATGTTAATATGAAAATATTAATTCTTGTTCTAAATGTAACAAAAAGCACATTGTATAAGAATGAGCAGAACCATTGCCAAGCCTTTCTACATAATTGTATTCAGTCTGAGCAACATGAACAATCCAGAAACAGGACTGAAATCAAAGTAACAGGTACATTTGTGGAGTAGTTAATATAATGCACAGGAGATGTATTTTCTTTACTTCTTCAGTAAATCTTTTAAGAAATCGTGATTATAAGCTAATTATTCACTTCCATTGTACCAGAAATCATGGAAAATCCTTTTTTCATGATTTTCCAAGTGAAGGCATTCTGGGTTGTCTTTCTTTACTGGTGAGTTTCAGTTGTTATCCAGAAATGCTCAGGACCTTGAACATTGGACCTACGCTAATTACTGGTTAAGTAGCATAAATAATTGATCATCTGTTCCTTGGCTGTGAACTACTCCTGTCAGCTCTCTAAGATTCATTCTTACTCTACGTACTCTGCCAGCCAGTAATACCATTTGCGTTGGGGCACATGTAACAACAACAGTACAGGCTTGCCACACTTGAGTGCATCTCTCCAGTGCAGCCTAACTCACACTGCAAGGGAATTTTTACTGTAGGAGATGCTGGTTTAAGAGCACTGCTACGAAGTTATCATCTAAATTAGAGTTTATGTGCTTTCTCTTTGGTTGTGGTCTTTCTATAGCTTAAAGTTTACATAGTGGATTGTCCTGGGTCAGTTTCTCAGTTTTTCTCAATTTCTTTTATGTTAGGCGTTCTGGTTTGCCAAATACTTAATCTGATAAGAAAAATTATTATACTTTTCCTTACTGAAAAATGTATGCTATTTTTGATTGTGATATCAGGTTAAAGACTTTTTCAGCAGCTACTGTAAGTCAGAATACTGTGTACAACTGTATACAGCACAAAACTGCTGACGTTTTTCAGATACCAGTGTTTAATTTAAACTTTCTTTTCCAGTCTCACTTTATTTCTGCACTGACAGTGGTGTTCGTAAACTCCAAGTCACTCTCTTCGCTTAAGATCGATGATACACCAGTAGATGATCCGTCTCTCAAAGTGCTAGTGGCTAACAACAGTGACACACTCAAACTCTTGAAAATGAGCAGTTGTCCTCATGTGTCTCCGGCTGGTAAGCAACTGTTTTGTTTGCTTTAGTGTATGCTTTCAATTTGGTCAAATCTAATGAGCCCCTGAAAAAAATAGGGTGGGTTGAGTTCAAACACCCTCCTACCATGTGAAACGGTCATTGCTTCTTAGACCAGCTTAAGGGCAGGTAAGACTGCACTGGGTAGAGGACCTAAAGCAAAAAAGCTGACCAAAAAGCTCTTTTTAGGGCTTTTTTGAAGCCAGCAAAAGCACTGTGCTGGTGCTGGGGGCTGACAGCAGCTGGCAGCTTGTGGGCAGGCTGCTGAGCCAGCTGGGGTGGAGCCGACACTGTCCACTCTTATCTCTGAGCTTGACCCTTTTCTGTGAGGCTATAAGCAGCCCTCCGGAGGGCAGAAGCTAGCTTCCACTCACCTAGCGTGCCAGGTAAGAAAAGGGTGTTACTGGAGCGTAGCCCACACTGCCCATTACTGCATCAGTAGGTGTGGGAGGTAGGTCTTGTGGCAGGGCACATCAGTGTTTTTGTCTTTGCTTAGGAGACCTGTCTCCTACTGAAGACCCAGAGACTGCAGGTTCAAACATGGTCTCTACCAGACGGTGGGCTTGCCCCAAGAAGACTGTGGCTACCCAGATGGAGAGCCTACCCAGAAATGTGGTGGTTCAGGTCTCTGGCTGCAGAGAGTACCTGAGCCTGCTGCTGCCGGGGGAGGATGGGAAGGATGCCATTTGCATGAGGTGCGAGCAGGTGGATGAGCTGCTCAGCCTGGTGGTGGGAGCCTAGGGAGGAGATAGAGAGATTAAGAACCATCAGAGAGCGTGAGAGGAAGATAGACTGGTGGTGCGACTCTCTGCAAGAAAGAAGCAGAGATTGCAATCTCCAAACTGTAGTGGACCCTTTCCCTTGCCATGGTCAAACTGAGAGAGCCAACTTGAGAAGAAGGGAGGAATGGCAGCAGGTCCCAGCTCAGAGGTGCAGGCAGAACCCATCCTGACCTACCTTGGTTCCCCAGGTGCCTCTGTGTAATCAGTTTGAAGCCCTGAAACTGGAGTGTGAGGTGGCTGAGAATGAGGTGGGAGGACTGCCTCCAAGCTTTTCTAAGGAGAGGTGGTCAGCTTCATGCTTGAAGACTGCCTTCTCCAGTAAAGAAAGGAGGGTGATAGTCATAGGGACTCCCTTCTAAAAGGAACGGAGGGCCCAATATGTTGGCCTTTCCCTACCTATAGGGAGGTGTGCTGCCTCCCTGGGGCCTGGATCAGGAATATATCTAGAAAACTTCCTAGTCTGGTCTGCCCCTCTGTTACCTTCTTTTGATAGTCCAGGCTGGCAGTGATGAGGTCACTGCAGAAGCCTGAGGACTATAAAAAATGATCTTAGGGGACTGGGGAGGTTCATTTATAGTGCAGGCATACAAGTAGTATTTGCCTGTATTCCTGCGGTGGCGGGGAAGGACTCTGAGAGAAGCGGGAAAACCCACCTTATAAACACATGGCTGAGAGGCTGGTGCAAATGCAAAAATTTTGGGTTCTTTGATCATGGGGCAGTCTACTTGGCACCTGGTATGAGGGCTGCCAATGGGTATCACCTAACCCAAAGGGGGAAATGGATCCTTGTCCAGGAGTTGGCAGGATTTGTAGTGAGGGTTTTAAACTAGGTATGAAAGGGGAAGGGGATAAAACCAGGCACGCTAAAAATGAGCCTGGGGGAGCGGTAATGGGATTAGGGGTGAGGTGAGGGGCTCAGCTGAAGTGCATCTACACCAGTTCATGCAGTGTGGACAGCAAACAAGAAGAGTTGGAAGCCATTGTGTGCCAGGCTAGCTAAGACCTAGTTGCCATTACAGAAACATGGTGGGACTACTCCCATGACTGGAGTACTGCAGTGGCTGACTGTAGACTCTTTAGGAAGGATAGGCAAGGAAGGAGGGGTGGTGGCATGGCTCTCTGTATTAGAGAGTGTCATTGTCATTGAGCTTGAGGCTGGGGATGATAAGGTTGAATCCCTATGGGTAAAGATCAGGTGAAGGGCTGACAAGGCAAACTTCCTGGTGGGCATCTGCTACAAACCGCCAAAACAGAATGAAGAGACAGATAAGGAGTTCTACAAGCAGCTGGCAGAAGCTGCGCGATCGCCAGCCCTTGTCCTCATGGGGGAGTTCAACTTCCCCGACATATGCTGGGAATACAACACAGCACAGAAGAAGCAGTCTTGGAGATTTCTGGAGTGTAACTTTCTGATGCAGCTGGTGATAGAACTGACGAGAGGAGCTGCCCCGCTAGACCTGCTGTTCGCAAACAGAGAAGGTCTGGTGGGAGATGTGGAGGTTGGGGGCTGTCTTGGACAGAGTGACCATGAAATGGTAGAGTTCTCAATTCTTGGTGGAGCCAGGAGGGGGAATAGCAAAACTGCTACCTTGGACTTATTCAGAAGGCTAGTAGGAGGAATCACCTGGGTTTCAATCTTAGTAAAGGGGTCCAGAGTATCTGGTCACTCTTCAAGAAGGAAGTCTTAAAGGTGCAGGAGGTGGCTGTCCTCCACAAAATGAGCCGGCAGGGAAGAAGACCGGCATGGATGAATAGGGAGCTATTCTTGAGGCTCCAGGAGAAAAAGAGAATCTACCTCCTCTGGAAGAAGGGATGGATAACTCAGAGTACAGAGAAGTTGTTAAGATTTGTAGGGAGGAAATCAGAAAGGCAAAAGCCCAGCTTGAACTCAGCCTGGCCGCTGGGGTAAAAAGGAACGAGAAACTCTTTCACAAATACATCAATGGTAAGAGGGGGGCTAAGGAGAATTTTCATTCTTTACTGGATGAGGCTGGGAATGTGACCACACAGAGGATAAGGAAAAGGCAGAGGTTCTGAATGCCTTCTTTATGTCTGTCTTAAAAGATCAGACCAGTTATTCACAGGGAACTCCACTCTCTGACCTGATAGTTTCAGCTGGGGAGCAGGCCAAACCACCTGCGATTCAGGAGGAAACAGTCAGAAACCTACTACTCCAGCTGGTATGCCAGAAGTCCATGGAGCCAGATAAGATTCACCTGAGAGTACTGAGGGAACTGGCAGAGATGATAGCCAAGCCACTTTCCATCACTTATCAGTGCTCCTTTGTTGACTGGTGACGTCCCAGAAGGCGGGAGGCTTGCCAATGTGACTCCCATTTACAAGAAGAGTTGTAAGGAGGATCCAGGGAATTACAGGCCCGTTAGCCTGACCTCGGAGCCAGGGAGGGTTATGGAGCAGATTGTCTTGCGGGAGATCACGCGGCATGTGCGGGACAACCGGGGGATCAGGCCTAGCCAGCATGGGTTCACAAAGGGCAGGTCCTGCTTGACCAACCTGATCTCCTTCTATGATCTAGTGATCCATCTGGTAGACGAGGGAAAGGCTGTTGATGTAGTCTACCTAGACTTCAGCTAGGCCTTTGACACTGTCTCCCACGCTATTCCCCTGCAGAAGCTGGCAACTCATGACATAGACAGGTACACTCTTGGCTGGATAAGGAACTGGCTGGAAGGCCGAGCCCAGAGAGTGGCGGTGAATGGAGCTAAATCCAGCTGGCGACCGGTCATGAGTGGTGTTCCCAGGGGTCGGTGCTGGGGCCTGTCCTCTTCAATATCTTTATTGATGACCTGGATGAGGGCACTGAGTGCACCCTCAGTAAGCCTGCGGATGACCAACATGGGAGGCAGTGTCGATCTGCCTGGGAGTAGCAAGGCCCTACAGAGGGATCTGGACAGGCTGGATAGCTGGGCTGAAGCCAATGGGATGAGGTTCAACAAGGCCAAGTGCCGGGTCCTGCACTTTGGCCGCAACAACTCCAGGCAATGCTACCGGCTTGGGGTGAAGTGGCTGGAAGACTGCGTAGAGGAAACGGACCTGGGGGTATTGATGATGCTCGTCTGAACGAGAGCCAACTGTGTGCCCAGGTCACCAAGAAGGAAACATCCTGGCTTGCACCAGGAATGGTGTTGCCATCAGGAACAGGGAAGTGATTATCCCCCTGTACTCAGCATTGGTGCGGCCGCACCTCGAGTACTGTGTCCAGTTTTGGGCCCCGCACTGCAAGAAAGGCATTGAGGGCCTGGAGCATGTTCAGGAATCCCAGGCATATATATAGACTGGGAGGAGCAATCCTTGAGAGTAGCCCTGCAGAGAAGGACCTGGGGGTCCTGGTGGATGAAAAACTGAATGTGAGCCAGCAGTGCGCTCTTGCAGCTCAGAAAGCAAATGGCATCCTGGGCTCCATCAGAAGAGGGGTGGCCAGCAGGGACAGGGAGGTGATTGTTCCCCTCTACTCTGCTCTTGTGAGGCCCCATTTGGAGTACTGTGTCCAGGTCTGGAGCCCCCAGTACAACAAAGAGCTGTTGGAGAGGGTCCAGGAGAGGGCCCCAAAGATGATCAGAGGACTGGAGCACCTTCCCTATGAAGACAGGCTGAGGGAGCTGGGCTTGTTCAGCCTGGAGAAGAGAAAGCTGCAGAGTGACCTCACTGCAGCCTTTCAGTACCTAAAGGGAGCCTACAAACAGGAGGGGAATCAACTCTTTGAAAAAAAGATAACAGCAGAACAGGGGGAAATGGTTTTAAGTTGAGGGAGGGGAGATTTAGGTTGGATGACAGGGGGAAGTTCTTTACAGAGAGAGTGGTGAGGTGCTGGAACAGGTTGCCCAGAGTGGATGCCCTGTCCCTGGAGGCGTTCAAGGCCAGATTGGTCAGCCTGGTCTAGTATTAAATGAGGAGGTTGGTGGCCCTGTATGTGGCAGGGGGGTTGGAGATTCATGATCCTTGAGGTCCCTTCCAACCCAAGTCTTGTATGATTCCGTGATTTACTATGACCTTGTATTTATAGTTGGATTTAGGGCAGGATGGGACAGTTAAGAGTATGTAAATTCTTATGTTTGCCACATACAAGAATCACTTCCCAGGGGAAAATATTCAATGCGTTATATATGTTTATCTTACTGTGCACGAAGAAGTCGCAAGACATTGGTCACGCGACAAAAGATTCATGTTTTGGTTGTCCAGTTAAGATTTAATTTTGTTATTACATAATGATTCTATATTGAAATACATGTTCTTTGCAACTTTTTATATACAGAAACAAATCCTTATGTTTCTTATTCAGTTACTGCTATATTTACCTGTATAACCCATTCCATAATGTTCTGCTTTCCAAGGAATCCTTTGTGTGGCTGATCAGTGTCATGGTTTACGTGAGTTGGCACTCAACTACCATCTGCTGAGCGATGAGCTGCTGCTCGCCTTGTCTTCTGAAAAACACGTCAGGTTAGAACACTTGCGCATCGATGTTGTCAGTGAAAATCCTGGACAGACTCAGTTCCACACGATTCAGAAGAGTAGCTGGGACGCTTTCATCAAGCATTCTCCCAAAGTGAACTTAGTCATGTACTTCTTCTTGTATGAAGAAGAGTTTGACCCGTTCTTTCGCTATGAAATACCTGTCACTCACCTTTACTTTGGAAGATCAGTAAGCAAAGATGTACTTGGCCGCGTTGGGATGACGTGTCCTCGGTTGGTTGAATTGGTCGTGTGTGCCAATGGATTACGGCCACTGGATGAGGAGCTGATCCGTATCGCAGAGCGGTGCAAGTATTTGTCAGCTGTTGGCCTAGGAGAGTGCGAAGTCTCTTGCAGTGCCTTTGTTGAGTTTGTGAAGATGTGTGGTGGTCGTCTCTCACAGCTTTCTATTATGGAGGAAGTTCTGATTCCTGACCAGAAATACAGCTTAGAGCAGATTCACTGGGAAGTTTCAAAGCATCTCGGTAGAGTCTGGTTCCCAGACATGATGCCCACGTGGTAACGTCCTGAAAAGACTGTAGAGCAGACAGAATAGCACCTTATGCTTACCATGTTGTAATTTATTGTATAAGCTTAATTAATACTGTAGTTTATTACTGTAAGTCACTGCAGCGTTTGATAGGATTTCATTCAGAAACGATTTGTGAAATTCAAATAATTTAAAAAGGAAATCATAAATACTTCTAGAACCCTTCTGCATCCAATGATGGATTAGATTTGTTCTTTTTAATTGATAAATTAGAAATTTTTAATTTCTGTAAAAATTAAAACATTGAAATGTAACTGTAAAATAATTTCAATATCCTGACCTTCTTTGATTTAGATACTAATGCTGAACCAATTGGATTTGTTATTAAAAACCAAAAAAAAGACCCACAAGTTGCATGCTCTGTTGCAGACTATAGCACGATTAAATCCAGTCACCCAGATGACAAGGTTAAGAATATATGGAGATTTTAGTAGGCTGTGAAATGTATACGTTGTTTATATAAAGTCGTAAAAAGCAAGATCAATATATAACAATATAGGTTAGAAAATTAAAATACTGAATTTGTTACCTTATTCAGATTATTAGATCCATCTAAAGTGTATTTAGAGTGCAAACAAATCACATAGTAGTGAGAGCTACCTGAAGCCATTTGCTTTTCTTTTTCCTCTAGGTATAGTTTGCTTATGGGGTCTCAGATTCACGTCCAAACCTGTTTTAAGGTATTTTATGTCAAGCTCAGGAAGCGCAAGCATTCTGGGGAAAACTGTAGATACGTTGTATTTAAAAAGGCATTGGAGTTAATGAGCTTTTCTTGCACATTAACCAGTTTTGCAGCATATGGTTAGACAGAGTAATGTACAGCTTATTGAATGTACCCTGCGGTATTCAGTGGGACAACATGGATGTAAACAGTGCAGAGTGAGGTAAAATAGGATTGGTGACCGAGGACCTTTGAACAAGACCATAGCCATTGTTGGCTGCTTTCATTTTGAGGGAAAAATGATATTGTAATGGTTGCTTATGCTGTATAAACTAATTGTACACTGTAAATCAGTTTCAAAAATGGTAATGTATAAAGTAAATGTTTGATAGACAATCATTTTGTATAACTTTTAATTCAACTAGTTCAATCATTTCATATTTTAAAAACTCAAAGCAGTAAACTTACGTGAAATAGAGCAGTAGGGGAAAATGTTTTGATTATTTGGTAAAATCATTTTTTTAAAGAAAGTTCTAGTCTTAAATAATGTAGGCAACATATTGCCTGTGATCTGGATGTGTCTTCTGACTTTACTTCCTACTGCCAACAGTTGGTTACTTTCTATTCTATTGATGGATAACACTAAACTGTTAATGTGACAGACGAATGTTTGCAAGGTGTGACTAGCCACCTGCAAGGCAGAGCTTCCCCAGCCTGGGGCTGTACTGAGCTCTGTTGGTGGCTGCTTCTCAATTGAGCTGTACATGTACTAGTAATGAATAGGTTTTCACTTCTGTTTTCAGTAATGTTTTATTCAAATGTATAGTTCAATGGTAATATACTTATGAGCATATTTAGTTCATAATGATATTTTGAGCAAGCATTGCTCAGTGGACTGGACGTCTTTATAGGGAGTTGTATGTTTCTGTAGAGCTTTGTCATTTAAAATCACATTTTATGAAGTACACATTTTTGTATTAGAATTTGTTAATGTACTGCTATAATTTGCTTTTATTTGTATAGAAGGTGTCAATATATCTAGATCATTGAAGTAAAAAAGTTCAGTGTTTTTCATATTCTCATTCTCAGAATGACCTGTGTGATAAAGATGGAGTAACACTAACAGGCTGGGAAAGAGGGAATGTTGTCACTAAGTCAGCATGTGATGTCTTCTGCTAATGCAACTCTTAGGACCTTGACTGCTTGTGTTCTCGTATAGGCAAGGTAAGCAGTACATGGTCTGTTGCTCACTGCTGTGGTAGTGCAGTGACAGAAAGGCGGGACAGATATGCCAAATACATTCATCTCCTCACTCCAGGAATTCCCATCTTTTAATATCAGCCCTCTGCTTCTCACAGAGGGAAATCTGAAATGGAGAATATGGCAGGAAGGCTTCATGCTTAGTTGTAATAGAGCTGCTCTCCCCATCAAGGGTGGCCTTTTCTGAGAAGGTCTCTATTCTGTTGCATAACTTTCAAACAGTCCTGTTTATAGATAGAGATGTATGGATGTGACACTCAGTTCAAGAAGAAAAGCAATTGTCTCCCCTTCCATTCAAGTCTGCACTTTTTACATCAAACCAGTTAGTGTTCTCAGGTCAACTAAATGGCTCGGACTTCCCAGGCAAGTCTACATTGTAAATATCTTCAAGAAAAGCTGCAGTAGTGCCCTTATAAGCAAATCTTGTACTATTCTTTGTCCTCAACACATGGTGGAACAAACAACAGAATCCATGGTGTAAGCTGTAACAGGAGTACCACAGACTGTCACAAAGATCATGTGGGGTTGTCAAAATAAATGCTGCTGCTGAATCTAAAACTGGAGCATTGTGTTAATGAGGATTTTTTTAATCTTAAAGGGACTCAGAACTTCAGTATTTGTAGTTCAGACTACAAAATATAAATTAATTTTCCTAAAATACACATGACATAAAAGCTTGGAGATGGTTTTGATACTCTTTAACTAGAACAGTGAAGCTAGAGTTAACCTTAGATGTTCTATATGATTTCTTCATCCTTGTCATTAGATTTCCTGATTGACCATATCTGCTACTGTTATTATTAAGTTCCCCTGCTGTGAAATGAAGACCACAGGGTGTGTTCCTCCACTTCTGTAGGACAGTCAACACAGCATTTCATCACCAGATACTCAGGAACTGGACAGCGTTGACCCCAGGGCCTACGAAAGAAGGATAAAGTCTGATTTCTTAATACTGTAGCTGAAATCAGTCAATGCAGAGGAGCACCTGGGCTGGAAGACATGTAGACCTACTTGATGGCTGTTACTTCATTCCCTCAGAGGCATGGACAGTGCAGACTTAAAAATGTTCATGTTACAGAATGATTCTGTATTTTATCTCTCAAATGCAAGGTGCATAAAAGCAGGGAGTAGAACTGAGAGTTGAGAGTAACCTGTAACACCTGTTACAGATCGCCTAATCGGGTTGAAGAGAAGGCATTCTATGAGCAGCTTGCAGAAGTCGTGCGATTGGTAGCACTCGTTCTTATGGGAGACTTCAACTTCCCTGATATATATTGAAAATACAATACAGCGCAGAGGAAGCAGTCCAGGAGGTTTCTAGAGTGTGTGGAAGGTAGCTTCCTTACACAACTGGTACAAGAGCCTACCAGGGGTGGTGCCCTGCTAGACCTGCTCTTCACTAATAAAGAACGACTGGTGGGAGATGTGAAGGTTGAGGACTGTCTTGGGCAGAGCGACCACAAAATTGTAAAATTCTCTATTTTTGGAGATGTCAGAAGGGTGACTGGCAAAACTGATATTTTGAACTTCCAGAAGGCAGACTGTGACCTGTTCAAGGATGCTTGTTGCAGGGGTCCCTTTGGAGATGCTCCTGAAGGGTTAAAGGGTCCAGGAAGCCTGGACACTCCTCAAGATGAAACCTTAAAGGCACAAGAACAGGCTGTTCCTGAATGCCATACAGCAAGCCGTAGGGGAAGAAGACCAGTGTGGATGAACTGGGAACTACTATTGAGACTCCGGAAGAAAAAGAGTGTCTATGTCCTCTGGAAGAAGGGACAGGCTATTTGGGGAGATGACAAGGAGACTGCTAAGGTGTGCAGGGAGGAAGTTAGGAAGGCAAAAGCCCAACTTGAACTGAGATTGGCCACTGCAATACAACAGAATAAGAAATCCTTTTAAAAATATATCAATGGGAAGAGAAGAACCAAGGAGAATTTCCATCCTTTACTTTATGTGACCACTGAGAATAAGGAGAAGGCTGAGATCTTCAATGCCTTCTTTACATCTGCCTTTAATAGGCAGATCAATTATCCTCAGGGCACTTTACACCTTGATCTGGAAGTCTGGGATGCTACGCAGAATACGCCCTGAGTGATACAGGTGGAGATGGTTAGAGAGCTCCTACTCCATCTGGACTGTCACAAGACAACGGTACCGGACAGGCTCCACCCTAGGATACTGAGGGAGCCGGTTCGGATGATTGCCAAGCTGCTCTCCGCCATATGCCAGTGTTCCTAGTTGTCTGGAGAGTTCCCAGAGGATTGGAGGCTTGTCAGTGTGATTCCCACCTACAAGAAAGGCCATAAGGAGGATCCGGGGAACTACAGGCCTGTCAGCCTGACCTCGGTACCAGGGAAAGTTATGGAGCAAATCATCTTGGGTGAGATCACACAGCATATGTGTGGCATCCAGGGGATCAGGCCCAGCCAGCACAGGTTCATGAAAGGCAGGTCATGCTTGACCAACCTCATCTCCTTCTATGATTGGTTGAGCAGACTGGTAGACGAGGGAAAGGCTGTTGATCTAGTCCACCTAGACTTCAGCAAAGCCTTTGATTCTCATAGTCAAAACTGGCTGCCCATGGCATGGACAGGTATACTCTACTTTGGGTAAGGAACTGGCTAGAGGGTCGTGCCCAAGGGTAGTGGTTAATGGAGTTAAGTCCAGTAACCACCCATTACAAGTGGTGTCCCCCAGGGGTCGGTAGTGGAGCCCATCTTGTTTAATATCTTTATTGATGACCTAGATGAGGGGATTGAGTGTACCCTCAGTAAGTTTGCAGATGACACCAAGCTGGAAGGTGGCCTCAATCTGCCTGATGGTAGGGAGGCCCTTCACAGGGATCGAGATAAGCTGGATCGCTGGGCTGAGGTGAATGGGATGAGGTTCAGCAAGGCCAAGTGCCAGGTCCTGCACTTTGGCCGCAACAACCCCAGGCAACGCTACCAGCTTGGGGTGGAGTGGCTGGATGACTGTGAAGAGGAAAGGGACCTGGGGTTATTGATTGATGCTCGTCTGAACATGAGCTGACAGTGTGCCCAGTTGGCCAAGAGGGCCAATGGCATCCTGGCCTGCATCAGAAATAGTGTGCCAGCAGGAGCAGGTAATCATCCCCCTGTACTCAGCACTGGTGAGGCTGCACCTCAAGCATAGTGTTCAGTTTGGGGCCCTGCACTATATGAAAGACACTGAGGCCCTGGAACGTATCCAGAGAAAGGCAGCGAAGCTGTGAGGGGTCTGGAGCACAAGTCTTATGAGGAGTGTCTGAGGGAGCTGGGATTTTTCAGTCTGGAGAAGAGGAGGCTCAGGGGAGACCTCACTGCACTCCAGAACTTCCTGAAGGGAGGTTGTGATGAGGAGGGGTTTGGCCTCTTCTCCCAAGCAACAAACAGGACCCAAGGAAATGGCCGCAAGCTGTACCAGAGGAGGTTCAGGTTGGACATGAGGAACAACTTTTTCTCTCAGAGAGTGGTCAGGCACTGGAATGGCCTGCCCAGGGAGGTGGTGGAGTCACCGTCGCTGGTAGTGTCCAAGAGGCGCCTGGATGAGGAGCTACGAGATACGGTTTAGTGGGTTGTGGTAGCAATGGTAGTGGGAGTATGGTTGGACTAGATGATCTTGTAGGTCCTTTCCTACCTTGTGATTCTCTGGTTCTATTTGAAGCATGAGTGAATGGGTAATGTATTTGCTCGATACAGGGAAAGCAGGAGTCATGTTTGAGCCTGGCAGCTGGGACTGTCCTCCAGAATCTGCCAAATATGGGAGCCTGCTTTCCACCAGCTGATTGTGAATGTAACAAGAAATATGACCTTATTTCCCTCACCTATGTGAATTTCAGCAAGAAGACATTCCACCCAAATGCTTGAGTTAAATAGGTTTTTGTGGGTTTTCTTTTTCAAGCATGAACTTCTGCTCATCTCATTTTCCCTTTAGAGGATTAAGTTAACCTTCTCGTATCCCTATAGGAAGCACTGGGAGAAAACTTCAGATTTCTTTTTAAGGTTTGAGGGATGGCCCCTCTAGAAAGGTAGTGTGCAAGAAAACCCAGCTCAAGTGCCTTTACACTAATGCTCACAGAATGGGAAATAAGTGGGATGAGCTGGAAACCATGATGTGCTTGGATAATTATGATCTGGTTGCTATCATGGAGACGTGGTGGGATGACTCTCACGATTGGCGTACTGTGATTGAGGGCTACAGGCTCTTCAGAAGGGATAGACAGGGTAGGAGGGGTGGTAGAGTTGCCCTCTATGTTAGTAAGTGAATGGATTGTGAAGAGCTGTGTCTGAGGAACAGCCAAGATCGGGTTGAGAGCTTGTGGGTAAAAATCAAAGATTGGCCTATCTAGTGATCGGGGTCTGCTACAGGCCACCTGATCAGGGGGAGCCTGTTGATAAGGCTTTCTTGCTTCAGCTGCAGGTGTCATGCTCATGGGCTCTTGTCTGATTGGGAATTTCAACCACCTGGATATCTGCTGGGATAGTGGCATGGCAGGTGGCAGGCAATCCAGGAGATTCTTGGAGTCTGAGGATAACTTCCTGGCCCAAGTATTAGATGGACTGACCTGAGTGAAGCCTAAGTGGACCTTGTGCTCACCAATGCAGAGAAGAGCATTAGAGAGGTTCAGATTAGAGGCAGCCTGAGCTGTAGTGATCATGCCCTGGTGGAGTTTGTGATCTGAAGGAATGTAGGCCTTGCAAGAAGTAGAGTCAGGACCCTTAACTTCAGGAGAGCGAATTTTCATCTGTTCAAAGAACTTCTAGATGGGATCTCCTGAGAAACTGTCCTTGACGGCACAGGAACAGAAATAGAGCTGGCAGCTCTTTTAGGACACCCTTCTAAGAGTGCAATGGCTCTCCATCCCCCAGCAAAGGAAATCGAGTAAAGGAGGAGGGTGACCGGCATGGCTAAGCAAGGACCTGTTGCTTAAACTGAGAGAAAAGAAATATACAGTAAGTAGAAGCAGGGCTGTGTAGGCTGGGAAGAGTACAGGGACATTGTCTGCATTTGTAGAAATAAGATCAGGAAAGCCAAGGCATAGATGTAGCTGAACTTGGTGAGGGATGTGAATAATAACAAGAAGGCGTTCTACAGGTACACAGCCAGGAGGAGACAGGCCAAGGAGAGTGTTCCCCCTCTGATAAATGAGGATGGAGAACTGGCTTCCTCAGATATAAGAAAAGCTTAAGGTACTCAATGATTGCTTTGCCTCGGTCTTCACTGGCAGTCAGGCTCCTCCCCATGTCTGTCAGGACCCTGAACCTCTAGGTGTGGGTGAGAGGAACAAATTCTGTCCCAGTGTAACAGTGGATTAAATCCAAGACCTCTTAATGAAACTGAATGTATGTAAGTCCATGAGGCTGTATGTTCTGAAAAAGATGGCTGATGTGGTTGTCAAGATGCTCTGCATCATATTTGGAAAAATCATGGCTGTCGGGTGAGATCCACGTTGACTGGAAAAATGGAAATGTTACTCCCATTTTTAAGAAAGGGAGAAAGGATGACCCAGAGAATTACAGGCTTGTGAGCCTCACCTCTGTGCCTGGAAAGATCATGGAGCAAATCCTCCTTGCTACCATGTTAAGGCACATAAAAGATGAAGAGGTGATCCAAGTCAGCCAGCATGGCTCCACCAAGGACAGATCATGCCTGACCAATCTGGTGGCCTTCTATGATAGAGTGATGGCATTGGTGGATGGGGGAAGGGTGGTGGATGTCAACTACTAGAACTTCTGCAAAGCCTTTTACATTGTCCCTCAATGCCATGTTCTTTGGCTGAAATATCCACAAGTGAATTTTTGAAATGAGCCCCATTCTCATGAGTCAATTCTTTCAGGGGTGCCATGTCATAACAGGACTTGCTTCTCCAAACCTAATATAGTGTTTTGGGCGATAGCATGGGGTACTGCAATATGTTTCAAGCCAACCAGTGGTTGCTTCCACCATAGTAAGCACATAACGCTTACCATTGTGAGATTGCAGCAAGGTGATATAATCATCCTGCCATGCCCCCCCATACTTATACTTTTGCCATCGTCCTTTCCCCCACAGAGGTTTCATCCTCTTGGCTTGTTTGATTATGGTGCATGTGTCACAGTCATGGATAACCTGTGCAACAGAGTCCATAGTTCAGTCCTTCCCTCGGTCTCTAGCACACTTTAAGTCATGTCTCTCCCTTGATGCCCTGAGGTCTCATGGGCCCACCGAGCTAAAAATAACTCTCCCTTGTTCTGCCAAACCAAGTCTATTTGAGCCACATCAGTTTTGGTGGCTCAATCTACCTGATGGTTATTTTGCTGTTCTTCAGTAGCCCAACTCTCGGGCACATGAGCATCTATGTGTCGCACCTTTATAACCATATTTTTTGTTCAGGTAGCAATGTTTTTCCATAGTTCAGCAGCCCAAATAGGTTTTCCCCTCCATTGCCAGTGTTTTGTTCCCACTGTAACCACACCTGTAAGGCATTTGCCACCATCCATGAGTCACTATAAAGCACTGGCCACCTCTCCCATTCAGCAACGTCTAAGGCCGGTTGGACAGCCTTTACCTCTGTGAACTGACTTGATTCTCCTTTCCCTTCAGTGGCCTCTGCAACTCGTCATGCTGGGATCCACACAGCAGCTTTCCATCTGCGATGCTTCCCTACAATATGACACAAATCATCTGTGAACAGGGCATATTTTTTTCATTTTCTTGTAGTTCATCATATGGTGGGGCCTCTTAAGCATGCAATACCTCTTCTGCTGGTGATGTTCCAAACTTTTTGCCTTCAGGCCAGTCCATAATCAACTCTAGGATTCCTGGATGGCTGAGGTTCCCCATCTAAGTTTTCTGTGCAATCAAGGCAATCCGCTACTCAAGTGGCATCAGCTGCATGATGGGTGGAGGGAACCTTTCCCTTGAACATCCAGTTCAGCACTGGCAGCTGAGTTGGGATAAATCAATTCTATCCCTTTATAACTTGAGGGCATCAAAGTGCACTAGGCACCGATGTCCACCAATGTCTTATATTCCTGTGGTTCTGAAGTGCTAGACCATTGAATCCACACAGTCCAACACACTCTATTATCCCTTTCTCTCCCCAACTGAGGGCAGGGCCCCTCTACTGGTTACTTGCAGTAATGGGAGCAATTTCAGTGGTGGTTAATCTGCTTTGTAATTCTCTCACCCATGCTCATAGTGCAGGAGTGGGTTTGTCGTACCACTTCTTCAAGTCCTCACCATGCTCGCAGAAGTAGCTCCACAGAGCAGCATGCAATATAGATTTACTGCAGTCATTTGCTCGAGCAGGGAGGTGTTTGATAGCTAAGACTTTAATCAGTTTGATCAGCTCCTTCAGCAGATTCTTTTGATCATCCTGGTCTTCATCGGGTGTTTCTGATACTGTCACGGGTTCATCATGTTTAATCACTAGGAACAATTCTTCCAGCAATCCGTCCCGTTTCTTCTCCATTTTTGTCTAGTCTTTGTCATTTGGGAGATGGCTGAGATGGAAGCATAGGATGGCAGTAATTTTTGGTCAAAGTTTTGAAGTGTAAGAATCAGTTCAAAAACTGAGGGGCCTTCTGTTTAGGTCCTTGTATCTTTCAAATGTTACTACCAGTGTACTGGCATACTTTTCCAGTGCTGTTCTTGTGAGTTTCCACCTCATATCAGGTGTACTCCTCACTCTCTCAGGATCACAGCCCTGGCATGGATCGTTATGAACAAAACGTGGGAACATACAGCGTTTCCAACATGGCTGTTTCTTTCAAATATTGGATGCCTTTCTTGACAGTATTCCATTCTCTCATCTCAGGCTCCAGATCATCTTTGAAGGGATGTCTTCACAGCTAATATCATTTGTTCCCAGAGGGTGGCAACTCCGTTCAGACATCTACTAATCCCTCTGTCAATAGCTGAATCTTGGGCAATGTTTCCTAGTTGGCAAGCTTTGTTACCATCTATGGACACGCTATTGGTCCCGCTGTCCCAACACCAAAGCAACCAGGTGACAATAGTTTCATTCAGGTGCTGTATAAAATCCTTTATTGAGCCCTGGATTTCAGTCATTTTCAGGGGTTAATTAATAGTGGTAACAGTGATTTCCTCCTCCTCACTTTCTTCTCCATGTCTCTTATTTTTCTCAGTTGCCTTTCTTGGTGATGGTGGTTCTGGGGAGGGCCTCACCTGGATCTTTCTCTACTTCCTCTGCTTCTTCTTCTTTCCATTCAAGACGCGAGGACACCCATTTCCATTTATGGCCTTCCACAGGGGCAACTGACACTGATACTGGTGCTTCCTGTGATCAGTTGGGCTTGACTTGGAGGTTTTTCCCCCTTTGGTTTGGATCTCAATTTGGAAACTCTCTCTCTCCAGAATAGTATAATATAGAGCTCAGTAAGCACAAGCCAAGCCCCAAATAAGCCATTCCTCCTCAGATCTTTCTGAGCTGCACCATCCCTTACTCAAATACTCGCTTAGTTTCTCAGGATCCCACAGGTGTTCAAGAGTAAAATCCCATGACACCGGGGGTCTCCACACTTCTAATCTCTTTCCTAACCCTCTCCGTATCCCCTGCCATTCAACATTTCTCTGGTTTGGGGAAAAGCTTCCTCCACATAATATAAAATACTATTGCAGAAAATACATTTAGAGAGACTGATAACACAGTACCTAAGCTGGCATTCCGAACATGCTTAAGAAACTGAGAAGAGTACCTGGAAACCAGTCCAAACATCATTTTGTCTATCAAATTAACCGGGATGTAGAGGAACCAGGCAGGTATCTCCATCAGGGCCCTTAATTGGCTCTACATATATGCAACTCCAACACTGAACATGATGAACTTAAAAAGAAACTAATTAATTCCAAGGAACATAATGGTCCTTAGTCCTCTATACAATGCTCTTAAAATGAAGTAGAGATCCATAGCTGCCCACATTCTCCACCAGTAACTGTCACGGAGTAATTAGATCTGAGTCCATGACAGGGGCACAAACCTAGAAAGAGACAAGAGAGCGGAAAAAAAACCATTCCACCTTTGCAGTGCAGCTGGCCCTGGGCGGGCCATGCGCTCCAGGAGAGTGGGAAGATTAGGGAGATGGCAGATGGGTCTAAAAACTACAATGGCAATGATCTGAGGAGGAACAGTCATTTACTAAATCCAACAGAATCAAACAAACTGAGAGAGAAAAGTGTGTCCAAAATACGAGATAGCAGATGAGTAGTCTTACGCTAGTAGACTGCAGGGGAAGCACTGCTTTTTCTCCGCAGCAAACAAAGATAGCTCAAGTCAATGAGAGGGAGCTGCTGGTGTCCTGCCAGGAGCTCCACCTTTCTTCCTCTGCGTGCTAAGTCCTCCAGGAATGCTGCTCCTCCCCTCCCCTCTGAGAAAACCAAAATGCCCCAAAAAAGCAATCCATGGAACCAAAACATTAACTCTTTAACACCCTGTTTTACATGATGGAATACCGACAACAAAAATCACAAAACCACAACACTGGCCTAGTGGTTGGTGACCCTGCCCATAGCAGAGGGGTTTAAACTAGATGATCTTCAAGGCCCTTTTTAACCTAGGCCATTCTATTTTATGATTAGCAGACTTAACCTGTCAGCCGCAGCTCATGACCTCACTGTTCTCACATTAGCTCTGATGCTCCTGATGTTACACGATAATTCACCAAATTGCTTTTAGTTCCTTTTAATAGAAGGTCAAGGTTCTCCCTTCTTATGCTTTGAATCAAATCACTGTGTACATGTGTGCTCCCCTCTCAGGCTGCAGCAGGCTGTTCATTCACCTTGAGCCTAATGAAATTGCATTTTGCTTCCCATATCACTGATTAATCACTGTGCAGTAGTAACATCCCATTCTGCAAGCAGCTTAAAAAAAAAAAAAAAAAAAAGCAACCAGTGTTCCCTTGGAACTGGTTGTGTTTCTACAGGTGTACTGCTGTGTATAATCATCTCACTGACCAAAGCAAAAGGAATACAGGCATTCTGAAAAAGTGAGAGTAATTGCCACACCACTCCAACCCCAGCCAGGAACCAAACTCTGCTACTACTGCAAGGCTTCAATTATGCATTGTAACAGGCTCTTTGTCTTCTATGTGTGATAGAAAACTGTCACACACATTCAGGGAAGAGACATCTGTATTTTGCTGACAATGCAGGTGAAGGAAGCAAAGTGGTGACAAGATACGCCCCACACACCATCTAACACACTTGCTGCCTCTTCCCACCTCACCAAACCTCTCTTTCGTGACATGTGGAACAGCTCATAGGCTCCAGTCATACAAACCAAAGAAACGCAGTAAGGCACATACTGAGGGAAGCAGACACTCAAGCCAGCCCCAGCACACAGCAGAATTGGTTGCACCAGAAGGTCCTTGTACAGCTTGTGTCCCACATCCAGTGGCAGCCAGGTGCCAGCTGTTGCCATGTGTGGCAGCTGCCTCTTGCTCAGCCTCT
This sequence comes from Phasianus colchicus, assembly GCF_987193195.1. Lineage (NCBI taxonomy): Eukaryota > Metazoa > Chordata > Aves > Galliformes > Phasianidae > Phasianus > Phasianus colchicus. Next base: position 155,661,599 of record NC_143436.1, read on the forward strand.
AGCTCTGTAACTCAGGTCTGTATTGGAACCATATCAGCTTGCCCTTAGGCAGCTGGTGTTCACAGTTGAACAGAGCTGTCAGTCAGAGATCACTGCTATTCAACTTGCAAGAAGACAGATTCTTTTCTGTGGTCTAGCAAAACTTGCCCTCCAAAAAAGTTCAATTAAAAGCGTTTTATGTTTCACTGCTAATACCATCAGAGGAGTACTCAAAAATCCTCAGGCATTTTCTGGCAAAAGCATAGTTTAGTTCTGCTGTCAGCAATTAAACACCAAAAGATGTTTTGCTTCCAACAGGCAAAGGAACCTCTTCATAAACGACTTTGAGATAAGGGAATTTCATAGGTAAAAACCAGTATTCCAAGTTGTAAAAGAGGTAAAACTGATGATTCAAGATGACACGATCAATTATTTTTAAGAGATCCACAAAAAACTCTCTGGCTGTTTTGTGAGGTTTGAAGGGATAGTAGAAGTCTCTTATAGCTGCTGCCAGCGTCTTGTTTCCTAGAGGTCCAAAAATTGATGTTTCATTTCCCAAATAAATAGGTTCTCCACTGAATAATATTATGCTGGTATAGTTTGTTTGGATCTTATTGAACGTAGCTCCCAGGTCAGCCAACTTCTGGTATGTTCTCAGTATGAATTTAGAGCATTCATAAGAGTCAAACCATACAATTGATTTTTTTTCAGGACTTGCTTGAACTGTCCAGGTTTCATAGTAAATGCCTGTCTCATTGTCGTACATCACCCATTTTGCCATTTCATTAAACATAGTTCCTGTAAGAGATGGAAATAAGTATTACAGAGACGAGGGAACAAATATACATCTCAAAATGTTTTCTCTCCAGGTTCATCTCCCTTCTCTGCAAAAGTTTACCTACCACATTAACTATCTGCAGAGATGCAAGGTATACGTTGGAGGGAGAATTCATACTCATTCAATAAACTAAAAGTAACTTCTTATCTGTAAATGTAAGTTGCCCAAATGGCATTTTTTTTCCTGCCATGTCTGTCACAGAGTTATCTCTAGATCTGAGTCTGTAACAGGGGCATAAACACAGAAAGAGACAGAAGAGAGAGAACCAGAACATTAACTCTTTAACTTCCACTGTTTTATATGACGTTCTGATATAGAATACTGACAACAAAAATCACAAAACCACAACACCTGTCCCTTGCTACTATGCCAGAACTTTAAAACTTTGGAGAAGTGACACTCATTGTTGCATTTTATCCATGCAGACAAACAGAGCAGGTAGTACTATCTGCAACATATGCTGACAATGTTCACCAGAGCAACAGGTGTTTCTGCCCTTCCTATAATTGTAACTAAATTCTGTAATTCGAGGCCAAGTTTTCCATTGTTCTTCACAAAAGAAAGTTAAGTAACCTCTGACTGGGACAGCTGACACCTCCTCAGCCAGGATGTCAAACTAAGCCAAAATATAGAAGTGGAACATGAAGACCAGCAAACTTAAATACTTAGGTTGTATATATGTATATTTGGAGTACATAATTGAAATGTTCTGCTGAATGGTCATTTCACAAATGAAATGGGAAAAACATCTCTAACTCAGTTTATCTCTGTCATAGCACCCTATGGGTGATGAATCTGCCTCCTCAAAACAGATGTGAAGCACAGGGCTCATCTGTGTGTTTTCCCCCATATTCCTAGCCATATATTTCAGCTCAGCTCTTCCCTCAGTCTCTGCACTGGGTACAACTGTCTTTGACTCAGATCCAACTATCACCTCACATTCATAACTCAGCCACATTTTTTTAATGCAATATATCAGAAGACCGTCAGATGACAGCTTGCAATCCTGGGGCTGTTCTAAGCCACAGTCTCTTGAGCTGCAAGTGTCACTGCCGTGCGACTGTGCTTGGGCTAATGAGTGATCTGTGACTGTCACTAATGTTGCCCTACACACAACAACAGGCTCTCACATTTACTTAATGTAGTATCTTTCCCAAGCTTCAAGGAGAGTACTGCATGCCCCACAAAATCCCCCAACACAAGCTGCGTAAGTCTTGTTTCCAAACCTACTCTTCATTACAGAAGACATGCACGTCACACTTATTCCAAGGGAAGGCATGCATGCAGGCAGATACCACAGAGCAATGACAGCTCTGCACTCTGTCTTCTCAAGCTGCCCCTTTATAACTTGTTCCTCATACTCATGTTTTTGGACTTCACAGTAAACATGACAATCATTCTGTTTAACTGTCCACTACTTTGTTTAGAATCTGTACCAAGAACTGCACTTAGTACATTGTAGTTGTGCTTGCAGCTCCCTTTTATCTTTTCTAATTCCTACCAGATTAGCTTCCCAGGGGGTATTCTGCAATGTACGTCACTGAACAGGATTTGTCTCTCCTAACAAGACCAAGATGGACTTAACATGAAGTTCTGGCTTTAACAACTTTAGCTAACCAAAAATATTACAGGTTCATGCCTGGTAATACTGTCCTGGTCAACAACACTTAAAAAAAAAAGAAATAAATCAAAATGCTTCATTGTGGCCTTTGACACTGCTGATCAACCATCTGTTAGGGTTTTGAAGAGGAAAGAGGGCCCACCTGTCCCATGGATTGAAGTCCTCTCCCACAAGGTGAGATGCTTTTGTCAGGTCAGACAGGTCATAATTCTGTCTGCCTTTGTAAACATTCTGCCATGGCAACTTTCAGATTCCTAGTCAAATTCAGAGACGCCACCTTCCTATAAGCTTTGTGGACATGGGAAGAAAGACAGCCTAGGACAATAACAATGCCTCCAGAGGCACCAGAGCCTCTCTTTACATAGCCATTAAATAATCCATGCAGGCAGAGAGCACTACAAATTCCACAAATGTATGAAATATTTATCTTAGTGTTTGCACAAAATAATCTAACCATCTCAGGCATTGAAGCCTTCGGTTATGAGATACAAACTCACAGGAAAGCAGCTTCACTGTTTCACTGCTTAAAGAGCCACCTAGAATTTCTTTGCTAAAGCAGTGAGAGAATGTAGGGACTGTGCCCAACACACACCCGCTGTTATCAGACACTGAAGGCTGCCTTTAACCACTTACTATACCACCTTTAGAAGTTAGTTGTTTTATTCAAGTTCTCAGGGAGCTTCGTTCACAACTCATCCACCGTATTACTACAGTCATCAACCAGACTTATTTAGATGACTTTTTCATTTTAGGATTTCAGTTTTCAGTATATACCAGAAAGTTATTCTGGTGATCATCCATGAATTTAGTGGAATAAATCCTTGCTTTGTTCTATGACATATAACCGAAAAGACCTTTTACTAGGGACATTTGCACGGCTTTTATGACACAAAATGGGGAATATGGAAATTGAGATGAGTATTTTTGACATCTATGTCAGTATTCTTAAATATGTCTTAATTACTTGTTTGGTAATACACATTTTTTTCACCAATTTTTCCATTCCCAGCAGTCATCCACTCCTTCACAATAGAGGGCTTGGTTTTGATGACAGCATGTGAAAACTCCATGACTTCTCTGTATAAGCTATTATTCTATTTTTATAGTGAGGAGACTCAAGTGGTTTTGCACAGCAACTTCCAATGACACTCACTTAACAACACTTCAGTGCGTCCTGTTCAAAAGGCAGCAGCCTCATATCCCTTTCTGTCATAAAAGAAGTGCAGAGATAGCATTGAAATCAGAAGAATCAGCCACTTACACTACAAAGATGAAAAGACTTCTTAACCTGAAGACAAAGTTGACTGCATTTTATAATATTAGTACCATCCAAAGCATCTGAAATATACCTGATATTTTGGTCACAAGAACCAGAGTTCCGTTTTCCTTCCAGTGTGCATCATCTATTCCTTCATAAAAGCAAGCAGCTCCCTGGTTACACCAGAACGGTGCATCCATTCCAGGACGGAGATGTGGAAACGTGCAGTTCCCAAGCTGGAAGAGCTCATACCACTCCATTGTGTAGTTTTTGCCAGTTAAACTGCTCTTGAAGCCCACAGCATCATGCATAATTTTCTGGAAAATAACAAAAACTTTAACAGAAAGAAAAATAATTCTATAAAACTGCCAGCAGCTTGACCTGCACACCAGATCAGGTGCTTGAGAGCTGTTGAGTAGCAGGGTGGGAAGAGGGGAAGTGGCTCCTACTGCCATTTTCAATAGTGTTGCTGCACAACATACCAGATGGTATCACGCACATACTTCTAACATGGAATCAGGCTGTCTCAGTGTTTGTTTATCTATCCATCGTGCATTCTGTTATCTGGAGGCAGACACTCAGTGGGACCTCAACATAAAACCCACACTTACTTTTAATGCCTACCTCACAAAGGAATCAAAGAAATAAGGATCAAAACTGCATTACTAGCAACAGACCTTAGCAATGAAAGCCACAAAACAACTGAGATAAGTATTTATTTTTAAAGCTGTACAGTAAATTAATAAATTCAGTCTCAGTTTAACAAGTAAGGTAAAGACATTTGAAGCTATCTCTATTTTTGGCTCTGTGCTTTGTTTTGATGTTGCTGCTTTATGTTCATTAATATTTCTTTATTCATTAGGGATCAAGCTCTGAAGCTTATTTATGCTAGTTACAGCTATAAATATTGTTGAAGTTGAGATTATATCATATTTGTATGACTCCACATAGATCTGAATTCCATAGTAATTAAAATATCCAAGAAAATGCACTGCTTCTGCAGTAAAGAAACTCAAATTGTAATAATGCATGTATATGAAATACTTCCAGTGTGCAGCTTGGTAGTGGAACACACTCATGCTATATATAATGCTGGTCATGCTCTCTTCTTTAGCTGAAGTGAATTCTTTAATTTTTTCCAGAAACTTACTGTTCTTCAGTAAGTTTCACATTATTGACCCTGGCTGTTAAATCTTCTGAATCTCCTGCTACAGCTTTGCTAAACAAAAACATCATCTTACCAAATGTCCAAGTAGATCCCCATATTTAAATTCCCATACTGGAGCCTGTAATCGATACACTTCAATAATATCTTCTTCTTGCATAACTGGAATAGCAGAGCCAGTGGGACAAAAAGTGTAACGAGCTTGGCAGTAAGGATCTGTTTTTGGACGGAAATCAAAGCGCCTGTGTTGAGAAAGAGAAGCACAGACAATAGTAAGCACAGCTTCACTGCTGGAGTCATCCCTCTAACTTCCTAAGAGCCTATGTCAGAGAGCTCAGGTGTGTGGCACTTCCCAAAGCTAGACACTGTGATACAGATGCTGTAATGCTTGGAGAGTACAAGTCTGTAACACTGCTGAGGCACACATAGGACTCACAAGTCTTTCTTTCCCCATCTCCTTCAGATTCACTCACTGTACCTCACCTACAGAAAGGTTCCTACATTCCTGTTAAGAAGGTGAAAGCTGGAAAGTAAACACACAGCCAGAAAACAGACTTATGCCAGCCATACATTTAAGTCCTATTTCTAAAATACCTGAAGTTTTCATTTCCCCTCCCACTGCATCTGCACATGACAACAAGCAAGTTACGAAGCACTGTAACAATGCATTTCCAAGTGTCAGACTGAAAGGCCTGTGCTGTGATTTTGACCATCCTGAGACCAAATCTTGCAAGTACTGAGCTTACTGGAAAATCTGGACGACTCCTGACTGCAAGATCAACTTCTTAGGCACCACCTAATATAAATGTAGCTGTAAAAACTATAATAAAGCTTTCAGAGCCTCAAACATTCAGCAGATTTTTTACTCAGAGGTGGTAAGGCACTGGAACAGGTTGGCCAGATTGCTGCTGGGTACTCTATCCCTGGAGACATTCAAGGCCAGGCTGGACCCCAGGAACTACAGGCCGGTGAGTCTCACCTCTGTGCCTGGGAAGATCATGGAACAGATCATCCTGGATGACATGCTTGATCACATGAGGAAAGGGTGTGTGATCCGTGACAGCCAGCACAGCTTCACCAGAGGAAGGTCATGCTTGACCAATCTGGTGGCCTTTTATGATGGAGTGACGGCATCGGTGGACAAGGGAAAGGCGACCGATGTCATTTACCTGGACTTGAGCACGGCCTTTGACATGGTCCCCCACCACATCCTTATCTCCAAACTGGAGGGATGTGGATTTGATGGGTGGACCACTCAATGGATAAGAAACTGGTTGAAAGGCTGCAGACAGAGGGTGGTCATCAATGGTTCTATGTCCAGGTGGAGGCTGGTAACGAGCGGCATCCCCCAGGGGTCTGTCTTGGGACCGGTGCTCTTTAACATCTTTATCAATGATATCGATGATGGAATTGAGTGCACCCTCAGCAAGTTTGCTGACGACACCAAGCTGAGTGGTGCGGTTGACACAGTAGAAGGATGGGATGCCATTCAGAGGGACCTCGAGAGACTAGAAAGGTGGGCCCGGGAGAACCTGATGAGGTTCAACACGGCAAAGTGCAGAGTTTTGCACTTGGGCCGGAGGAATCCCAGGCATCCCTACAGACTGGAAGGAGCAGTCCTTGAGAGCAGCCCTGTGGAGAAGGACCTGGGGGTCTTGATAGATGAAAAACTTAATATGAGCCAGCAGTGTGCCCTAGCAGCTCGGAAGGCAAATGGTATCCTGGGCTCCATCAAAAGAGGGGTGGCCAGCAGGGACAGGGAGGTGATTGTTCCCCTCTACTCTGCTCTTGTGAGGCCCCATCTGGAGTACTGTGTCCAAGTCTGGAGCTCCCAGTACAAGAAAGACAGGGAGCTGTTGGAGAAGGTCCAGAGGAGGGCCACAAAGATCATCAGGGGACTGGAGCACCTTCCCTATGAGGACAGGCTGAAGGAGCTGGGCTTGTTCAGCCTGGAGAAAAGAAGGCTGCAGGGTGACCTCATTGCAGCCTTTCAGTACCTAAAGGGAGCCTACAAACAGGAGGGGAATCAACTCTTTGAAAGGGTAGATAAAAGCAGGACAAGGGGAAATGGCTTTAAGTTGAGGGGAGATTTAGGTTGGATGTCAGGGGGAAGTTCTTTACCGAGAGAGTGGTGAGGTACTGGAACAGGCTGCCCAGAGAGGTTGTGGATGCCCCATCCCTGGAGGTGTTCAAGGCCAGACTGGATGGGGTCCTGGGCAGTCTGGTCTAGCATTAGGTGGAATGGTTGGTGGCCCTGCGTGTGGCAGGGGGGTTGGAGATTCATGATCCTTGAGGTCCCTTCCAACCCTGGCAATTCTGTGATTCTGTGGATGTGGCTCTGGGCAGCCTGGTCTAGTAGTTGGCGACCCTGCCCATGGCAGGGGGATTGAAACTTGATGATCACTGGGTCTTTTTCAACCCAGTCCATTCTATGATTCTATGATTCTATGAATTAAACAAGCATGTTTGAAGCAAGAGCTCTCACTTCTATGGACAGAGGAAGGAAAAAGGCAGCTCTTCGGCCCATCTGTGATACCTGTTCTCCTACTTGCGAGCTCACCGCACCAAACACAGCACTAACAACAAACCATGTAAGCCTACTGCATAGCCTTCCGTAATTCAGTAAAAACCACCAGACAGCCGGGAAAGCACAGAGGTATTATCCAGCCCCACCTCAGCCCCGGCCCAGGCCCCGCCCGTCACGCGCCTCAGGTCGGGAGGAGGGGCAGCCCCACAGCGCGCCTGCGCCAACGCGGGGCGGTTGGGAGCAGGGACGTGCGCCTCCCCCCCCCCCTCCCCAACGTCACTCACCTGTAAGGCACCGGCCAGCGCCGCTGCGGGGCGTGAGACTCGCCCGAGAGGCACGGCCCGCAGGCCGCCGCCAGCAGTAGCAGCAGCCATCGGTGGCGGCCGGCGGCGCTCATGGCTGCCCGCGGGGCTCCGTGCCGTACCGGGGGCGCTGGCGGCCGTCTGAGGCGGCGGCGGGGCCGAGGGAAGTTGGGCGGAAGGGGGCCGCCCCTGCGCCCGCCCCCTCCCGCCCGGGCCGCCCGTCAGGCCTCGGCCGTGTGCGGGGAGCGGCTGCGGAGGGACGGGCTGCAGAGCGTGCCGGGCCGCGGTTCTGCTACGTGTGAGGTGCAGGGGAACGGCGTAAAGCTGCAGGGGTGACGTTGTTCTCCTTCCTCGTGCCTTGGAAAAGCGTGTCTTGAATCGTTCTTTAAAACGTGACGCTGCGCTAGGCACCAGCGTGCAGTGTCAGCTGCGGTTAGCGGGTGTGGTGCTGGTGGGTTCTCACAGAACGTAGGGGTTGGAAGGGAGCTCTGGAGATAACTGAGTCCAACCCCTTGCTAAAGCTGGTTCCCTAAACTAGGCTACATAGGAGAGTGTCCAGGTGGGTCTGGAATATCTCCATAGAAGGAGACTCCACAGCCTCTCTGGCGGCCTGTCCCAGAGCACGGTCACCCTCACCATAAAGATTTTCCTCATGTTGGCATGGAACTAATTATGTTCCAGGTTGTGCCCATTGCCCCTTGTCCTGTTGCTGGGCTTCACTGGAAAAAGCTTGGTCCTGTACGCTCGTCTTCCGCACCTTAGATATTTATAAGCATTGATCAGATCCTCCCTGAGCCTTCTCCAGGCTGAACAGCCCCAGGTCTCCTAGTCTTCCCTCATAAGAGATGTTCCTGGCCCCTAAACATCTCTCTGGTCCTCAAGGTGCTAAGGTTTCTCTGTTTGTAGTTCTTTTCTTGGAATGAGTCCCAAATGCACCTGTGAAAGAAGACAGTATAAATGGAAATGAAGGAATGTGCAGTAGAATACTCCTATGGAAAATTACAGTGAGGTGTGCTACTTAGCGTTTGACTCAGCTGCATTTGGCTGCATTTGTATGTTTATTATTTGTTCCTCCACTACCAAAGACAATTTTGCAATGACTGACTAAGAAAACATCACATGACTGAATGAGGATTTCAGTTTCTGGAAATTTAGGCAACTATGCAGCTTTGTTATTTAGCTGAAGTAATTTTAGCAGGCTAGTATGTGGTTTAAAATACTGCTTTGGTGCTGTTTTACAAGTTGCATTGAATACCTGCCTTTAGAACTATAATTTATCCAGAGGAACCTTGAACCCGGCACCAAAGGGAAAGACAAGCTGTTTTTAACAACTTACAGGATAGGTATTTTATAGTTTATTCTCGCATTTTTACAATGCTGAGATCAGTTTATCTTGGCTAAGAGTGGCCAGCAGCATCTGTGCAGAAAACAGCTTTTTTTCCTCCAAATTGGTGGAGTTCAAACAGGCATTAGAGTCCAGGAAGCTGTTAGTGTGAGAGGTAGATTGTGTTTTGCAATGGAAATATCCAGTATTTCTGTATGTAGTGTAGGACAAGTTGTTTTTCACAAAGAAAACTGAACAGAGTAAAGCTGAGACTGGGTCATTCTGACCTAGGTAGAATTGGCACAGGCACTAGGTAAGGTAATTATATAGGGTAGGGGAGAGTCTGGTACAGAACAGAATCAGTGCTAATTTTGAAAATATTGTCCTCCTATCTCCATAAAAAGTACAGAACATACCTCAAAATAATGGGTTGGTAAAAGACATTGTATGGAAATGTATTGTAGCAACAGCATCAGAAGTCTGTGAGACTGAGATGCTCAACCAATGAGTGCCAGGGGAGGCATTGGACGCAGGGTTTATAATGGAATGGATTTCACTGATTAGGTGCGTAGTTTCTTCATTGTCAGTAGGGGGTGTGTGCCTGTTATTGCAATAATGAATAAACTTCCCTTCACAGAGATCTTTGCCTGATTAGAAATTTTTATCTTGAGCATGTTTCTCACATTAGGTAGCTGGCATCTGCAGTTGGAGTGCTGGTTAATGCTGTTCACTGCAGACTTCTGACTGCAAGGAATCCGAAATACCACTTCTCCTTTCATGTGAGCTCCTTGGGAACTGTCTGTTCTCTACTCAGCACTAAGCTAGAATATATTAACCCCACCAAATTTGAGGTGAAAAACCCTGTGTCTTATGTAAAACTGCAGAATATGCTACTGAATATCAATTTGGGTAATGCTGAAATTACTGAAAGTGTTCAGAAAATTGTAAGGCAGCAGGGCTTTTAACATCTTTAGTTATCTATATGTCTGCATCCCACTTCATTGCTACCTGATTCTATATTGCTTGTCTTTTAAATATATGTAGTAAAGCACTATGTATTAATTTAATAAATACATACAAATTAGCTGTACACACATGGATTTCTATATTTCATTTTCATCTCATGTATTTTGTCTGCCTTATAATGATGCCCTTTCTGTTGTTTATAAAATAAAATATGCAACGACTTGTTTCCTAGCTTCAGTGTCATTCAAGGTGTTAGTCCTGTTCAAAAACACGCATTAGTGTGCAATACAACAGTAGGTCATAGTTGTAGAGATTTTGATGTGCAACTCTTGCAGTGCTTCATGATATAAGGGAAGCATAATTTATCCCTTCTGTGAAATCAAAATGCAGAGAAGCAAAGTGCCATAATGAAGGCGCCAGAACTGCTCATTAGCCAAACTAGAAATACGATGAACCAGTTCTTAGTTGTGAGCTCCACGTTTGCAGTTCAGATTGGTAAGTGTGCATTCAGGCACTGCAGTGGTTGCTGGAAGTGTTGGGTCAGATGACTAAGGTGGCAAAGCATACTGAATGTTGTTGTTTTGGGTTTTTTTTTGTATTTCATCTCATTGCATCCAACAGGAAACTTTCACATTACAGTACTGTTTTTTTCTTCTCATGTAAGCTAGGTTATGTTGTGAACCATGCTTTAAAACAGAAAGTAAATTATTAATGAATTTCAGAATAAATACACTTGAGCTTAAAAAGCTTATATGCCAGCACTTTGAGTCAGCAGCTGTCTAGTTAAATATTTAAAACATATCAGTGTGCCCTTTGTCAACTCACAGAGCTGATCTCCGTCTTGGTCCACTAGCAGGCTCCAGGGAGAAACTGAGATTAGTGACAAATACCATCTTCTGGGCTTGATTGGATTCCTATGTTTTTCTAATTTACTAGATTGTTTCTTTGAATTATTGAAAGATAAATATTTTCCTGAAACAAGAATATTCTATGTTTTCCTATTATAAAACAGTATTTTATTGTCTCTGCCTATGAGAATCACAGTGTGGAGCAGTGAGAAAAGGGGAAAGCAAATCCTGTTGCAGTTTGGAACAGCTAGTTTAGTTCTGAACATCACTGACACTTGCCAGGCCTTGGCATCCTAAATCTGAACTTAACCGATGGCAGCAGGGCTGTGAATCCTCTTTTCCACTCCAAATAAATATGTTTACTTAAAATCAGGTACCAAATGTCATTGCTTGTTCTACATCTCCAAGTGTCAGGGAGCAGCGGAAGCAGTGCTGATTTGAAAGAGAGGATATCATCAGAACATCAGGAGATCAGACTAGACACACACAACACATCTGCAGCACAGCTCAGTTCACCTCTGGATGCCCATGGAGTGTATGGCCAAGCCCCAGCTGAGGCTGGGCAGTCATTAGGGCAGACAAGTGCAGGCAGGGCAATGCTAGCAGCATTTTTCCCCCATCATAGTGATTTCACACCTTGGAGAGGTCTGGTTTCAGAGGTGAACCTGTTGTCAAATGCTTTCATTGCTCTTTGCTGTTTTGGACATAGGCCAGAGAAAACTCATAAATGTTGGGCAGTGAAGCTATGAAGGTTCTGGAGTACTAGTTTCTTGAGGAGAAACTAAGGGAACTGGGATTGTTCAGTCTGGAGGAAGCTCAGGAGAGATCTTACTGTGCTGTATAACCTTAAAGGAGTTTGTGGTGAGGTGAGGATCGATCTCTTCTCCCATATAACTAATGATAGGATAGAGAGAATGGCCTCAAGTTTCACTGGGGAAAGTTCAGGTTGGATGTAAGAGAAGATTTCTTCTATGAAAGAGTGGTCAAGCAATGGAAAAGGCATAGGGAAGAGGTGAGGTCATTGTTCCTTGAAGTGTTCAAGAAATGTATAGCTGTGGCACTGAAGGGCACAGTCAGTGGGCATGGTGGGGCAGGCGAGGTTAGATTTTGTGATCTTATAGGTCTTTTCCAACCTTAATGATTATATGATGCAAAGCTAGGGCCTCACTGAGCCTTTTCCAGGTCTTCCAGGGAGCAGAACTACTTTCAGGCAACCAGGGGAAATGCATCTTTTAGAACAGCTACAAAAATCCACAGGATGCATCTTCTCTGCTTTGGCTGGGTGGATGCTCCTCTGTGTAAGCAGGCCAGAAGAGAAGTGAAACAGACAAGCCTGCTCCTTTGAAAACCAAAGAACACCTAGACTTTCCACATATCCTGCTGATTCGTAAACCCTACCCCAGCTACATCTTGCAGGCAGAGGAGGTAGAATCATATCACAGAATCATAGAACGGCTTGGGTTGAAAAGGACCACAATGATCATCGAGTTTCAACCCCCCTGCTATGTCGCCAACCTGCAGGGTCACCAACCAGCAGACCAGGCTGCCCAGAGCCACATCCAGCCTGGCCTTGAATGCCTCTAGGGATGGGGCATCCACAACCTCCTTGGCCAACCAGTGTGTCACCACCCTCTGAGTGAAAAACTGCCTCCTAATATATAACCTAAACTTCCCCTCTCTCAGTTTAAAACCATTCCCCCTTGTCCTACCACTATCCAACCAAGTAAACAGCCGTTCGGCCTCGGCCTCCTGTTTATACACTCCCTTCAAGTATTGGAAGGGTGAGCGTAACACACGTACAAGACGGAAGGACCAGACTCCGGACGCTGAGGGAGAACTGACGCGGCACCACAAAATGGAGGCCGGGGCAGCACAGGCGCACTGGAAACGCGCTGTGAGGGGACCCCCTCCACGCCTCCGCCGTGCCTCGGGGGCGGTGCTGCCCCGCCCCAGCCCCGCAGTGCTGCAGCCCTTCCCCCTCTCCCCAACCTCCCTGTAGGCTGCGGCGTTGGGCGCTGCCGCCGCCTTGCGGCTGGCTGCCACCGTCTGTCTCGGACGCCGCCATGGGCAAGCGGGTGGCTGTGGTGCTGGCCGGCTGTGGCGTCTTCGACGGCAGCGAGATTCATGAGGCCTCGGCCGCGCTGGTGCACCTCAGCCGCGGCGGCGCTGAGGTAGGAGCGCGGCCGCCCCCCGACGCGGCCCTTTCCGCCTCAGGCGGCTGCGGGCGAGCGGTGCCCGGGGAGGGCCCTCCTTGGCGGGGAGACCTGGGCACGGAGCAGGGGGTGGTCCGTAGTCGTCCCCAGGTCAGGGTTCGGCTTTCGAATGGCTTTTGGTACTTTTTAGGTAGCTCAGACCCCTCTGAGAAGTTGGGAGCAGGATGTAGCGCGGCGCAGTAGACCTGTCTGTGGCTTCTCGTGACAGCAAGTGGTGGCTGTCTGTCTGCGAGGAGCCACAGCCAGTGGTCTGCTGCTGCGAGCACACAAAGCCCCGTGTTTAGCATGACTTCACCTCCCTGAAATTGACTACATCAGCAACACTGAGATGTCTTTAAAGCAAGTATCAAAACACATGTGAGAACAGCCCCTGTGCCAGCCTTCTTCTGTGTTTTTAATGAGGTTTTTCAATTTGGTACCTAACCAACATGTGTGCTTCCATGTTTTGTTTTTTACTTCCTGCTACTGGGAAAGTGAGTCATGTCTGTGTTAGAAATGCTTCTAAAGTTTGCATTTTTCTCTACTAAACTTTTTTTCTTTTTACATCTGTTTTAGCGCTCTGAACCCGTAAGAGCTAGGAGCAGCCTTCCTGTAGGCTCTGCTGTGCATCCAGGCTTGCAGTGGTACCAATCACAGTGCTCTATTTGTCCTTGAGGTTACCTACAATCCCCACCAAAATGAGTAGTGTTGGCCAAAGAGTGCACTCCCTATCAAAAAGCTTTAGGAATAGGATGGGGAGAATTGCTCGGTTTATCCACACTGATACATCATCTGAGCGTTCACTTAATGCAACAGATCCACCCCGTGAAATCCATGCATCATGATGAGGTGCTTTTGAAATAAAAGATCGTTTCATTAAGTGACATTTGTTGTCACAATGTTAAGACTTCTGTTTGTACACACAGAATTGCATCATTTCTTTGTTCCAGGTGAAGATATTTGCCCCCAATATCGAGCAAAGGGATGTTGTCAATCATCTAAAAGGAAGCCCAGCAGATGAGAAGAGAAATGTGTTAGTTGAAAGTGCCAGGCTGGCAAGGGGAAACATTCAGGATTTGGCTGATCTGAAAGTAGGTGAATTTGATGCAGTTATTTTCCCTGGTAAGTGCATTTACAATAAAATAATTTGTGATTCTTCAATTGCAAAGAACTTAGAAAAGAATTAATTAAATTCATGATTTAATAAATCATACTCTTGAATTTGAGAGGTATGTGGATTTTGTCTTTGTATTTTTGATGATGAGAAAGTATTCTAGCAAGCTCTCATGGGCTGATACGTCATCTTGGGGATGGACTCGAAGGTCCTTATGGGTCTTTTCCAACTCAGGATATTCTATGATTCTGTGATACAGTTCATTAATTTAAAATGCCACAGTATTCTTTATACATCACACTATTCCTTATTTCTGAAGATTGTCAAGCCTTTGGTACCTACTTGCAGATGAGCTGGGAAGTAAGGAATGAAGAAACTAAAGCATAATGAGGAAACCGACTCGCTCAAAATCACTTTCCAGAATATCCATAACTTTGTTAAATGTTGTCTTTACAACTGTGCCTAAGTTCTGACTGAAATAGTTACACTGCCTTCTGTAGTGAGGCCGGCAGAGGGAGTGCATGGATAGCACTGGGAAGTCACTTCCCCAGCTATAATGGATCAGTGACATCAGGAGCAGAGAGCTGAGAGTAGACACTAGCAAATATTTTCCACATTAATTTCATGTTGTATTATAACCTAGGCTCAGGGGAGCTGGGGAGTTGCAGCAATAACTGTTACAGGCAGATAAGCGCTATTAAGTTTGAAAATTAAAACCTCACTTCAGAGATTCTAGATAACATTCAGAAGAGGACAAGGGGGTTGGAGGGAAAGTACAAATATTAAAAATGCAAAACTTCTTCCTGTTGTCCCTTGAAATTCTTCTGGAAAACAGTGTTTGTTTATTGTAGGAAAGTTGATGCTGTGCATGTTATGCATGAGGAACCAAATATAATGGATGGTTACCCTTTGTGTGGTTATTCTGATAGCTCTAAATCTAGCAAATTGTGCTGCAGTCTAGCAAGTTTGTGCTGAAAATATAATCCGTACAGTTAGATGATGGCTAAATGCAGGTAATGGTTTGTTATAACTAACTTTCAGAAACATTATTTTTAATAGGAAATTATTGTTCACAAGTGTCATATTTCAGAATATCACACATTAAAAATACTTTTTTATGAATGATGTTCTGTTCTTATTGTGTTAACTTTGTTTTATTTTCTTTAACTTCTGAGAGAATTCTAGAAATGGGAAGGTCTCCTGTAATAAGTACTGAGCTAAACCTGGTGACTTAAATTACTGTGGAAGGGCAAACCACTGTTTGCATTAATTCTGCATTCTGTGCTCGCCAACAATAAATCACTGTTGGTCTTTCCTCTGATCCCTCTCTTGGTCATTGAGGGGTGCATATGGTGCAGTTTTTCCAGTGTCTAGCAAACAAATCTGTGATGTGTGGTTTCTCTGTTTCTCACTGCAGAAATATGAAGCTTTCTGGCCTGTGGAAAGTACATGGTATAAAAAAATCTGCAGCTAAACTTTTAAAATTATAAACCCGTTATGTTTCATATACCCAAGAGCTTTTAGTATGGGAACTTGAAGGTCCTATGTATGCTTTGAGAACATTGTAAAAAGGAGAAGTCCTTCTGGTGTTGAATTTAATGGCTTTTAACAGTGCCTTGTATTTGAGTGTTTGTTTGTTTCGAGGTGGATTTGGTGTGGCAAAGAACCTGTGTTCCTGGGCTGTAGATGGCAAGAACTGCACCGTCAACGAACATGTGAACTCCACTCTCCGAGCTTTCCACAGTGCTAAAAAGCCCATTGGGTTGTGCTGTATATCACCTGTCCTGGCAGCTAAAGTCTTTCCTGGTTGTGAGGTCACAGTCGGCCAAGATAAAAACATAGATGGAAGGTAAGAAGGAAACGGATGGAATTAATTTGTGTGGGAATTAAGATTAGAAAGTGGCCAGTCTTCTGTGCAAAGGGCTGAGGCTTCTGAAGTCAGTAACTTCAATAATTATTCCTTAGTAGCATTTTGCTCGTTTTAAACTTCTACTTGTGTAGCAATTGTTGATGCACCTCTTATGGCAGGTGCACTTCTTATGCATTACAGAATTGGGACAGTTCATCCCTGAATTCAGAAATACATTAGTTTGTGTTTTTTACCTATGATAGCAACATCCACTCTACAATTAAAGAAAATATGAAAAATAGAACCCTATCTTTTGCTTAAACCATCTGTCCGCAAGCCACCGAAGGCTCAGGCTCCTGCACAGACTTTACTGTTCAGTGTGGGTGCTAATGAGTTGCTGCAGGTATTGTTTGTCAGTTCTGAAAGTGGCTGAACAGAGGGATCTTTTTTCTTCCTCCTCCACCTTTTGCTGCACTCATGGTAACCAAGTGACAGATTGTAGTTCATGTTAAGAAAGTAAATTCTGTATCTTACTCGAATACCTCCAAAGACTGTGATTCACTTTACAAATGTATAAGCAAAGGATAGATACCTGTCCAGGTGGCATTCAAAAACTTGATAATTGGAGTGGCCACTTAAACTGTGCCTGTGGGATTTTATCTACTTGGGGATTTTCAGTGAAGTTTTTCTGGTGGCAGTTTAGGAGAAACAAGTGAGAACCATGGCAGAAGTTGGTGCTACTTTAAAGACTGTTAAGTCCTGATAAGAAATTCCATTCAGAAATTTTATCAGCAGTGATGGTTGGGGATTGCATTTATCTTCCCGTTCCTGCCTTGTCTCCAGAAAATCAAACTCACTGCAGAATCCCAGAGGAAGACTTTATATGGAGGTGCTGGAAAAGGTCTAATGTGTCTGCAGGTTCATCTAGCATCTCAGAAAATATTACGGATCAGTTATTGCTGTACTTAATATCACATTATAAACACACTGAAAGACTGTTAAACAGAGTTGTACCTTGTGGCATGTCGTGACTGCATCTCAGCTGTTTTCAAAGATATTGGATCAGTTGCTGTGGGGAATGGAGATGATCTGACAGTGGAAGTCTGTTTTAGTCTCTTGTCATGGTCAGCTGTAAAACCACTTAAATATTCTTGTTGTTCTCTCATTCAAGTTAACATTGGCACAACTTTATGGCTGTATATCTCTTTTTATGGTTATTGCAATCTTTTTTATTTACAGATTTCCTGATGCTGAAACTGCATCTGCTATAGCAGAGCTTGGATGTAAGCACATTTGCAAAGATGTCAGTGAATCCCATGTGGATAAAGCCAATAAAATAGTTACTACCTGTGCTTTCATGTGCAAGGCTCCTCTGCATGAGATCTTCGATGGAATTGGAACAATGGTAGAGGAGGTCCTGAAACTTGCCTGATGGGGAGTGTACAGACTTCTGTGAGGAAATCAATTTAGCAAAGCATAAACATTTAGCTACTTTTGATGGTATTAATAAAATAATGCAGCTATCAAACTTCACAGTTCTTGGTGTTTTTGGTGTTTTTTTTTTTTTTCTTAACCTGTAATTCATTAAATAGTTACTGCCAAATTTATCCTATTTGTTTACCTTTAACATAGAAAACATTCATTGGAACTGTGTTTATTATTTTATTTTTATGAATCCAAATGTATTCAGTTGTGGTAAGGTAATACAGACACTTTCCTCATCCAGTGGGGTTTAATCACAACACTATTCATTGTCAGTAACTTATATTTGACATTACCCAGGTATAATTACAGATGACATGGCTGGAAATGTCTGTGTGTCTCAATGTGTATCTTCGGCATAGACCAGTAATTCAGTTTTGCTTTCTAATCAAAAGGGATAAAGAAAAGAAAAAAGTTGTTTTTTGATAAACTAACTTTATAAACCAAGAGTCAGAGGCTTAAGTACAGATTAATACTTTGCATGTGGAAAATAATAAAATAATAATAAATGAAATAATTTAAGGTTCATTTACTAAAATTAGTTTTATTTTGTGATGTTAGTTTTTGTACATACATTTTATACATTTTAAGACAAGTGGCAAGACTTCAGAGAACGGTTTTGGTTGTCAAGTTAAGGTGACTGTTCCTAAGGACACTTGGTGGTCTCAACATGTGAAGTGTTTTGATACATACAGCTCTCAGTCTATAGTAACTAATGTACTGTAGCCCATGCTTTGCAATGTTTGCAGTAATCTGAAGATCGCATCCTGATCAGTGCGGAATGGTTATGAAAGCAAGAAAGACATATACAGCATAAACTCAGCATGGCAGAAACAGTTTTTGTTTAACTTTCAAACATTCAGCAAGAGTGTGGTATATCTTTTAACAGGACTACAGTCACATTTATGCAATCAGAAAATATAGGACTATCATAACCTAGCTCATCTTAAAATGTTTCTTGCCTACCAAATATAAAAAGCCCGCAGCCTAAGCACATATTTCCTTAAAAGTGTCTTTGGCTGCTGTTGGGGAAAATGGGGCTGAATTTCCTCTCAAGCCAGTGCCTTGTAATTGAAGTGGGAACACAGCAGTAATAAACCCATACTATGAAGCAGCCAGAAGATGGGACTGGGAAATAATGCTTTTAGGTCTAGGACCATAGGATTGTCCCTCTTGCTCTGCAAGCTGGTTCCAGAATGCCAGTCTCCAAAGCTAAGCGTGATGTCTTTTGGAGTGTTAAGTGCTGTTACTGAGTTTACTGTATTTCTTTTAGCACACACACCAAAGTTCTGGCATAGCAGTTGGCCTCTTCAAGAAGGTTGTATAATTAAATGTACAGCAATACATATGTAAAGGCTTCTATTTTCTGTCCTCATAGTGGTGTTTCTCACAGTAGCATTTCCATGAATTTGTATTTCCTTCATGAAGTGATTAAGTAGAAGCAGAACATACAGACTTTTTTTATCAGAAGAGGAAGGAATTTTTTTTTTGTGCAGCATGCTGGGATTGCTCTACCTTTAGCGTTATAAACATATAAAGATAGCTGAAGTAATTTTCAGCCCTTCTGACTGAACTATGCATGCTCTCTCTAAATTATTTACTTGGTGCTTTGGTCATTAAATAAGAGCTTTTCCTGAATTTTGTTTGCTTTATGAGTTGGAATGTTTTAAGTGCAGCTTCTCTGGAAGTACTCTAGCTGACTGTCCTGACAAAAACATGTTTAATACAGAACAGTCCTCTACTTTTTCTAGATTGTACACAGTCTCTAGAATGCCTTCTATGGCTTCTGCAGGAAGGACTTCAGAAGCATTGGACTGAAATTTTTTCTCCACGTCTTGCTTTGTCAGAGGTTTCCTCCAGTGTCCATAGAACGTGTTGCAGCGGTCACTAATTGCATTGCCATCCCGAAGCACAATAGTCACTTCGCAATAAAGACTCTCAAAGCTGGGTTTGTTATCAGAAGGGTGCTCTAGCTGTGTTTTGCAGAGGAGCTTCTGTAAGGCTGGCCGGTGAATGTTCTCACTGGTAAAGGACTGGATGGACATGCTGCCATCCAGCAAAGCAGAGCAGGCAACAAACTGAAAGGAGTGTCGAGCTTCATGTTCTGAATTAGGGTTGGGTCTGTTCACGTATTTGACCTCTGGGACTTTTACAATAACTTTCTCAATTTTATCAAGGATAAGCAATATGTCACTGTTCTCAACAAGCTTCCTCCTTACAGAAGATGCTGCATCAGCCACCCAGTGC
Source organism: Phasianus colchicus (assembly GCF_987193195.1). Taxonomy (NCBI): domain Eukaryota; kingdom Metazoa; phylum Chordata; class Aves; order Galliformes; family Phasianidae; genus Phasianus; species Phasianus colchicus. The sequence continues at coordinate 155,681,311 of NC_143436.1, forward strand.
GTTCCAAGATGAGCAGGAAAGCGTTTGATGGCTACGTCTTGCTGGTCCAACAGCCAGGGATAGGACTGCAAGGTTGGCAGAGTCTGTGGGTTGTAATCTGTATAAAAGGCACCTATCCCTGACTCCATGTCCAAGATCTGATTGTTTCCTTGAAGACCCTGTGATGCTAAACAAGCCGCTTCCAGTCCATGCTTGGCAGCATTGCCAATGTGCAGGGGCTTTGTTTGAGTTGCTGCATTAGCTAGTGGGGAACCTGCATAGGAAGCAGCAATAGCCAAGGCGTTTTTACATTTCATCTGGTTAAGAGCTAGCAGTTTTGCACAAGCTGCTGCACTCCCCATTGTACCAACTACTGTTGGTGGGTGAAACCTGAAAAAAACAAAATCTCTTCATTACTATAGTTCAGAAAGTTACTCAGATTCATTATACACTCAAGCTTCAATTTCCCTTTACTGGTGTGGATTGGACTGTAAGAAACATGCATTCAAATTTCACCCATAGTCCTAATGGAAGAAATTTTTGCTTTTCTCCAGGAACAAGTTAAACTGGAATAACACCTGTTTTAATAGAGGCCTCCCCAGAAAGCAACTGAAAAGCTAGAATTGCTTATCATTCAGGGCATACAGAACACAGTAATGGCAAAAGTGTAATAGTTTTTAGTTGTCTGAAAATTATACATACTGGAGGATGCATGTTTTGTTATTCTGAACCAGTTTTGCAAAACCAGAAGGAAAATGCACAAGACAGCAAGAAGACATCTAGTCTATCCTGTGCTTCATGAGTATTTCCTAAACACACCCTGTCTCCTTTGGCTCTGCTCTGAACTCAGTACAGTTGACTCCATTATGCAAGGGAGTTGTGGTTGTCCTTGTCCCCAAGAGCTTGAGACCTGCGCTATTCAGTGTTGCCCTTTTGCTGTTGATCTAGTTGATAGAGAGATCAACAGTTTTTTGTAAGCTGATAGATGCTCTTAAAAAGAAATCTATTCGCCAAGCAGTGAGGAGTCATGTAAACATTTATATTTAAGATTCACTTGAAGTTTTCCTAAATTGCTGAACAAAGAACAGAAAATACAATTACCCATGCCATTTGTATTTTAATTGGCATTTAACTAAAAATATTAACATTTCCACTCAACTTACAACTAGAAGTATTTTTACATACCTTTTGGGAATATTCCTGGCTTCACTGGAAAAGCGTAACAACCTGCCTTGCACCTCAATTCCCACATTGAAAGCTAAGAGCAGGTCAAGACCTGAGATCTTTTTCTTCTGAGGAAAGGCCTCAGACAGAGCCATCACAGCAGGGAGCACGGCCCCAGATGGGTGCGTGGCAGGATGCCATGTGTCATCAAAATCCATTGAGTGCACCTAACAAAAAGAGAAGCCATGATTTGTCATCAGAATTAAACTCTGACTGGGCAAGATTGGTTCAGTCAAATGAAAATACTATAGCTGGTGTAAAAAAGGCTGAAGAACTAGATTTTCCTTAATCTAAGAAAGCAAAAATTAAAAATGTCTTTCTTCTAAGTCCTTTGGTCCCACTATCACTCAACATGACATGTAAATACAATATAAAGCTTGTCTCAATGGTGTGTAATTGTAACTCTATTTGCACTGGTCTAAAATCAGTTTGGCAATGATCCTTCTTTTCTACAATGTGCTTTTTGCTAGTTTAATTACATGGTACAATAAAAGCAGCAGTTCTAGGTCCACTGGTGAGTTTTCACTTCCCTCATAACAGTATATAAACACGATTAAATTACTTCCCCTGCTCTACAACTGATGATGGTATTAGGGCTTAGACCCTTAAAACTATAGCAGCCTAAGTCCAAGAAAGCTATGGTCTTAAAACTGGAAAGAGCTACCTAGCCCTTATGAGTATCTAGTGATGCCTTCTCTTTCCTATACCCAGAGCCCAGCATTAGACATTCCCAGAAGTCCCAAGGAACAGAGAGCATCAGGAACAGTATTTTTAATAACACCTCAAAATCTGAACTTTCACATCTATTCACTCATGTCTTCCTTCAGAGATGTGTGAGCTGGAAAGGTGTCAGTGCTCCCCTATGCTCAGATCTTGCCCTGTAATGCTGGGCATACACACTTCTGTCAAACTCTGTGTCAGGCTGCTGAGGAATGCCTTCTGGATAAACAGAGGAAAACACAATCCCTGCCTTGAAGAATCCTGATGCCAGCTGTGTGTATGTATGTATGTGTATGTCTATATCTGTGTTTTCCTGCAACTGTACTTAGCCAGCTGGAGTAAAATCTGGTGAAATTCATGAGAGCTAGAGCATCTCTTTGTTACACAGTTGCCATAGCCAGTCTGCAAGAAGCTATAGAGTTCTGACCTACAAAATCAGTCCCAAGTCTCAGATTAAAGCTAAGGGGTGCAGATATTTATTATACATTGAGCTTGGTCTAAATTAGGAAGAAAGTTGAAGCACGTCAGGAGAACAGTGTAATGAAATTTTGTAGGAGGCTTCAGGAACAAGAAAAAAAGTAAACTAAGTTTTTAGGAGCATTCTGTTCTTTGGAGTGAAAATGCAATCAATTAGTGTGATTTAAGAGCAAGTAAAAGAGCATCCCTTACAGCCACTCCATTCACAAAAGCTGCATACAGAGGAGGCAGTCGGAAATCCAAGTGGCCCCAGATGGTGCTGGATATATCCGAGCTGTAGATCTGGAACAAATTGACATCAATTAATTCAAAACACTGAACCGAAAGATAAATGTGCGCTGAGATCAAATCCTACCCGCTTGAGACTCAACTGTTTCCTTTCATAGGAAAAATATGATTCTATTGGAAAGTGTGAAAAGAAAGTCTGTTTTCTGCTGACTCCTGTCAGGGGGCAGACCAACACGATGGACCTAACCATTCAGGACCTTCACAAAATCTCTGGCCATTGGTGTTCCTCCTCACCACTCATTGGCATTTCCTCAGAGTTATCATCATTTTGTTGGGGAAAATCTCCAGGTAAAGGTTATGTTTTTCAATGTCTTAGTAGGCTGTGGGTAAATGAAATATGACCTCCTGATGCTAGTACTCCCATGCTTTAAATGGCACTGTTCCTGTCTTTTTGATGTGCAGATCTTTTTGCTAACAAAGAGCTCTTTATGAAATTAAATAAAAGGGCTAACTAGAACAGATTGGGAATGGGGATATCTGTGCAAGGAACCTTACTGGCACAGAGTGTTCTGTAGCCCAAGTCCAGCTAGCCAGGTATTACCAGTAAAACAGAAAGCTAAACTCCCCCTTACTGATATGGGCCTATGTTGGATAGGTTCTCCTTGAGGTCAAGTATTCCTTTAATTTAAGCAGAACAGGACTGGGGGAGAAACATGACCAATGTACCTCAGATAGCAGTTATGTTTCATGGACTGGAAATAACCTGATACTAATTTTTCACCCATGTAACCATTCTTCATGCTGGAAAGTCCAGTGCTAAGTAACGTTTCCTATGCTGATGCTTTTAATGAAATCTCATAGGTGAAAGGACGGGATTCGTAATTGTGTTCTGCTTGTGTCTGGCAGTCTTAGCATACTGTCTGTTACACAGACCTTTGCCCATCCATAGTTAGAAGTAACTCCAGCAATATAGTTTCCCTATCTCCAATGGGAAGAACACTATGTCTCTATTTCCATCTCCAAAAGAATTTCACTGCCATTGCAAAGTATTCCCTTACAGCCTATATTTTCCATTGCTTCTCCTAGGTAAACCTTAGCGTATGCTATGAATACTAAACCTCTTACCTTGCTGTACTGTTTGACTTTCTGGCAGACCTCGGTGCTGGTACCCAGAAGTCCTACTCCAAGGGTATCCAGAATCATTCGCTTGCTTCTCTGAATGACCACATCTGTCAGGTGGTTTTTATTCAAACCATGAATCACGTTGGCAAAGTTCCCTGTAATCGTCTGAGAGAGGAAAAAAAAATATTAAATGTCCTTCTTTCTTTTTTCTTTCAGTCTAGGGTTAGCTGGCCATTTTTATCATCCTGTCCCTGCTTACATGAATTGCATCAGCAAAATCTGAATTCTTCCCTTTTTTATTCCCAGAAATGCTATGTTGTTATTTATATGTTGGTTTCACTTTCTTTGGTGTCTTCATCTGTTTTCTATTTCTGCTGCTTCCTCTATAAGCCCCTGAGGCTGAGTTCTGCGGGTGATGTAACTTTGCAAGATGCATGTATATACATGTATATTTGTGTGTATACACATAAACACACACATAGGTGCATTACATATAAAGAAGCACAAACAAAAGCTACCTGGTTTCTATAGCACCTTTTCATTGAAACTGAAATCAGCGAGAATGTGGCAGTTCAGGCCAGCGCAGCCACTAGCACTTAAGGCAGCAAGATTTAACTTCCCTGAGAAGCAGAATCCCTATCCCAAGTTTTGCTGAGCTTGGGGTTAAGGGGGAGATGGGACATGGCAGACCTATCTTGCACTTGCCTGCTTCCACTGAACTCCAGATAAGCTACAGTTCCAGCTTTTCTCCAAAGCAAAATCACAGACTCAAAGAATTGTTGGAGTCAGAAGGGACTTTCAAAGGTCATCTAGTCCAACTCCCCTGCAATGAACAGAGACACCTACAGCGCCATCAGCTTGCTCAGAACCCCATCCAGCCTAACCTTGAATGTCTCCAGGGACATGGCATCCACCCCCTCTCTGGACAACCTGTCCCACTGCTCTTATTTTTAAAAAACTTCTTATCTTCAGTCAAAATCTCCCCTCTTTTAGTTTGAAACCATTTCCCCTTGTCCTATTGCCACAGACCCTGCTGAAGAGTCTGTCCCCATGGGACAACAACCTGATGAAGCTGTAGATTTCCCTGTTTGCTTCAGGAGAGTTGGACTGGGTGACCTTTAAGGGTGCCCTCCAATTCAAATGATTCTGTGATTATTTCAGCTGGGTTCTCAGTGAGCTCTGCACGAAAGCATTAAGACCACCTCAAGGAGTGCAGGACACTTAAAGCAGGTGAACCATGTATCCCGCAGCATGATGCACAGCCGCTGATACATGTACAAGTGAGGATACAAATACTTAAACAGAAAAGTTCATCTTACATCACAAAGAAACAAGACAGTACCTTTGCCCACATCTTGGAGGGATGCTGTCTGGTCCCCAGGGAAAAGCAGAGAATGAATGACAGCCAGGGAGCAAGGGAAATCTCTCCTTCACTACTTATATATGCACGTTTTCAGTGGGGGGAGGCAGACTAAGCCTGTTCTCTTCTTCATCTTGTCCCACCCATTTCCTCCTCTGCCTAGAAATGTTCCTTTTTCTTCATTTTCAACTTTTCTCTGACTAACTGTGCTATAAACTGCTGGCACATGTGCAATACCAGTCACATTCACATATCATTTGTAAACAAACAGATGTGATATTTCATTACCATATATTGATTCAAGTGCCTTACATTTGGGAGCATGGAGATGAGGAAAAAGCTGTGGCACCTCCTGGATTAGGGAACAAAGTAGCAAATCTTTTCAGAGTTGCAGTCTTGCACTTCAGTACCTAAAACTTGCTTAGAGGAGCATCAGTCTTTCGAGTTCAACCTCAAATCCTTTTGTAAAGCTTTCTCCAACTCCTGAGTGCTCTCAGATAGAGAAAAGCATGGATCTATGGATGAAATTTAACACTGATTTGAGTGTAAAGGGATAGGTCTGTTCTGGCTTGCACCCCATTGCTCCTCCTGTCCCTGGATATGTAGTTCTCCCTGTGTCAGCGGTGAAGCTCAACAGACTCATTTTGGAATCCAGTCTCTCACCTAAGCCGGTCCAGGGATTCTCAGTTGTCAGGCAAAACTGTTTAATTGCCTCAGAAGTGCAAAATGCAGCACAAGCAGGAGAGAGGAGTAGGGCTAGAAGTATTCCATGAGATCTGGGAAGGGCACAGGCATGTAAGAAGAGATGGAAAGAGATTGGTTGTTAGCCAGCTCCAGCTGATATCTGCCTGTTCTGCCTGAGCCTAACTCTGGTTAACATCTTACCTGAGGCTGAAAATTGCAGTGGGTGACAAAGTGCCAGAAGTGATAGAAACAGCATCGTGTGTTTTCCTGGATCTATCCAAAGAGCTTGGGGCCCAAGGCTCCAAAAACCTGTCCCTACAGACATTACTGACTAATGTACATCATGTGTGGAAATATATCTGGCCTTGATATTGGACTATAAAAATCTATTGAGCTAATGAGATTCCTTATGTTGACAAGGTTGGCAACAATCAGAAAGGTTAACAGGAATGAATGCTATGTGACAAGAAAGAAAAGATTTTCTTACTTTCCCCTTTTGTTCTCCCACTATACTCTTCCTTTTTGGAAAATAGAGATAGCAAAATGGCAGATCTGTAGAATCACTTGTCAGTGACCTCTGGAGGCCATCTGCTCTAACACCTTCCTCAGGGCTAACCAGAGCAGAGTGCCCAGGGCTTTGACCACCGAGAATATATTAAATAAAAGATATTCAAATCCGTCCTCTTTCAGTCATCTTTTCCTTTACTTTTTAGATTTAATTTATAGTCCCATTCTGTTTCTCATATTCCTTCTCCTCCTTTGAGAAAGAGTGAGACTGAAGTGAATTTTTAGTATCTCCTTGGTCCATTGATGCTACTAATTGTATTTGGGAATTTTCCTAACAATTTGGACCTTTTGCACTTCCCCTGACAATTCCAGAGAGGGAACTGTGAACACAGCTGAACAGATGAAAAAATGAGAAAACTGTGCCACAACATAACTCCTGAGCACACTGATTTATTACTCTGATCACTAAAGCCCACAGTCAGAGTGGAGCATAAAAGGCTCATAACTCTCTCAGCCTCTGGAAGGACAGTGCAGTGCCAGCGTGTAGGACCACATCCTCTGCCATTAACTCTGAGTCTCAACGTAAGGCATATGCAACAGCTTCCAGCTTCCAGTATTTTACTGCCCCCCAACACTTAGAAACACCTTTTATGGGAAAGAAGTGCAGAGGCCCAGCTGGATTTTGTCCCATGCCAAGGCACAAAAGTGAATTCATGGGAGCCAGAACTTGTGGTGTGCTTTGCAATGCAATTTGCTGTCACATGCTGCTGGCTGATCTAGACACGGGGCCACTTCCTACCCTGATGTATGAATTGTTCAATACACTGCAATGCTAACATCGGTATTTTTAGGGACTGAACTGAGGTATAATAAGAAAGTGACTGGTTGTTTTTTTTTTGTTGTTGTTGTTGTTAGTTTTTTTTGTTGTTTTAAAGACGAAGTGAAGATGTGAAGAATTAAATTGCCTGGGAGACTAATTTGAAAAAATGGAACGTCTAAGTTGAAAGTAGTAGACTTCTCAGTCAGTAGCCTCAAAGGGAAAGGAAGCAGCATGGTTATCACTGCAGGGGGAAAAGGCATCTATACAAAGTCCTGTACCTCCATAGGAGAATTTGCAGGGGTTTAAGTGGAAGAAGGTTGAAAATGACTGACTGAGAGCTTGGCACAGACTGCCTGCTCTCGACAAAGGGAATCTGCTGCTTGCCTCTTCCTTGACACAGTGCTCATGGTTCAGCAATTTAGGCACAGAAATTGTTAACTAGCGAGCATGATGGAAAGACAAAATGCATTCATCAAAATGCCATTTGTGACACTGTGCACAGGTCAGTAATGAGTTGTATTGATTACAGAATTCAGCTTTAGAAAACCAGTGCCCCAGAGGCACATTATCTCCTGCTGACATCACACTTTTAAGCTCTTTTTTTTTTTTTTTTGTCCTTTTGCCTCCAGTTATTTTAAGCTAAACTCTGCTCACACCTGCAAGCTGTAAACTTGCAAATGAACACAGAATCTGACCTCAGAAATATGCTCCTTTTTGTCCTAAAGAAATACATTTTAAAAAATGACATTATACACAGGCCAGGCTTCCTGTCCTCTAGGCCAGTTTTTAAGATGTGATTTCATTCATGAGCTGCACAAACACAAGAAAATGGGAGACATGTGCCAATGTGTTTGCTTAAAGAGTCTCTGCTGTTCTAAATGATCTGCAGACACCTTGTAATTGCAGGACCCGGGCCTGAGTAGTGCCCCCTGTATAGAGATAGATTCTAAGTGCAGCAAAGAAGTGAGAATTTTGTTAGAGCCACAATCTCACCTGGTATACATAGCTTGATCTAGAACCTGTTAACAGCCATACAGCGATAACTTTTGGGATCCTGTAATTCTGTCCCTCTGTCATTATGCTCTCTGTACCTCCTTTTGCCCAACCCTATTTCCTGCATTCTCTGGAGCAACAGGCAGTGCTCCAGGCAGCCTGCCAGCACAGCAACAACACACAGCGCAGGCAATGAGCAATGACTGCACCAGGAAACATAATTCTGGAAATTTCCAGTCTACAGTAGTTCTCTTATTTGCATACTTGCACAACTAGTGACAACTGCAATTAATCTCAGGCAAGTTACAACATCCTTGTTTCTGCATTTTTTTTCAGTTTCCCCACAGCAAATCTTGGAAGTTCCTGTCCATGTTCTGGTAAAGGTTGTTAGAAGTCAGTGCACCAGATCCACAATACATCGTTCTCTCCTTCCTAAATGAGTGGTGTTACTTCTAAAGACAAGTCCACACAGTCCATCTAAGTTTGTATATGTTGATTTGCTTGCAAGCAAATGTCTAAAAAGACAGCAGTTCCATTCCATGTAGGTTCTTGTTCAAGATGGATCGGTCATGAACAGGGCTCAAATCACTCCTCTAATAAGGAAAAGCCTACTTGAAGATAAAGAATGTATCAAATGATGAGGCAAGTCTGTTTGACAATATTTATGGAGCAGTGTGAGGGGACCTAAAGTATAATTACATGAGAAGACACTGAACATGCATGAAATTTCTGTATACGCTCTGTAGATTTTATATCATATAATCACAGAATCATAGAATATCCTAAGCTGGAAGGAATCCAAAGGATTGAGTCCAACCCCTGTCTCCACACAGAAGCACCCAAAATACAAACTTGCGTCATTTAGGGAGGTGATACAACCTGACTGACATAAATTCAGGGTTTGATTAGAAGAAACCATTGTGAAGAAGAAATTAGTATGAATACATGGAGGGATGTGGCAAATGCAATTAAAAATTCTGGTAGTGCAAATAAGGCAAATAAGGCTGCTACATCCTACATAGGAAGAAGCTCGGCAAAGAGGCATTCCTGATCATTTCAGAGCATACACAGCAAGCCTGGGGTGGCAGTCCAGGGGGAAGTATTAATTACGAGATGTAACACCTTCTCTGTATTTCAGTTATTGCTCAGGGATTTTGAACCGCATAGGACAGTGTCCCAGAAACCATAAAAAAACTTTTGTCTGCACAGGAGGGGCTAAAATAACACCTGAAGTGTGGTAGTGAGGGTCTGGCGCCCGGAAGGTATCGCGTTGTACGGGAAGACAGGGTCCCCCTCCCGATAGCCAATAGCGTTCAGTGCCCAGGTTATATAAGGCTGTTTTTCCCGCCAATAAACGCCATTTGCCGTCCACCACATTGGTGTCAGCGAGCCGATGGACCGAGCGACCTGGGATTGGTTGCCGTGCCGTTCCCGAACCAGGTCACCACGCCTACGATAGGCAACAAGTGGTGCTGAAACCCGGGATTGTCGCCTGGACGGGTGAACGGCGGCCGGAGCGGCAGGACCAGCCCGGCGGGGAGGACGCTCCCGGACCAACAAGGAGGATGGAAGTCCTTGTGAAGGTCGTACTGCAGTTAGATAAGCAGTGGGGTATCGATTGTAAGCCCAAAGATTTTACTCTCGCTATTGCGAGGCTTTTGCGAATTGGGGTCATTGACCAGCCGGTGGATATTCTCCACCCCGAAGTGTGGGATAAGCGCACTAAAGCGTTAACTGAGGAGACGATGTTCTCGGTCTGTGGGAGAAGCCTAGAGTCATGGGGGAGAGTCGCGCGGGCCCTGCGCAGGGCCATGCGGGAGCGGGAGAGCTGGAGGGCGGCAGAGAGCCGTTTGTCGGCCGCCCCGGGACTGGGAGTCGGGGCGGCCACGCGGACTTTGCACCCCTCTGACGATGACGATTACATGTCCTCGACCCGCCCACGGAGGGACAGAAACGTGCTAAATCCTTCTGGGGTGGGTTAATCGAGGAGGCCAGGGCTGCCGCGGAGAAATCGGAGCCCGAGGAAATTTGGGCTCGACCGCCCCCCTATGCGCCCCAAGATGGTGCCGAGCCAGGAGAGGGAGGGCGGGGGGAAGGCGCCCTTGGCGGGAACATCGAGGAGGTGTTAGATAAAGGCGGTGGGAGTGACCGGGAAGGTGAGAGGAGCGTGAGTGAAGGGTGGAAAGCCAATCAGAGCGGCCGTCTGAAGAAATGCCGCTGTGGGGCGAACATCCCGCTGGGCAGAGGGCGGGACGAACCAAGAGGGAGGGAGCGGCCTGCCCGCAAGGGAGGCGGGCGGGGCCGGAGCCTAACAAAAAGGTACGAGAAACCGGAAGTGGCCGCTCAGTCGGGCTCTGACTCCGGATCAGACACTAGCTGCGACGAGTGGTTCGCAATTGACTTAGAGGAGGAGGGAATGAATACGAACAGAGTTAAGAGCCGAAATATTCCCATCCAAATTAAAGAGAAACCGCGAGGGGGAGAAATCCCTCTTACAGACTGGAGAAAAATAAAGATTGTATGTGCTGACTGGGCCCCATCGGCCACACTAGCATTCCCAGTCCGGGTGATGGATGGGGGACAGAGGGTCCACTCGCCGATAAACCCTAGGGATATACAAGCAATTGTTAAGGCAATTGCAGATAAAGGGCTTAACTCAGCTATGGCTTCCACCCTTATAGATGGTGTTTTTGGGGGAGACGATATGCTCCCATTTGACATAAAACAAACCTGTAGACTAATTTTTGATGGAGCAGGGATGATTGTTTTTAAACAAGAATGGGAAGATAACTGTGCAAGACAACTAGCTCAACTAACTGGGGCGGATACAACTACTTGTGCGGCCAGGGATGCTATTTACACAGCCTCTAAAGTTACTGTTAAGCCATTGCCACGGTCCACCATAAGACAAAATGGAAGTGAGAGCTTTACACAATTTGTAAATTGCCTCCAGGCAGCAGTCGACTCCTCGACCCTGCCTGCGGAAGCGAAAGGCCCGGTTGCCACCAAGGCAGCCCACAAGAGTGCGCCGGCCACAGGCGGCGTGACCAGCCCGGCACGGTGGTGCTGCACAAGATCCGCCGCTACCGGAAATCCATGGAGCTGATGATCCGCAAGCTGCCCTTCCAGCGCCTGGTGTGCGAGATCACACAGGACTTCAAGATCGACCTGCACTTCCAGAGCCCAGCCGTAGGTGAGCGAGGCCTACCTGGTGGGGCTCTTCGAGGCACCATCATGCCCGAGGACATCCAGCTCACCTGGCACATCCATGGGGAGTGCACCTGAGGCCACAGCCCATCCCCCTTTTTCTTCCGATTAACATCATGTTGGTAGAGCACCAACAACTGTTATAAGAATGTTCTTGTTCAGAGCACCTTATGTTTTCTATTCGAGTTTTCTATTGAAGATTGTTCTATTTGAGTTTTCTATTGAAGATTGTTATATATTGTTATATTTTACCTAATTTAATTGTGCATAGGGAGGGGGGATATGTGGTAGTGAGGGTCTGGCGCCCGGAAGATATCGCGTTGTACGGGAAGACAGGGTCCCCCTCCCGATAGCCAATAGCGTTCAGTGCCCAGGTTATATAAGGCTGTTTTTCCCGCCAATAAACGCCATTTGCTGTCCACCACATTGGTGTCAGCGAGCCAATGGACCGAGCGACCTGGGATTGGTTGCCGCGCCGTTCCCGAACCAGGTCACCACGCCTACGATAGGCAACACTGAAGTATTCACAGCAAAAACAGAATGAATGATAAAACACTCTTGCTGCAATCAGAAACAGGCTTTGGGTGAGAAATCCACCTAGTTTTATGGGAGTCAATCATTTATCTGTCAGCAGTTGTGGAAGCACCTGTAACAGGTACTGGGAGATGCTGTATGTGTTGGCAGTTATTCCTCCAGCTTTCACTGCTCTCTCCACTCCTATCCACTTAGTCTCTCACATAGACCCTCTGAAAAGATTTGAACACATGTTGCTGCATGTTCATGTTGCTACGTGAACAGGGCTCAAATCACTAACAAGCAGAATCCTTCTTGCTGATATATTGCTCATCCTGCAAAGCTGTCACGTTTTTTTTTGTTTTTTTTTTTTTTTTTTTTTTTTGCTGGACTGCATCATTTGCTCTGGCAGTGTGCTCTCACTGAGGTCCCAGGGGCAGCTCAGGTATCCCAGGATCTACACTTGTCTTTCTGTCCTTCAGCATCTTGTGGTCTCTTTCGGGACACTACAAAATGTAAACAAAGACTCTTTTTCCTCAACTGTGTTTATACACAGTTAAAAAGTATGCATTTTCCACCACTGGTAGATTTCAAAAAACTAAAAATATTGCAAAACAGCTTAAATAACACATTAGATGTGTCAGTCTGTGATTTATGGCACAATTATAAGATATGACATGGTAGTTATTAGTTGTGAGATTAAGTATCACATGTTTCAGACCATAAAACATACTGGGGAAGTGGTCCCAGCACAACTGCAGTGGGACATGAGTCATACCATCCAACTAATGGCACACAGGACAATGCAAGGCTGTTTTAGTTTTACAGTGAAAGAAAAGCAAACAGCTGCCTTGGGTGGTGACTCTGAATGGGCAGCTTGCTGCCTAAGTAGCTGTGAATTAATAGAGGTTTTTTTAAGCCTGATCTACCATCCCTGCCTTCTGCTTCCATGTTTTTCTGCTGTGGCTGCTGCTGCTGAGAAAGGAAGGGCTCATTAGGAGGAACAGGGTGGCTAATGCTGTGAAGTTGTTTTCCCTCCTGCTTCCTGGTGTCTCATCCTACTACGGTAAGCAATAGGACTCTCCACCTTCCAACTACAACATAGCCATGTTAGTGCACTGTTTCTTCCTGTGCTAGCAAGGCCCAGGCATATTTCACTACAGTCCCTGAAAACTTGGGAGGGATATCTGTAGTCAAAGTCAGTTAGGGAAAGTGGATGCTTGTTTAGGGGAAGATGAAGGAGAAAGAAGAAAGAAGAAAGAAAAGAGATGTGACCATATGGAAATAAAACATCCCATCTCTTAGGATGGTGGAAGATCAAATGTTTGTGGGGTATGGAAAGAAAACTTAGAGAAGCAGAAGAAAGAGACCCCAAGCCCTTACACGTTTCCATCTTCCAAGCTCCACTGATTCCTCCAATGTCACTTTTTCCCAGACAGTGGAAATGTGCTTTACATCAACTCTGACTTTGCTTGTGCTGTTGAGAAGTTGAATAAACCACTGCTGTTTGGGAAGGAAGAACTTGTGTGAGCTTCTAATATCTGGCTGAAATGGGAGATGCTCTTCTGCCCAACAGACCCTCCCTAACCTAAAGGGCAACTGCTCCAGAATCCCAGTGTTTTATAAGGAGCTGGTGCACTGGAGTATGAGGTAACAGTCTCAGTTCTTTGATGGAGGTGTAACCAGCTTGCCCAGTGAGCATCTGCAGCAGAGCCAAAATTAGTACCCAGTCCATTGCTATAACTGAAACATGGTGGGACCACTTCCATGACTGGAGTGCTTGATGGTTACCAGATCTTCAGATGGGATAGACAAGGAAGGAAGGGTGATGCTGTGACCCTTTATATTAAAAAGTATTTTAATGTAGAAGAGCTTGGGATTGGGAATGATAAAGTTGAGTGTCTATGGATGAGGATCAGGGGGAAGGCCTGTAGGGGCAACATCTTGGTGGGGGTCTGTTATAGAACACCTAATCAGGATGAAAAGAAGAACAAGGCATTCTATGAGCAGCTTGCGGAAGTTGCGTGATCGCCAGCACTCATTCTCATGGGAGACTTTGACTTCTCTGATATATGTTGAAAATATAATACAGAGGAACACAGAGGAAGTAGTCCAAGAGGTTTCTAGAGTGTGTGGAAAGTAGCTTCCTTACACAACTGGTACAAGAGCCTACCAGGGGTGGTGCCCTGCTAGACCTGCTCTTCACTAATAAAGAACGACTGGTGGGAGATGTGAAGGTTGAGGACTGTCTTGGGCAGAGCGACCACAAAATTGTAAAATTCTCTATTTTTGGAGATGTCAGAAGGGTGACTGGCAAAACTGATATTTTGAACTTCCAGAAGGCAGACTGTGACCTGTTCAAGGATGCTTGTTGCAGGGGTCCCTTTGGAGATGCTCCTGAAGGGTTAAAGGGTCCAGGAAGCCTGGACACTCCTCAAGATGGAAACCTTAAAGGCACAAGAACAGGCTGTTCCTGAATGCCATACAGCAAGCCGTAGGGGAAGAAGACCAGTGTGGATGAACTGGGAGCTACTATTGAGACTCCGGAAGAAAAAGAGTGTCTATGTCCTCTGGAAGAAGGGACAGGCTATTTGGGGAGATGACAGGGAGACTGCTAAGGTGTGCAGGGAGGAAGTTAGGAAGGCAAAAGCCCAACTTGAACTGAGATTGGCCACTGCAATACAAGAGAATAAGAAATCCTTTTAAAAATATATCAATGGGAAGAGAAGAACCAAGGAGAATTTCCATCCTTTACTTTATGCAGTAGGGAATGTGACCACTGAGAATAAGGAGAAGGCTGAGATCCTCAATGCCTTCTTTACATCTGCCTTTAATAGGCAGATCAATTATCCTCAGGGCACTTTATGTCCTGATCTGGAAGTCTGGGATGCTACGCAGAATACACCCTGAGTGATTCAGGTGGAGATGGTTAGAGAGCTCCTACTCCATCTGGACTGTCACAAGACAACGGTACCGGACAGGCTCCACCCTAGGATACTGAGGGAGCCGGTTCGGATGATTGCCAAGCTGCTCTCCGCCATATGCCAGTGTTCCTAGTTGTCTGGAGAGTTCCCAGAGGATTGGAGGCTTGTCAGTGTGATTCCCACCTACAAGAAAGGCCATAAGGAGGATCCGGGGAACTACAGGCCTGTCAGCCTGACCTTGGTACCGGGGAAAATCATCTTGGATGAGATCACATGGCACGTGCGTGGTGTCCAGGGGACCAGGCCCAGCCAGTATGGGTTCATGAAAGGCAGGTCGTGCTTGACCAACCTCATCTCCTTCTATGACTGGGTCGCCAGACTGGTAGATGAGGGAAAGGCTGTTCATCTAGTCCACCTAGAGAGTTCAGCAAAGCCTTTGACATGGTCTCTCACACGCTTCTTCTGGGGAAACGGGCTGTCTGTGGCCTGGACAGGTATACTCTTCTTTGGGTAAGGAACTGGATAGAGGATCATGCCCAAGGGGTAGTGGTTAATGGAGCTAAGTTAAGCTGGTGATCTGTTACAAGTGGTGTCCCCCAGTGGTCGGTAGTGGAGCCCATCTTGTTTAATATCTTTATTGATGACCTAGATGAAGGGATTGAGTGTACCCTCAGTAAGTTTGCAGATGACACCAAGGTGGAAGGTGGCCTCAATCTGCCTGATGGTAGGGAGGCCCTTCAGAGGGATCTAGATAAGCTGGATTGCTGGGCTGAGATGAATGGGATGAGGTTCAGCAAGGCTTAGTGCCAGGTCCTGCACTTTGGCCGCAGTAACCCCAGACAGCACTACCAGACTGGGGCTGAGTGGCTGGATGACTGTGAAGAGGAAAGGGACCTGGGGGTGTTGGCTGATGTTCAGCTGAACATGAGAAAACAGACTGCCCAGGTAGCCAAAAGGGCCAACGGCATCCTGGCCTGCATTAGAAATAGTGTGACCAGCAGGAGCAGGGAGGTGATCATCCCCCTGTATTCAGCACTGGTGAGGCTGTACCTCGAGTACTGTGTTCAGTTTTGGGCCCCTCACTACAAGAAAGGGAAGGGAAGAGGCCCTGGAACGTGTCCAGAGAATGGCAACGAAACTGGTGAGGGGTCTGGAGCACAAGTCTTATGAGGAGCAGCTGAGGGAACTGGGCTTGTTTAGTCTGGGGAAGAGGAGGCTCAGGGGAGACCTCACTGCACTCCAGAACTTCCTGAAGGGAGGTTGGGATGAGGAGGGGCTTGGCCTCTTCTCCCAGGCAATAAATAGGACCCGGGGAAATGGCCGCAAGTTGTACCAGAGGAGGTTTAGGTTGGACATGAGGAACAACTTTTTCTCTCAGAGAGTGGTCAGGCACTGGAATGGCCTGCCAAGGAAGGTGGTGGAGTCACCGTCGCTGGCAGTGTTCAAGAGGCACCTTGATGAGGAGCTACGAGATACAGTTTAGTGGGTTGTGGTAGCAATGGTAGTGGGAGTATAGTTGGACTAGATGATCTTGTAGGTCCTTTCCTACCTTGTGATTCTATGATTCTCTGGTTCTGAGATTCCAGAGCAAAGCTCACACCCCTCACTGTAGTTTGCATGACATTTGTGGTTACTGTGCACATGGGCGTGGTTGGCTGCCCTATATATCTCCCAGAGCCAGAGTTAAATGTTTTTCTTGTCTACTAATGCTGGTGGCATTTGTTTTGCTTCTTTCTGATCCTCCAGAGCAACTCAAAATATGGGGCTGGGTGAGAAATCTGGCACATCTGGAGAAGGAACTGCTTGGCAATGGTGGCAACAGATCCTTCTTGTTGGAGACAGATTTGGCTGGAACTGTCTCTTGCTTTTTCAGATGTGTGTGCAATGACCTAGGACAAATGAGCTTTGTGCTATTTGTCCTCTGTCCTCCTTCATTCTGTCAGTGACATCATTTCTCATCAGAAATGCTATTTGTCTCTTTCAGAAGCAGGAAGAAGCTGTGAGAGCTTCTCCTCTTGGGGGCTTGATGCAACATGGGAACTGACTGCATTAATGAATGATCTTGAGATGTGGCTGAGAAGAAAAACCACAAGCCAAACAAAAAATCCCAAGTAAAATTCTTTCTTAGAATCACAGAATTGTTTGAGAAGGAAGGGACTCTTAAAGGTCATCTAGTCCAACTCTCCTGCAATGAACAGGGCTGCCTACAGCTCCATCAGGTTGCTCAGAACTCCATCCAGCCTGACCTTGAATGTCTTCAGAGATGGGGCATCCACCACCTCCCTGGGCAACCTCATCAGCCTTATTGTAAAAAACTTCCTCATTATATCCAGTCTAAGTCTCCTCTCTTTTAGTTTGAAACCATTTTCCCTTGTCCTATCACCACAGACCCTGCCAAAGAGTCTGTCCCCTTCTCTCTTATTGTCCCCCTTTAGATACTGAAAGACTGCTCTCAGTTCTCTCTGGAGCCTTCCCTTCTCCAGGCTGAATAGCCCCAGCTCACTCAGTCTGTCCTTGTAGGGACAGAAGTTTTCCATCCCTGGGATCATTTTTGTGGTCCTCCTCTAGATCTGCCCTAACAGGTCTATGTCTCTCTTCTACTGAGAATTCCACATCTGGATACAGTACTCCAAGGGAGGCTTCAACAGCAGAGTAGAAGGGCAGGATTACCTCCCCACCTGGGCTCTGGATGCAGCCCAATATACAGTTTGCTTTCTGGGCCGTTAGGGCACATTGCTAGTGCATGTCCATCTTCCCTCAACTCCTACTCTCACAGGACAGATGAGGAGTGGAGTTTCTGGGACATTTGGGGAAAAAAGACGGGGTAGGAATGAAGGTGGAAATGGAGTTGGAAAACTTGCTTCTAGACTGCGCTGAAGATATGTCCAGACCTCAACAAATCTCTGTAAGGACTTGAAAAGATGGGCTTCAAAAATTTCCTGTATTCTCACAAGCAGGTTGACAGTATATAAAGGTAAGTATGGCTCCTTCCTTGGTGTCAGGACATTAACAAGTAGCCTGCTGTGAAAGATCAGGCATGAAGGACCCATTGTCCACATAATCTCCGAGCCTGATGATCAGTGAACCCAGATTCTGCCCACAAGTCTCTGCTGCTCTTGTACTCTGAGAGGCCTCTCATAACAGACTGCACAGGAAGGATAGGAAAGCCCAGCAGTTCTTTCCTTCAGAACAGGCATTTTTGACCTTTACTGTGCCTCTTCCAGCTGGTTGCTCCATAGTGTTGACTTCATCTGAGTAGCACAAGATTTTTACCCAGTATGACTTGTTGAAACAGCTGACCTCCCTGCAGCAAACTGCTTCATCGTGTTCATTAGAGCAGATCTGTGGGCTGCAGGTTGTCCCCCCCTTAAGTTGCCAGAAAAGGATCCTACAGAGATGAAAAGACTGCTTTGCAGCCTGCTCTATTAGCACTGCAACAGCAAGGCACCAGTGTTCTGCCAAGGAAAAGTGCAAGAATGTATCAGGGCTGTGGGCTGAAGTACACTGGGTTTTCTCTTGGAGGTCTGGAGCAAGCTGGCTCATCTCAGACAGAATCCTGAACAGGACAGAGTAACTCACAGGTTAAGCAGTCTGCACATGAGATCAGCTACACCATCAGGAAGGAATCACTAGGGATGCAGCCTTCTTTGCTGTGGGTTTCATCTACAGCAGATACTCTAGTACAGACTTCAGCCTCAAAACTGTTTAAACAAGCAGTGATGTTAAAAAAAACCAAAACCAAAAACAAAAACAAAACCCACAGATATACTTGGAACCGTTATTGTTTTAACTTTACTGTTTCTGTATCCTCAGCCTTCACATTTGCTTCAATTTTACAATGATAATATAAAGAATTACAGTAAAGCCTTCTCAATTGACTATATGACTTCAGATGGTGACAGCTTTAAAAGTAAAAAAAATTCTTCAAGACTCTGGATAGTATTGAGAGAACTATATGAAAATAAATCAAGAGTGAACTCATCCTGGAAAGTATAAATTATTTACTATTATCTAAAAGACATAATACTGCAAATCTTAACATCTCATTCCTGAAGACTGCTAAAAGAATCTGTGCATGAAGCCTTTAACTCTCAGAGTTTACATTACATGAAAACTGAAATGTGAATCTGTCACTTATCTGTTCTCAGTTTAGCTCTGTGTCTGCACATGGCAAGGGCTCCTACAGGAAATGATACTCTCCAGCTAGAGAAATACTTGGCTCAGTTTCCACTGGAATGCTCTAAATTAAAATTAAACATGATGAAAAGGCCACACGAACAGTGACTACACAGGGAGGGTGGAGATCAGAAGGACCTTCCTTAAATTGAAAAAGCATGGCACAGGATGACACATTTGTTTTTATCCATTTATCTTGTAAACACAATTATTATACATGTAGGCAAAGTCACAGTAATGACACTCAGAAATTAGGCATGGAAAACCAAGAAGAGGAGCATATGAGCAACCACAAGTCTTCCTAACCTTCTTGATGAATTCTTGTTTGTTCTGG
This sequence comes from Phasianus colchicus, assembly GCF_987193195.1. Lineage (NCBI taxonomy): Eukaryota > Metazoa > Chordata > Aves > Galliformes > Phasianidae > Phasianus > Phasianus colchicus. Next base: position 155,700,579 of record NC_143436.1, read on the forward strand.
GGAAAAAAAAACAAAAAAAAAAGTTTTAGAACAGGAAGCATATAGGGTACTCAAACATTAAAACAGCAAACATAAGAATAGTATTGAATTCTCTTCGTTGTAATCAACTATGCTGATGTCTGCCAGAATTAGTCCAAGGTTTCTTGTCTTGCCTTTGTGAAGAGGTGGGTTGGAAGTTGACCTCTTGAGATTCATTCTATCCTTTCATTTTTCTGACCTATAGATTTATAGAGTTCACCCATCCTGCCTAAACTGACCTCTAATTGAATGTCATGCTACTTGAAGAAACAGCTTTAATAAGAACAAGGTCAGCTTCTAAACTGATATCAGGCTGGATACTGGGAAAAGGTTCTTCTTCAAGTGAGTGGTCAGAGCACTGAGCTGTCAGAGCTCAAGAAGCATCTGGACAATGATCTCAGTCTTATTTTTTGGTGGAGCCAGGAACTGGACTCGATGATCCTTATGGATCCCTTCCAACTTGGGATTTTCTTTGATTCTGCTGCTGGTATTTGACTAATATTTTCTTGAAGACTAGAGGAACATCTGTGAGCATAATGTCTACAGACACTGCTCATGGTGTGCTTTGTATTCTGAAAATCCTCCTGGATTAGCATAGCTAGTCTCTAAATACTCCAAGAAAAAAAGGCCATGAGGGTAAGTCATACTTTAGAGATGATTCTCAAGCTTATGACTGTGACTACAATGAGATTGCAACACTCACATTAGTTGCTCAAGCATGATGAAAATTCAGTTGCAAATACTGAAAGTGGAGTCATGACCTGGGAAAGTCGTACACTGAGATAAACAAAGTCATTAATATATCAAAAGAAAAGTGTAATGAATAGATATTTTTGTTGAATCATAGAAGCATAGAATGGGCTGGATTGAAAAGGACCACAACGATCATCGAGTTTCAACTCCCTGCTACGTGCAGGGTCACCAACCACCAGACCAGGCTGCCCAGAGCCACATCCAGCCTGGCCTTGAATGCCTCCAGGGATGGGGCATCCACAACCTCCTTAGGCCACCTGTTCCAGTGCATCACCACTCTCTGTGTGAAGAACTTCCTCCTAATATCTAACCTAGACCTCCCCTGTCTCAGTTTAAAACCATTATTCTTTGTCCTATCACTATCCACTCTCGTAAACAGCCTCTCCCTCTCCTGTTTATATGCTCCCTTCAAGTACTGGAAGGCCACAATGAGGTCTCCCCATAGCCTTCTCTTCTCCGATCTGAACAAGCCCAGTTCCCTCAACCTTTCCTCATAGGAGAGGTGCTCCAGCCCTTTGATCATCTTAGTGACCCTACTCTGGACCCGCTCCAAGATTTCCACCTGTCCTTCCTGTACTGGGGGCCCCAGGCTTGGACACAGTACTCCAGATGGGGCCTCGCAAGAGCTGAGTTGAGGGGGACAATCACCTCCCTCTCCCTGCTGGCCACCCCTTTTTTAATGCAGCACAGAACACAGTTGGCCTTTCCCACTTCTCCACCCTGTCCAGGTCCCTCTGGATGGTTTCCCTTCCTTCCACCACTCAGCTTGGTGTCATCTGCAAATTTGCTGAGGGTGCACTCAATTCCCTCATCGATGTCATTGATAAAGATGTTGAAGAGCACCAGTCCCCATATAAGTGATATTCATTCTCAAATTACAGAAGTATAAAACTGGTGTTAAAAATGAAGTGAAGGAACATGCTGTATTCAGGCCTTTTTTTTGTGACCTTTTTCTTTTTGCAAATTTTTAGAAATTATAGGTTGCAAAGTCAATGAATTGGCTGTGCAAAAATACTGAAATTTACCTGACCTTCTGTTTCCTCAGTGCAATAAATGTCGTTATTAATAATGCTATCTAATGAGGTGAACAAACTAAACATTATATCTCACCTATATCCTTAATGCACTGAAGTTCTGGGAAAAGGTTTGTAGGAAGAATCTAACAACAATGACAAAATTGTACAGGCTTTTAATATGGAAATATTCCAGTTACTTTAATTTATATATATTCAGCTAACGAACTAGAGAAAACAATTCAAATGCAACAGGTCTGTGGATTCATCCAGACTTTACAGGTGAGGGATCAAGCTAAGAAGTATGCTCCACTGAGCACCTTTTCAACTCTTTGAAAGTCCTGTCAAGTGGAGAGGATCAATAATTAGGGAGCGTGCGTAAGCCCTCCAAAGAGATCTGAGTGCAGCACTTGCTGTATAATCATGCCCACCATGTCGATGCCATGGACTCACATGGGAGATCCCACCCTGGGACACAAAGCTGCCATTCTCGGTTTGAGGAGCAGGCAGATTTCTTCTTTGACAAGCCCCGCTGCCTTTGAAGCTCAGATCTACTTGTTCTAATGGGACTGATTAGAGAGGGAAAGGAAACTTCAAAAGACTTCACTGCCTCTGTGAACTAATTCAGCAGAAGGCTGTGCTGACAACCTCTTGTGACATGTACCATCATTTATTTTTTCCCTTGGCCCTCATTCTGCCCCTTAACATTAGCATCTTCTTTCTGTTTGTGTGTGAGAATGCTGCAGTTTGCATATACATCACAGAATAATCAGTTCCTCCACCTGATGAGGGACCCTCATATGTTTCTCCCTGTTGGGCTTCAGGCTTCTTTTTGCTCTGAGATTCTTCTGTCAGTCACTTGTTAAAGCCATTGTGATCCTGATTCAGCAGTGATACATGGTTGTGACTGCCTGACTGACAAGAGATGTATGGCTAATTCAGTGGGAAGGATGAGGAAGCCTGATACATAGTGTAGGAATGAACAAAGTGCCAACAGAAAACCCTGAGCAGGGGTCTGCAGCTCCTCTAAGTCTATGTGCAGAGGGATATGGAGAGTGTTAATTAATTTCTTTTCATTCAATTAACACTGATCTGTGCTGACCCTTTTTCTTTCCGCACTGCTAGACAAAGAAGATGAACATTCCATCTTCTTTGTCCAAAGCAGGGCCATGCACCAGCACTCTACCCTCTGTCTTGATGCTGACACTATAGCTTTCTATTTCCTTTCTGCGCTTCTGCCTGTCCTTACCAGAGGAACAACTTCCTCCGCTGATTTACCAAAATACCACTTCACATCCAAACTTCTTCTGAAAAATGCAGCTCACCAGGCACCCTTACTTACACGAATAAATTTTAAAATTAGTCTTACAGGTAAATGGCAAGTGTTTCTCATTTACAGTCGTGCTTTCTCAGAGTCTAATGTTAAAAGGCCAGGGATTTTCTTTATTTTGGTTACATAGTGTCAAATCTAATACCCATCAGGAACTCAGATGTCCTACTTAAGGAGTCCAAACTAAAGACGAAACCAAATGCATATGTAAATAATAAAGAAGATTATAGAAATGCTTTGGTGACTGTGTAGGCATCTAGGTTTAGCTGGTCTTGGAACAGCTGACCTCAGTGATTCACATCTCACCCTTTCAAAGAAAAAAATATTTTACTTATTCTCCCAGTTTCTGCATGGGCCTTCTATTTCACTTCCCTTGAACTCCAGAAGCCTACTTCAACCTCTATGCAAGGCCCCTGAGGATAACAGAGTTACAGCCCAGGCTACTCAGACACTTCATGTTTTTACTGCATTTGCATTTGTTTTGGTTATTCAAAATATGGCCCAAAAAACAGAAGAAAAAAAAAACCTGCTTGATTGATGAACCTCATCACAATCATCACAGAAACTTGGTATTGTCGCTCCCTCCCAACACATGTTTGCATAAACTGGATCCTTTCCCCAGAGTTCTAGAACAAGCTAAGGTAGGTGCTGTCATCATGTCTCTACTCCCTTTTTCCTCCATCTCACACTTGGCTGGTAGCAAAATAGAAAAAGTTAAGAGGGGAGGAGCTCTAGATTTGAACCCACGATTATCTACACTGCTTAATTTTCCTCCTGTTTTGGTGTTGTGTTGAAGCACTTCCTGCTCTCTCTGCAAGACAAATGGCTTTCAAAATGTAAGCAGAGTGGATATGAGGTAGCCACTGCCACTTGGCCTCAAAGCCACAGGCTACAAGCAGAGCTTGTGGAGCTGGAGAAGGCAAGGCAAGGCAAGGTAAGCATCCGGACTGCTGCCTTTCTGGCAGCTTTCTAGTCACTTGGTGAGGCATTAGTGCATTCAGAGTTTTTGTTCTTGCCCACAACACTGCTGCTATATGGACTGCTGATAGAAGAGATGAACTAAAGGTGACTGCTAATTAACTAAGTGATTCTGGAACAATTTCCAGAACAAGTTTTTACTTGCATAACAGTGGTAAATTTCTTTAAGCTCTAGAAACAGATGGTGATTTCTCCTTTCAGTGAGGGCTGCCAATAGCATCAGTAAGTATACACAGTTCATCAGACGGATAAATGTTGGGTTAAAAATTCAAGTAATCAGGAGTCACACTCCTCGCTACATATGCAGGAGCAAACACTATAAATAAGACTGGAGGAATTTCACACAGAGAATGATGCTATTCAGAATCTGGAGGGTAATTTCCAAGCACCCTGATGAGTTGGCACTGCCTGTAAACAAAAGCGCCTCTGCTTGAAGAACGCACGGCTCACGAAATGGCTTCCTTCGGCTGCGGCACTGCAGCGCCCGAAAGCTGCGAGCAGAGACAGCACTGCCACCTGCTGCTCCCAGGGCACGGGTCTCACTTCCATCAGGGGAACCGCAGCATGGGTAGTTAAAGTTGGCATTTCCCACGATAGTGCATTTACTGCAAATTAATTAAAAAGTGAAAATTAATAATTAAAAAGAAATAAAGGCAACTGTCGACTTTGCAAAACAGAAGGGAATAAAATAAGCTGTAATTAATGTGCTGTCACAGTTTCGAAAAAATAAACAAGCCATCTTGCCACTTGTTTCACAGCTTAATCACATCCTTTGATGCTGTTATCTTTGGCTGGTTCAACTGAAAGAGTTTCATTAGCAATTTAGTGAAAATGCAGGCAATCAGCATCTCACCAGATTAAGGCTTTACAATAACAATGCTGTCCTTAATTAAAGGTATCATGGGCAATGGCAGACTGATAATAGCTGGAATCTTGGAAATCTTGTCCTTGGTGAACATTAGAAATGTGCCCACAGAGTTAATGTTTTAAGGTGATAATAGAAGCCATTGCAATATTCATAGTTCTACAACAGTATGCCACTGACATAAACTGATAGTGACTAATGAGATGGCAGATGAGGCTAGCAAGAGACACAGTTCATCAGTATTAACCTGGTCACTACAGATAGGACTAGTGAAGGGCAGGTCTATGATCGCTGTAAAGTCAGTGCTGAAGACACTATGCAAGGATTTTATGAAGAAAACCTGGTGGCCCTGGAGCTTTAGATGAGACACAATTAGATAATTTCACTAGAGTTTATGTTTTAATGAGTTAGTTGTGAAAGTTTTCAGGAAGCACAAAAGTGATGGTGATTTTCTCTGACAATGATGCACAAGTACAATCTGAAGGAAAGCCAACATACTTTTGAGAAAATTGATTTTTCACACCTTCACCTCAGAAATGCTTTGATGAAATAAATAAATGTATATGAAAAGGCATGCATAGGATGCATGTGATCAGGCACTGCAGGTGAAATCACAGAATCACATAATTGCAACTGTTGGAAGGGACCTCAAGAGATCATTGAGTCCAACCCCGCTGCTAAAGCAGGTGCCCTACAGTAGGTCGCACAGGTAGGTGTACAGACAGGTCTTGAATATCTCCATAGCAGGAGACTCCACAACCTCTCTGTTCAACCTGTTCCAGTGCTCTGTCACCTTTATCATAAAGAAGTTCTTCCGCATGTTCTTATGGAACTTCGTATGCTATCCTTCAGTCTTCAAGCACCTCTCCCATTCACCAAAATCTTTTAAAGATGATAGAGAGTTCAGCAATCCCCTCTGCCAGCTCCCTCAGCACTCATGGGTACATCCCACTGAGGCCTGTGGATTTGTGTGATGATTTTGGCTAGATGCATCTTCTTGAACCCTAGGGAAGCTTTCCATTCCTCAGACTCTTCCTCTTATCTCCAGGGTCTAGGATTCCTGAGGGGCAAATCCTGGCTGAAACCTCAGGAAATTTTGCCTCTGACTTGAGAGGGGCCAAAATGTCAACTTTCATGTTTATATTTGCACATGGATTCCACCAGGAAGGATTTTCTTTCTGAATTTTAGAACAACTCTTCTTTATGCTAGATTCTAAAGAAAACAGCTTTTCCCATTAGTCAGAACACTTGATACGCAGTGTGGCATTACAGCCTGTTCATACTTTCTCTTCCAATGCTTTGAATCAGGATCATCCTTGCTTGGCAAGTCAAGCTGCCCATGGCTTATCTACTCAATGTGTGTTAATACTGCTCTGTAAGCCCATTCATCTGTTCCTTACAGGGTCTGTGATTGTAAGTCATTCAAGCGTATGAACCTGAGCCCTTCTCTACCACTACCTTCTGTCATTCTTAATGCTTGGAAACTCTTCAGAATGTCAGAGAAATGCTGACTGACCCAAGTGCCTGGTGATGTGCTCCCTCCCTTTTCTGGTGCAAATTCAAACAGTTTAGCTTATAATAAGCACACATTGCAGCTTATAGAATGGGAGAGAAGCAGAAGAGTGTTTTGGCATACAGACATGATTCTCAGACTTATGATGCTCAGTGGATAGAAAAAGGGAAGTTATGCAAAAGAAAAGAATTCTGGTAAGCAGTAAAAAAGTAGGCTGTGGCTATAATATCAATTTTACAGGATACCCATCACTATAGCAAGTATTTATGAAATTGAAGCTTCCCAACCTGTACACTAAAGATATCACTTGAATGTATCCAGTTCACTTCTGAAGAGCTCCTATGGGTTATGGTTACTGAGGCTAAATGCAGTTACTGGTATTCTTCCTTTGTATAGCTAACACAAGACCATTCTCACTCCAGTCCTCTGCTCCTCCAGCCCTGACCCCTCTTTTTGATGTGTGATGCATACTTAATTTAGCAACGTTCGCAATCTGTCCTCTTGAACTTATAGAGTACTTAGGGCTGTATGTAAGCACCTCCTATGGCTTCTGAAACATTTTTTTCCATTGCAAAGTGAAAAAAATAAAAACAAAATACAAAACAAATATATTTGCTTTGGCTGATGGAAAAAAGTGTACCAGTACATTAAAAACAAGAATGTAAAATATGTGGAAAAAGTAAACAAAACATAACTTAGTAAATCTACTGTTGTCAAATGGCAGTGACCTGAACATCATTATTTTTTTATTACAAGTTGAGGGGACAGCCACATCAGCCTTAACCTGAGGATACAGACTGAGATATCAAGAAGAGAGATCACATGCATAGGTTACTGGTGAATATTTACCCTTTAAAGTTATTCCAATATAAAACAGGTCTGAATAACCACAGTTATAATCTATACACAGTATTAAAGACAAGGCTGTGTAATTACTGTAACTCTAGAACACTGACAATATGCAGTTCAAGGCTCATAAAATCCAGAAAGAACTGCTATCAATCCCCTCTGTATTTATTTTGCTTTTTCTTAGCTGTATTTCATTTTTTCCTTTCTCCTTTTCCCCTACAACAAGTTTTATGCTTGGCAATTTACATGTATTCTTTTTACTTTTTGGACTGCCAGTCATCAGAGAGTTTTGATTTACAAAGAGATCTTTTCTTATTCTGGAAGCTTCTTTGTCACTCTGACTGCAGGATTTATGCTTCTGCCTCTCAGATAAGCTTCCCCTTCACTGAGATCCATTCTACAATCCCAGCCTCTTTCTATGTGATTTAACCCCTCAGAGATGAACAGATGCTTGGGTTTTTTTTTTCCTCATTTTATTTGAAAAGATTATATTTAAGGGAATTGGTTCTCCACAATCAAGACTTTGTATTAAAAAAATGTAAACAATAACAATGAAAGCACTCAATTATTTCAGGGTAGCAGGTTCGCAAAAAGCACATATATGCAACACACATGAAAAATTATAAGGTGAAAACGATCAGGTCCCTTTAATGGCTGCAACCTTTTTCAAGCTAGAAAAAATGTATAGCATATACTTCTGCAGTTGTCTCGTGGTAGATATGGGAAAGACAATTTCTGAGTTTTACTACTCAAGCCACCAGATTTGTATTCAAAAGTCAGAGTGATCTTTATTTTGCCAACAGTTTGCAGGTATGCAAAAGGGATCTGAAGATTCTTTTATTAGACACTTAGAACAGGTTGTGCAGAGAAGTTGTGGATGCCCCGGCATTGGGAACGTTCAAAGTAAGGTTAGACGGCTTATGAATAACCAGATCTGCTGCAATATGTCTCAGCTCGTGGCAGGGGGTTGGACTAGATGATCTTTAAAGGTGCCTTCCAAACTAAGTCATTCTGTAATCTAAGATTTTATTATAGTGTTAGGGAAAATGATTGATGATACCGTCCCTCCCATGTGGAAGTACAGATGAAGCTTCAGGGTTAGGAGGAGACCTGTCCCAACCATAAAGACAAGCACTGAAGCAAGGCCCCAGAGGGTAGGAGGCTGCTGTTCCCTCCTGAGGTTACACAGTGCTCATCACTGGCTGCATCATCTGCTCATGCTGACGTGTCATGTCTCCAGGAAATGTTTTGGCCTCTAATCCTGTCACTTGAAAGGAGACTTAGTGGCAGACTGGGCATGTCCTACACAGAAATGAAAAGGGAACATTGAAGGGAACAGAAAAAAAAGACACAAATTTCTTTAATTGTGGTGTTTTGCATGCAAGATGAGCTTGTTGTTATATATAATGTATGTGCAAAGGGTGCCTTTCGACCTATGGGCAGTTCTGAGCAGTATAAAAGCCTGTCCAACACCATGCTCCCTCATCCACTTCTCTTGCCTTCTCCTTCTTGGTGAACAAGGTAAGCAGCAGTGCTCTTCTTGTCATTGTCTCTTTCTCTGTTTCTCTTCTTTCTCCTCTGACCTCCACTGAGTCTTTGACTCTTTTCCAGCCTTGGTGTGAGTCTTATTCCTTGGTGGTGCTCCTACCAGCTCTGTTCTGCTTGCCAGAGTCAGGGGAGGTGGAAGAAGACCTTGGGCTGTCAGTGAAGGGGCCTCTTCCTGCTCCACAGCCCGTACCTCCTCTCTTGGTGAGCAGGCCACCAGGCTGCTGCTCACACTGCCTGTGCTTTGCCTGCCCTTTCTCCTAGGTACACCTCCATCCCACAGCCATGTCCTGCTTCGATCTGTGCCGTCCCTGTGGCCCGACCCCGCTGGCCAACAGCTGCAACGAGCCCTGTGTGCGGCAGTGCCAGGACTCCCGTGTGGTGATCCAGCCCTCTCCTGTGGTGGTGACCCTGCCAGGTCCCATCCTCAGCTCCTTCCCCCAGAACACTGCTGTGGGATCCAGCACCTCTGCTGCTGTTGGCAGCATCCTTAGCCAGGAGGGAGTGCCTATCTCTTCTGGGGGCTTTGGCTTCTCTGGCCTGGGTGGCCGGCTCTCTGGAAGGAGGTGCCTGCCCTGCTAAAGCTGGGGTGGACATCCTCTGAGCGCATCCCAGTGATGCTTGAAGCCAGGCACCAGACTGAGGATGTAGCTGCTGGCCAGGGTTTCCAGATGGGATAGGCATCCTCCTGCCCTCCTGCAAAGCAGAGAGGGAAGCCAGGGTGCCAGCCTGTGCTGACTGGAAACACAGCCAGCAGACGTCTTCTTCTCCTGCTTTCTTCTCATCATCACAAGTCTTTGTTGTCTCATGCTGTCCTCTGCCATGGATTCATCCTGAAGCAAGCTGAGAGGGCCCCACTTCTTCCTCTCGCCACGTGAGGGAGGAAAACATGCATCCTATTGTGGCAAAGTTTGCAAGCTGACTGCCAATCTGTTTACCAGCTGCTTTTGTAGCAGCTTTAAACTATGCATGCTTTGATTCCTTCTTTAGATTCAATAAAATTTATGCTGCATTGTAATCTCAGTATCCTCGTGTTCCTTTCCTGTTGAGATTCATGGCAAAGTCATTCAGGGAAAAATATTTTGACTTGGAGTCAAAATGTTGTATAGCACCATAAAGTTTACCTTTGTAAACTTTGTATGGTATTGTCCAGGTCTTATCAGTGTCCAGGACATCCCTCTAATGGGCATGTCAGCAATGAATGATGTTGGATATTGTTTTTCATTTGATAAGACAGGATAATTTGATAAGCCGAATACAGGAGTAGGACTTGATGGTCTTTCTGAGTCTCTTCCAATTCAGGATATTCCAGGATTCTACAATACAAAGAGGAGAGCTTCTTAAAAATTGAATTCCTGTATTCCTCAAGGGCTTAAAGAGTCTGCAAACTGCTAGAATTAAGTGTGGTGTGATTTGCTTGAGAATTTAGATACTTGCTTATTTAAAACTTCATTAAATCCGAACACTGATTTTTCATTCCATATATTTCTGAAATGTCCTAACCATCTGACACTTGCTCTATCAATATGTTAATTTTTAGCAATAAGGTGTTAGTTAAACTTATTGACATGACTGAAAATCACAGATGTTGTAGATAGATAATATCTTACAAGAAATCCCTACAAAGCAGAGTGATAATTCCTCCATGTAAACTTGGAACAGGAAAGCACATTCGGAATTTCCTAGACAGAGTAACTGAATCCCATTTTAGCGTCTCCAGCTACAGAGCAAAATACATAAAGTTCCCTCAGAAAGAAGACAGCTTTGTCAGTCCTACTTCCAAATGGACTACAGTTTTAATTTACAGGTAAGAAACACTGTTTTTCATTACTTTGTGCAGTAACATCTCATTATCATGGGCCATCAGGAAGCTAGGGAACAGTCAACTCTGCCTGATGAAGTTGATTCCAACCTTCTAGCTCAGCTTCAAGAAACAAAACTCAGCCTAAGCTGAAAATCAGGTTGGGTTCTGCAGCACATAAGGAGTTAAGAGCACAAATGATAGAGGAAGCTTGGAAACACTGCTGAGGATGAGGGCTGGCACTTCATGAATGAAGTGTTCTGGCAAGCTCAACTTTAGTTCTAGCAGATGCTGACCTGCTAATTCACTTGCTAGGCTGAGATGTTCAGCAGGCAAAGCATCTTCCCTCTCAAATGAAATGTTCTCACTACAACATTAGTTTACACTGGGTCAGAGACGGTGTGAGCAAGCAGGAGGCCCACCAGCTCCTCCTGGCATGGCCACACAACTGAGACACACTGCCTGCAGGAGCTAAGAGAGGGTCTGCTCACAGCCTTCACTCACAGATGTTTCCATTGACATGAATGCTGGTTATGGCCATAAGTGATGTGTGTTCAGTAAGATCCTGAGTGAATGGCTATTTTCCAGGACATTTTGAGCAGTGAAAACCTTTTGGAGCTGCATACCAAGCAGGAGGGCCTGTACTCTGAGGCCTAAGAGGCAGAAACCAGTTTGGGCATCCTAACAATAAAGAGTCTTCTTTTTTTTTTTTTTTTTTTTTTTAATGCATTTAAATTCTGACTTTCATCTTTCAGGTAGGAAGGTGAACACTGAGTCTCTAATGAGACTTCATTAATTTCATTTCAGTCTGTGTCAGAGGAGATGAAGTCTGGTGGACAGATGCTTAATCACAGAACCCAGGAAAAAGCTGGGCCCACCTCTGCCACATTCAAAGCATCCTTCAGGACTGACACCCTGAATGAACATTAGCATGCTAAATAAGCTTTGTCAAGCCGTTCCCTCCCTGCCAGTTTAATATTTCTCGTTAGTTTAGATGGACTGTGAAACTAGCAGGGTGTGACATCAACACACTCAATTCCGCATCCGAAGACACAAGCTTAGGTAGGACAAAAAATAGCATGCATATTTGTCAGTCACCAACTCATGGAGTGCCTGCTGTGGGTTCCCACCTAGGGACTTTCTTTCCCTCCTTCTTTAATGGATGCGGTAAGCATCCCTGGTGAGGATAACAGCATTTCTTCCATTAAATGTAATAGGAATTTTACATCAATTTCAACAGGAAAAGATGCAAAGAGAACAAAGAAAAACATTCATTTTTCTGAGTCTGTTCAAGTGAACCATTCCAGTTTACATTTGGTACATAGTGGCAAAAAGCCAAAGCAAATGAATTCCTTATTGTGCACTGACCACAAGTATCATTTTGAAAAGTTAGATTACCAAAAAACACACCAATAACCACAGCTAAATGGAACATGTAAGTCTGAAACACAGTCACCACTATCTTTATTATTAATTACTTATTTTTCAAGAATACATTTTGAATTCCTCTGTTAAAATACAGTTTCATAAATAAGAAAGGGATTTAAGCCAAACCTCTAACTTTTAAAAAGTTTCTTAAAAAGTATTTTCTCTTGTATAGATTTCATGCCCAGGAGTGACGCTCCCCTTGTGATTAGCTTCTCAGAGGAACAGACTTAAGGTCAGATCTTCACTGGTTCCTTTGCAAACCAGCACTTCTGTCTTTTGATTATAGCCTCCTCCGAGATTTGTCTTCTGGGTTTGAAGCACAACCCAACCTTGTCTGAGCCTTGACTCCTGACTTCAGTTCCTACCCTGGGGCCTTCAGTAATAAGAAGGACTGCCAGCACCCTACTCTCTTGCATTTACCATTCGCAAATGCTTTTTCTCACTAAAAGCTATTCTGAAGCCTGACAGACCCTACAGAAAGGCAGGCAAGTGGGAGTAGAGGTTGTTTTTGATATCCTAATTAGTTGTGTTAAAAAAAAAAAAAACAGATAATGAGTTACATTTTCCCTACTAGAAGAAACTCTTCTATTGAATCCTCATGCCGTCAGATTCTAGGACAGAGTGTAAGGCTGCTGATCCATGCTGATGGCTGATGTAGAAGATTGATGTAGCTTCCACTCGTGTTTGCAAAGGTCTGACTGTCTTTCTGTCAGTACTGTGGTAGAAGCTGGGTCAGAATGCTATGTATTCACAGAAAGTAAAATTGCCAAGGGAAGACTTGTACATGTGAATGAAATATTTCACTGAAATATCGAAAATTAATTTCTGAGAGCCAAGTCTCATAGAAAGAACAGTGACTTAGAACTGCTCCACAGGGACTGTGAGTAATTTGGCACAGGAGAAAACTTGCACATGTTGTGCATGTAAAATATCACACTGCTACACATTATAAAATGACATAACTGTCCTATATCCCTCTGGCAGAGCTGAGTGTTTTGACACTTGATCATCTCCTGAGGTCTCTTCCAACCTGAATTATTCTGATTCTTCCTTCAATGTCACTCACACTTGAACATTTTCATAGGAGATGGACTTCCTAGGATATGCAGTTGCAGCTAACTAACAATATTCTTTTTCTTGCATCCTCAAAGCAAGATTGTGAGGCTTAAATGAGCAAAGCTGAACCATAGGTTCAGATCAGTAGTCCTTTTGTTATTTTTACGCAGGAGATTAAATATTTTACTGAATTCAGTAATGAACTCTAAAACAATTCAATCATATCTTATTAGACATAACTGCAAACCACAACTTTTAGTTCTGAAGAGGGATAAAATGTGTTCTTGCTTTGTCAAGTGTCCTAGGAAGAATGTGAATATAGTAATATTTACTTCTACTTTCTGTGACTAAAAGGCTCTGAGCAACATGATCTAGCTGCATATGTCTCTGTTCATTGCAGGGGACTACGGTCCTTGAAGGTCCCTTCCAGCTCAAACGGATTCTATGATTTCTCTAAATCGGGTATTTGGGTCATGTAAGCAACACTTCGGAGCCCTTTCCATTTATTAACTGCAATATGGTTCACTTCCGCTAGGTGCTGCCCTTCCTCTACGGTTTGAGAAGGAATTTTTACACTTCCTGCTCGAGGGCATCTGAACCAGATTACTCCTGTGGCTGTTGTACTCACACTGCAAAAACCAGGCTCGTTCTTCATCCCAGCATGGTGCCACTGGCAGCCGTGATGGAAACCTTCTTTTAAGCACTGACTCAACAAAAGCACCCATCCAAAAAAGAACAACAGTCTAAACTCAAAAATGCCAAAAGAAAAACGGATCCCACTGTTAGGACAGAAGGCATCCAAAGCATAGCTCGTCCCAGTTGACAGCTAACAGCAAATGCTGTGAGTGCCTTATCTGAAGCAACTCATTCTCAGAATTGTCATGGTACCAACAGAGTTAAGGAAATTCACATTTCCCATCATAAAGCTTAATGTGTCCACCAGATCTCAAAATCTCCCTTTACTAGTCATATGTCTGCCATGGAGCTCTGTGGCACCCCTGAATGTACCAGTACCAGTACCTCACCGAGTCTCCCACACAAAACGAGAATAAAACACAGAGGTTATAGCTGCGTTATGCAACCTAGTGACTGACACGCACATGAAAATAGTTGATACATTCATCCATTTTAATACCACTGGATGAAGTCCAGTTCTCGTCATTGGAGATAAATATAGCCAAGTAAAAAGAGATGGGAAATGGAGAAAAAACTATTTTAAAATTTGGTGAAATTAGAAAAGAAACAACTGTCGGATGTTACAATAACCACAGCCTTGCAGTCAGGCAAAGCATCCTCTCTTGCATAAAGCCGCAGGAGATGCCCAGAGAGAACAGTAGTTTTGAGAAGTAGTTGCTTCAAAACTGGTATTTCAGTCCTGGGTTCATCCTTCAGCCCAAAGAATGACAGCTATCTCAGAGACAACCACGGCAGCCTGGGAGCCCTGGGCAGTCTGACCTGCTGGATGGCAACCCTGCCCATGGCTGGGGATTGGAACTGGATCAGCTTTGAGGTTCCATCCAACCCAAGCCATTCCATGATTCTATGATTCTGTGGTCAGCTTGCTTAAATAGCAGATGAATTAAACATCCTATTTTTTTACACCGAAGCATCTGCAAGGCATCCTGCTGGCATATATAGAATCTTCCACTGAAAATTGTGCAGTGAATAATTGCCCTCACGAGCATCACATGATCTCATCTCCTGGGTGCACAGTGCTCTTAGCAGAGCCCACACAAGGGAAGCTGAATTTAAAATATGCATCTGTGGGAGGCTCCTGAAGTGGCTTCCTACTAAGGATGGCCGGGAGCAGGGTGATGCTGGGGGGAAACACCACATAAAGGAACAGAGGCAAAAGTAACCCCATGAAGCTCCTACCAGCAAACCACAGTGTGATATTTTCATGTGTTTTAGTCTAGTGAGTTGACTCTAAAATAGCATAAGACAAAACAAAGATTCCCTCTGGGCTAGTGGATAAGTGACATTATTTTTCTTTTTGTCTGTAGTGACAAACTTGTGTATTCAAATGGATAGTAAACCAAACTCTTTCAGGCTTCTTGTACTTCCCCTGATCTTCACTAAACTACAGTTTTAACCCCAATTCTACTCCTCTCTCAAAAAAGAATAAAAAATAAAAAGGAAGAATGAACCAAGTCCTTAGTTACAACACATCAGCAAAATATCAGATTAACCTACTGTGCCATTTTGCTCCCACAAATGAAAACACATGGTGGTCTGTGTGCTGGCAGCCTGTTTTTCCATTTGGAAAATGCAGTGTTCTCTGCTGCCTTATTCTTAGTCCTTTCCAACTGAACTGTTGAGGCTCCTGAGTGACTCAAGCTCACCCCATGCCCTGCCTCACCTCCCTGTTCTTGTCATCTGCTCCCTCTGCAAAACTCTTATTTCTCAACTCCCTCCCTTCTTCCTCTTCTCTGTGGCAAACTTACCTCGCTTTCTGAGAACTAGCTTGCCTTTCCTTCCTCCTCCATTTCTCCATTTTCAAAGTAATTTTAACGCCTGGCTCTGCACCATCTGATTTCTCGTTCAATGGATTTGTTGTTTGTAGCACAACAGACCTTGGAAAGCGCTCCCTCCTGTCCCTCCAGCTGCTCTTGAGCAAATGGGCACGAGTGGACACCCCAAGGAGAGAAACCGAGCACACCACAACGGCAGCTCAATGCTGTCGCTCGTAAAGAAAAAGAAAGGTGGAAGAAATTCAAGCAAAGCCCCGAAACATAATTTAAATGCTCCCTGCCGCTACATTCTAAATAGGCGCTTATGTTTCCTAACATACCCAATAACTCCCAATCACATCTCAGCTGTAAGGCCACCCGGTGACACCTGTACTCCCCCCGACACACACACGGGTGCCACGGTAGAGTCTCCGCACCGCCACTCCCGGTGCGTTCCTCACGAACAGCGGCCGAGGGCAGAAGGAGCGGAACCGCGCTCCCCCCTTCTCCGCAACACCCGGCGCCGGGCCTCAGGGAAAGGCAGGGCAGGGCAGGACGGGGCGGGGGCCGGGGACCCTGCGTCAGTGCCGAGCCGCCGCCGTCCCCTCCCCGCGCGCTCGGCTCTGCCTCCCGCCGGCCTCCCCCGCCTCCCGCCGGCTGCGGCCGCGTACATAAACGCGGCCCCGCCGCCGCCGGGGCGCTCCGCTCGTAGCCCGACGGAGGCGCCCGGTCTGTAGTGCGGCCGCCCGGCTCCACGCACCGACGGGGCGGGGGCTCCGGCGGGCAGCGGCCCTGCGGCACCTGCCGGCGGCGGCAAGAGGGAGGAGGAGGAGGAGGAGGACGAAGGCGGCGTCTCCCCGCCCGCGGCGGGCTCCCTCGGCATGGCCCTGGCGGACAGCGCCCGCGGGCTGCCCAACGGCGGCGGCGTGTCGCCGGCGGCGGGGAGCGGGGCGACGGCAGCGGCGGCGGGCGGCTGGTCGGCCTTCCCCGAGATCGTGGAGCTGAACGTGGGCGGGCAGGTGTACGTGACGCGGCGCTGCACCGTGGTCTCGGTGCGGGACTCGCTGCTCTGGCGCATGTTCTCGCAGCAGCAGCCCAGCGAACTGCCCCGGGACAGCAAGGGCCGTTTCTTCCTCGACCGCGACGGCTTCCTCTTCCGCTACATCCTGGACTACCTGCGGGACCTGCAGCTGGTGCTGCCCGAGCACTTCCCCGAGCGCAGCCGTCTGCAGCGCGAAGCCGAGTACTTCCAGCTGCCCGACCTGGCGCGCCGCCTGGCGCAGGCTCGGGCCGCCACCGCCGCCGCCCGCCCCGCCGCGCTGCACCGCGACGGCTCGCTCTGCGCCGACGAACCGCCGCTGCTCGGCTGCTTGGAGGCAGAGCCCGCGGAAGGAGGCGCCGCGGCGGCGTCCGCGCCGTCGCCCACCGCCAGCCGCAGCCCCTCGGGCGGGCCGCTGCTGACGCCCTCGCAGTCGCTGGACGGGGCGGGCGGGCGGCGCTCCGGCTACATCACCATCGGCTACCGCGGCTCCTACACCATCGGGCGGGAGGCGCAGGCCGACGCCAAGTTCCGGAGGGTGGCGCGCATCACCGTGTGCGGCAAGACCGCGCTGGCCAAGGAGGTCTTCGGGGAAACGCTGAACGAGAGCCGCGACCCCGACCGCCCCCCCGAGCGCTACACCGCCCGCTACTACCTCAAGTTCAACTTCCTCGAGCAAGCCTTCGACCGCCTCTCCGAGGCCGGCTTCCGCATGGCCGCCTGCTCCTCCACCGGCACCTGCGCCTTCGGTCCCGAGCAGGGCGGTCCCGCCGACGACAAGATCTGGACCAGCTACACCGAGTACGTCTTCTGCCGGGACTGAGCCCCGCCCGGCGGCGCGGGGCTGCGCGGCCCTCGCACCCGCGGGGCTCCCCCGCCGCCTCCCGCCTCGCCTCACCGCAGCGCGCGGCCCCGGAGGGCCCCGGGGGCGGGAGCCGCCGTGCTGCAGTCCGCTTTGGCTGCCGCGGCGCGGCCCGGCTGCCCTGTCCCCCGTCGTGCCCCCCGGTAGCTGTGTTGGGAGCGGGGAGGGAAGAGGTCACGGGTGTGAATAAACACCCCGGCCAGGAAGGCGTGCGTGTGCCCAGCCCCTGCTTCTCCACGCGGTGCCGTCAGGTTGGGGTATAGGGGCCAAAGAACTCTTTACCAGTTGCTTTTCAGTGATTTCTGTTGAACTAGTAGGTGTCTTCTCCCATCCCCATACTCAGACTGAGATTTTACGTCTTTGAGCAGGTTATGGCAGTCCGTTTTCTGGCCCCTCCCATGAAAGCGATGCCAACCTGTGAAGGATAGCCATGTGGCGGTGATGGCTGCCTGTCACGCTGGCATTGCTGCTTGTACTTAACCTGTAGAGATGAATAATTTTGCAGGAAGCGAGCGTCTTTGTGACCAGATTCATCCGCGTCCATCCGCCCTCCCTCAGCCTCTGAACTTGCCAGGCTGCGGAGCTGGGCCGAGGCCTGCGCAGCAGGAGAGCGAGGCTGCAGTGGAGCACTGTTCTTGGGATAACCATCGAACTGTAGTCTGCAGAATCAAGGGACAGCCCTTTGGGAGCTTAAAAAGCTGTGTACATTGTAACTTCCATGGGTGGCATGAAGTCCTTGTAATTCTCTTGAAGTCTGCAATATGCATAGAAAATCCAGTGCATATTTCCTTAGCATCCTCCAAATGACTGAGGTGGGGTAACAGCCGGACTGCCATGGTGAAGGTGGGGCCTACTTCCTGTTATGGTGAAATTGTGTGTGTATGTTGAATGGAAGCAGATAGATTTTTTAAGTGTAATCAAGAGTACCTTGCTTATTATTTTGAGTTTTGTCATCTAAGTGGTGTAAAATTTTGAAGCCAATGGAACTGATGCTGAAGCAACATTTTTAAGAAACAGTTTCTTGTTTTTCATGTCAGTATTACCTGTGACTGCTGAGAGCTAAGAATCTCTCCTGCCACACAGCTCATTCTTAGAAAGGATTAAGCCCCATCCTTACGAAAGCTAGGGCGGTGACAGTATTCTTCAGGAGAAATTGCCCTTTAAGAAAGTAAAGTTGTGTCATGTTCATGCTATTTGGTAGTCTCTCTTGTAGAAGACAGCCACAGCTTGCTTTGCAACCTACAGCCTGAGAGTGGTTTGCACAGTAGGGAAAGTCAAGCAGTTCTATCCAATAAATTCCTGAAGGTTTGAGTACAAAAGCACTTTAACACCTGATTTTGAAGCCTGTGTTCTCTGTTCAGATGGTGACAGAAAAATATCTTAAGTGTAGTGTTGAAAGAATTCAACATTTGAAGCCTGACGTTGCATTTTTTTAAACTGTTGATTAACAAGTTGATCGTTCTAACCCCAAATTTAGAAATACTGCTAGCACTTATGTCTAACCAAAGAATTTCATAGTAGGGTTTTATTTTTAAAACCTTAGTTCCTTTGAAAAGAGCTATAGCCACTTACATACTGAGTTCCAGCACTCAGTCTCCATGTGCATCACTTGGTCGTTCACTAAGTACATCTGCAGTTGCGTAAAACTGAAAATAACTTCCATAGCCATGAGTTTTTTAATTGACGAGATTGTTTATCAGTGTGACTAAAGCGATGATGCACATGCGAAAGCTCTGAATATTGTCCAGCTGTAGATAGATGTATAATGGAGTATTTTTAAGTGGAGAGCAATGTCCATGTCTTGTTAGATGAGCAATAAGATAGAGTGAGAGGCCAATATACCTGAAGACAGATTGAAACCTGTTTGTCTTATGCCTTACTTTGAGATAATTTCTTTATACTGCAAGTGAAAGGAGGTTGATCACAGCTACTAGGTCTGTGCATTGTCATTCTCAAGAATAATGAGTGTCTTTTTCTAGTTTCTGTTAAGTAACTCTGAAGTATGTTTTTTAAAATTTTGTATAAAATTTCAGTAAAAGTGTTCGGGTTCGTTCTAGATAGCTTTCTTTTTTTAAGAATCTGGTAGCTTATGAAATCCATCATAGAAGCTATGAATAGGGGCAGTTTTGAATTGAACTTGTGATTTAGTATGTATATATATATACAGTATATAAACATTTTACATGAATCATTTAGTTTTTTAATCACTTTAGTGCTACAAAATTTCATACCTAGCTGAGCAGTTACATATTATGCTGTGTACATAATATGGTAATGTTTTATTGGTTTCTTATACCTGTTTCTATGGCAGAAAACTGAATGCAAATATCAGCATTAGTGTAGAACTGAAATTGATTACATATTTGCTTGAATGTGAATCATACCTTAACTTCCAGGTGGTTGAATGCATCTCTCTTAACAAAAAATGCCTGTAGTTTGATCAGTGAGTGCTGGCCCATTTGATGGCAGATGACCCAGGAACTCTCAGAATTTTAAGTAAAAGTTGATATAATAAAAATGTAAATAGATCATTTAAAAGAAAAAATCTTTGTGTTTGTGCTAAAAACTCTTTTAAGTGTGATTAGTATTAGACAACGAGGCTGCTCATTTTATATTTAAAATCTCGGTTTGAAATGACAGTGCCACAAATTCAGCAGTCATTTGATGACTTGCTGCAGAAAACTCTGTATGTCTTAAAGGTTAATTAGCAATTTCAGTCAAGTTTTCAAAAGGTAAAATGCCCCAGGCCAAGTCCCTGAGTTTGGATGATCTCCTGTGGTGTGCACTCAGAGAATGGATGGATGCAATAGCTCCTCTAACCCATTATTATACAGAAGGACAACATCTAAAGCCACACTGCTAGAGCCCCACACATGGTTTGCAGCTGTTCATTGTAGATTTACTTAGAGATAAATGCAGTAGCGTTTACAAGAGCTGTTAAACTCAGTCGTTCTTTTAATTAGAATTTAAGGTTTTCAGTGATGCATATCGTGAAGGGTGACTGCGGATGTTTGATAGGATGTTTATATTTTTATACATGTAGATAACAAACCACTTGCTCATTCTTATTTTCACATGTATAGCATTGAAAATAAAGATCCTCCTAGGAAAATGTTGCAAACCAAATTAAATTGTTGTTCTTTAAATATTAACTTGGTTGTGTGATTTATGCTGTCCTTTTTACTCTGGAGAAGATGTTGGCTTTGCACTCTGTTCACAGTGTCGTAACCATTCAACAAATATTTGTGGCTAATAAGTAAAACAGGAACATTGAACCAAGAATGGGGATTTCTAGTAACAGCTGTAGCACGATAAAGAGAAATGTATAATGCTCAGACAGAGCATTTTAAGTTCACAGAGAATTTTTGTGGTACCAGTCAGTATGAATCCGTCCTCAGGGAACCATAGTGAATAAATAGTTTAATTTGAAAAGCACAAAATATTAATGTAAAATGCCTGTGTTTTTTAAGAAACTAATTAAGTATAATTAACTTGGATATAATAATCATTTAATGAAGGAAACTTTAGTACTCAAAGAAAGATCTGAGAGAAATGCTATGGAACAGAAGGGTGATGGTGTTGGCTACCCTGTGAACTCCACTAAACTGTTACAAACCCAGTGGAGTGTGCTGTGGTCAGATTCGTTGCAGGTTAGTAATTCCAGTCAAAACCACTTGTGTGAAGCATCTATATTTAATGGAGCTTTTCTTGGGTAGAATGGTTACAATGCAACGGAACTAAATGAAGGCCCCTAGCACAAGAAGACAACTCTTGGAACAGGTACAGAGGAAAGCCACTAAGATCAGAGGGCTGGAGCACCTCTCCTACGAAGAAAGGTTGAGGGAACTGGGATTGTTTAGCTTAGAGAAGAGAAAGCTCCAGGGAGACTTCATTGCGGCCTTCCCGTACTTGAAGAGAGCGTATAAACATGAGGGGGAATGGCTGTTTACAAGGATGGATAGTGATAGGACGAAGGGGAATGGTTTTAAACTGAGACAGGGGAGGTTTAGGTTAGATATTAGGTGGAAGTTTTTCACTCAGAGGGTGGTGACACACTGGAACAGGTTGCCCAAGGAGGTTGTGGATGCCCCATCCCTGGAGGGATTCAAGGCCAGGCTGGATGTGGCTCTGGGCAGCCTGGTCTAGTGGTTGGCGACCTTGCACATAGCAGGGGGGTTGAAACTCAATGATCTTTTTGATCCTTTTCAACCCAGGCCATTCTATGATTCTATGTTTCTATGAAGGAAGTTTGATCAAGTCATCTGATGACTTGATAGTATTTGAGAGCTTTGTTGTCACACAATATTACAAGAAAGAAGGTTTTTTCATTATTTAACAGAACTTTGTGCCTGTCTTTCTACAAAGTTAGTTCCCATTTCATTTGTGTTACCACTTCAAATATTTAGCCACACTACTTTTATTTTACTTCTATGAGTAAAAGATGATGCCTTCTTTGATATCTGCTATACTGAGGGTTATGGCTGAATTCTATCTTTCTCCCTCAGTGAACAATTGCATTTTTCCCTTTCCTTTATCTAGCCATCAGTATTTATGGATTTTTGTAAGAATGCAACATCTGTGATGTTTCTTAGTTTTTTCAGTTTTCTTTGAAATTACCCATGAGCTCAGAAGTTATTAAGGAGGGCAGATGTTCAACCAAACAGACAATGCGTGAGCCTTTTTCCTTAGGGAAAATAGGCTAACAGCAAATTACTATAATTAATGCTTGGCACTGTCTATATAAAATCTTTTGTCAAAGGAAGACACAGTAGTCCAAGCGTAGATTGAGGAGGTGAATGTCCATGCTTACTTTTGTGACACTGGCCAGTCAACCAAATGAAAGGGTGCATTAGAATGGCTTAGAACTTTATCCAGCCTCTAGATTTCTGCAGTGCTTTCAAGTGCAGCTCTGACAGCTGTGAGTCTTATTAGAACAGCCTTTCCTGGCTGGCTGTCCGGAACCCATCTGTTGGTACCTTCACTGGAGACAATTTGTTACGAACACAGAGCTCTTAGGGCTCCCACTGCCCTTTTGGTGGGCAGAGAAGATCACAGTGTACGGCAAAACGTTTTGCAAAGGCTGGATGTTGACTTGGTTCTTTTATTCTGGGAAATCTTCAGTGTATTTGTTAAAGAAAAAATAAAAAAAAAAAGAAGAAACACTTTATTTATTTAGAAAGCACTGGCATTTAGCTTCACAAACCTGATTGATAATTTTGTTTTTCATAAAACTGAGCTGCATATGCTTTTCCCTTTGCAGTGAACTGTGCTTGATGTAAGGCTTTGCTGGTAAACAAAACTCTTGCTTATGATTGCTGAAGTACTAATGCCACCATTGCAGCAGTCTGTCGGAAATACGCAGCCTGACTGCTGAGACAGTCCAAACAGTCAGTCAAATTACATTACTTCCCTGTTCCACTCTCTGCTGTGTTGAAACTTGAATAAAATTAAGCTCTGTTAAACATTTCTTGCTCCCAAGAATTATTTAGCACATAGTATTGAATATTCGGTACCTCCATCAAAGCTGCTAGCAACACTGAAGCAGGTTTCTGATACAGAACTATGTCTTTGCCAAGAATAAGAGTTAGGAAATATCCTTGCACAAAGCGCTTGCAGCCTCATGACATTTTCAAGAAGTTTCTTGATATCACAAGGAGTTCAAGACATTTGTATGTAGTCCAAACAATACATTTACTTTGATAAAGAGAATTTGATCTATTCTTTTCCTTGGTAATTTTGAGGTGAAGCCACTAAATAATTAGTTTGTTGTAGAGCAGGCTGAGACTTGATTTGAAAAACAAAAAGAAAAGTCCCTTGCTCCAGTCCTCTCCCTGTCCAAACTCATTCCAAAGGGAATGGGAACGCAGTGCTGCTGTGATGAGAATCGCCTTTCCTTTTCTTCATTTGGTTGACTGGCCAGTGTCACAAAAGTAAGCATGGACATTCACCTCCTCAATCTACGCTTGGACTACTGTGTCTTCCTTTGACAAAAGATTTTATATAGACAGTGCCAAGCATTAATTATAGTAATTTGTTGTTAGCCTATTTTCCCTAAGGAAAAAGGCTCACGCATTGTCTGTTTGGTTGAACATCTGCCCTCTTTAATAACTTCTGAGCTCATGGGTAATTTCAAAGAAAATTGAAAGAACTAAGAAAGAATCAGAGCAAACTGCAGCAACCCAACATGCTGCACCTCAGTTGTGACTGTTTTTCAGTTAGAGACTAAAATTCAGGGTCACAGTAGCAATTAATAATCAGTCCTTCAGCAAAGCATATCATCATAACTACATTGACTTCCCTAGACTTGGATGTAGTTTGGTTTTGACTCAGATTTTCCAAATAGCATGGTGACAGTCTCTTCTCTCATACTACAGCAATGTTTGTGAATATTAGGAGCATAGTGGTTTTTCCTTTAAAAGGGCAGAAACTCTTCCAGGAATGTGTCTCCTTTTTTTTTTTTTTTCCTTTATTTATTTTAGAAAGGGATCCCAATTACGGAATTGTTTCAACCCCTCCAAAATCTGTAGCGTTTTACAAGCATTCCTAATTTCTATCACCTTGTAAAACTCCAACATCTTCCTAGGGCTGGGAGCTTGAGAAGTCACCCTTTCATAAAGCTGCATGGAGATGGCTTTGTGGTCCCTGTGCTGACATGGTCCTGCTGTTTGGCACCTAGGCTGGTTAAAGGGCAGATTTGTATTCTGGTAAGCTCTGTGCAGACCAGCAGCCACAACTTGGCACTTCTCTGTTAAACTTCTGCACCACATATTTCTGGGGTTTGCTATCAAGGTTGGTACATTATCAGATGTTTCAGGATATGTTTGGAACATGGGAAAAAATTTATCTGTTTAGACTAGTCTTCCTAATAGCTTATCTGCTGTGGTGATAAATAGATGATAAAGACATCCAGTTAAAAATAGCTTTACAGTTGCTTAAAATTTTGTGATCTGAATAACCCATGAAATGTGCTGTAGGAATGCTCCTTTTCTTTTGTAGGTGAGAAAAATAGCTTTATTAGGAAAACTGCTTTGGTGGAACCACTGGCATGTTTATCCATCTGGGCTGTTTTCTACCATGCTAAAGACTGGTGACACTCAGATAACTGGGCCAAACAGTCACATTTCCTTAGATGTGGTAGAAGAAGAGTGTAGGTATACAAATGCACTAATATTTTGTTCAGGAAAATTTTACAGCTTTTTTCAAGAATAAAAACTGGAGGAATTTCAACCCATTATCTCCTAGGGATTGAAGGCAGAAGGAAACATTCAGATCACCTTGTCTGCTTTTTGACATAGCACACACTGCAGAACTTCCCTAAAGAAAGTTGAGAGTCTTTAAATCAGTGACACTGCTGAGACTACCATCTGATCTCATGCAAGACAGTGCTAGTGGAAAAGAAGACCACAGTTATTGAGAAATTGTTCCACTCCGTGCATCATAGAGTCACAGAATCTTTGGAGTTGGGAGGGACTTTTAAAGGTCATCTGGTCCAATTCCCCTGCAATGAACAGGAACATCTACAGCTCCATCAGGTTGCTCAGAGCCCAGTCCAGCCTGACCTTGAATGTCTCCAGGGACAAGACATCCACCACTTCTCTGGGAAACCTGTTCCATTATTGTAAAAAATGTCCTCATTATATCCAGTCAAAATCTCCCCTCTTTTAGTTTGAAACCATTTCCTTTGTCCTGTTGCCACAGACCCTGATGAAGACCCCTTCTTTCTCATATCCCCCCTTTAGATACTGAAGGGCTGCTCTCAGGTCTCCCTGGAGCCCTCTCTTTTCTTGGAGACTGAACAGCCCCAGATCTTTCAGCCTATCCTCATAGCAGAGGTGTTCCATCCCTGAGATCATTTTTGTGGCCCTCCTCTGGACGCATTCCAGCAGGTCTATGTCTCTTCTGTACTGAGGACTCTGCATATGAACACAGAACTCCAGGTGAGGGCTCACCAGCACAGAGCAGAGGGACAAGATCACCTCCCTTAACCTACTGACTATGCTGCTTTAGGTGCAGCCTAGTGTACTTTTGGCTTTCTGGGCTGTGAGGGCACATTCAATCAGAAGGTGGTGACACACTGGAATAGGTTGCCCAGAGAGGTTGTGGATGTGCCATCCCTGGAGGCATTCAAGGCCAGGCTGGATGTGGCTCTGGGCAGCCTGGTCTAGTGGTTGGCAACCCTGCACAAAGCAGGGGGGTTGAAACTAGATGATCTTTTTGATCCTTTTCAACCCAGGCCATTCTATGATTCTATGATTGCTGATGCATGTCCAGCATGACCATCCACCAGTGTCCTCAGTTATTTTTGTCATGGCTGTGACCAATAATATCACTAACTTTGGTAGAAGGGTCTATCATATCTCCTCTACTGACACCGTGAGACTGGAGATATTTTATGCTGTAGATGGGTATGTATGGAAACAGTTATACAGCAACTTTCTTTGATCTAAATATGGGTTTTTACTGTCCTGTCTTTTCCTTTGGTTCCCAGGCAAATGTCCCTGTAAGCTGTTTTCATGTGATCATCTGGTCTGTTTCGGGACCTGGTGCAGCTGAAAACCTTAAACAAGCAAATAGAAAAGGGCAGATTAATTTTTCAACCAAGGCAGCTCTGTGAACTGGGTCTCAGCGTAGTAAACTGCTAGAGCCAGAATAATTGGTCTGATGGCGAAACAGAATGTGCTTCTTTTGTCTGTCTATAGGAGGGTTGGTTTTTAGTCCTTTAGAAATTTCATCTCTTCCCAAATTACCTGATTCGCCTCTCTTCAATTACAAACAGATGATGGGTTTTTCCAGTCCTTTGGAAATTTCTGTGGGCTCTGAGACTTTCTGAGAGGTCTGTGTCAAGCTCATAGCAACATCAGCTATAAATTGTAAGACCTGATTTAAAAAAGCTAGTTGCTCATCTTTTTTGATTAGTCTCAGAAGGGAAGTTGTTCATTTTTTTCCACAGTCATGCAGAACAAAATATTTCCATTTTTCCTGAACTATGAAACCTCTAATTTCCATCTAGCAATGAACCAGTATGATTTTTCATTGTTCCTAATAAACGTATAATTTTATTCTTGCGTATGCTGACTACTACTTTCTTCTTGCTATTTTTTTTTCTTCTCTTATTGAGTTTACCCAATACAATTAGCATAGCATTTCGAATTTATGGCTTTTGATTTATACAGACTGGGACAGCTTTCTCTTTCTCCATTACAACTTATATTTATGACATTTTAATAGCAGCTGTCTGGATCCTGTCCTGGGATATACTTGATATCTGTAATTCCTGTTATCTCAATAAAAGACTGTTTTTTGGGATGTACTTGAAAATTTAATGAATATATTTTCTCTGTTTAACATTTAAGATTTTACATTTGCATTCATTTGCTGTAACTTGAAATTTAAAAAAGCAAATCTGCACTATTTTAAAAAGTTTGTTTATTTTTGTGCTGTTAGAGGAAATTTATCATTCATCCACTAGTATGCAAAATAATGATTAATAATCTCAGTCTCTATATAGTCATGTAACTAGAGAGAAAGCATCTGACAATCTTTTTCATTTTCCTAAAGGAGAAAATTTGGCTGACAAGCCAAGTTATAGACCATCCACTGAGATTTTTATTACTTCTTATTATTCATAATATTTTACTCAAGTAATCTTGCAGGAAACTTTAGGGAACAGAAAAGGATGGCAAACTTAAAAACTTACTCAGCTTTTTAAGGGAACAATGTTCAAATTTGCCCTGCTTCATGAATGTAAGATCAGAGGAATTGTAGAAGTGTTGTCCTTGAGGCTGTGTTTGAAGTTTCACCGGACTTATTAACAGAGAGAAAGCTTCTTTTTTCCAGATCACCATTTCATTTTCTAAACCAAAGTTATATGGGGTGGTGACTCTACAGCAGCAACCTTCTGTTCTGGTGCACATCTCACATATCTGAAAGCACTACACTTAGCTTTAACTGAAGCCATTTCTAGCTGAGTATTTTTATCACGTCAACTCACCATCCTTTTATAATGTATCCCCAAAGTTGGAAAATGTTACATAATATAAATGATAATTTTCATAATTATTTTCATAGCCAAAGCCTCTTTAATCAAGGATACAGACTTGCAGAAGGCCACACATAAATATTGGTGTTGCTGTTGTTACCTTTAAAACTTAAAGGAGTTAATTTTTTTGAAGGTTAACAAAATGTACTAATAGGAAGCTATCACCATAGGAATATGATACAAGTTCAGGACTCAGTACCATAATGTTACTTTGTGTTCTGACAATTTGATCTCAACTTAGAATATTGTTTTGAAAGTCCAAGGAATGTCTGAGCGGTATACCAGAGGGGTGTTTTCTCAGGTCTTTGCTAGCAATGTTTTGACATGTCTAAAAGTTGCTGCTTTGTTATATTCAGTTATGTATGCCTTTTTCTGTACCCTCTGTTTAGAGTCACCTGTAAAAATTGTTTGGCTGCTAATACGAGGCACGCAGCTCACTCCATGGCTCTTACTCATGGTTTCCACTCCATGAACTATAGTGGAAACTGGGATCAGTGTAGAAATTCAGTGCTGGTAAAAGCATGATGCCAAGGGTGCCTTTGAGGAGGGTTCTTAGGGCTAGGGTAGTATGGTTAGTTTGCGGTTGGACTTGATGATCTTTAAAGTCTTTTCCAACCTGAGCAATTCTATGATTCTATGATTAAGAGAAGGCTCTACTGTCATTTTTAAACACAGTTTTGGCTGTAATTCCCTCAGTATAAGCAGTATTGTTGTCCTTACAATTTTTCCCCTGATACTTTCCTAAATGCTTTGATTTTCCTCCCACATTTTTGGTTGCAATATTAGATTAGAGAAAATGAAAGGAAGAAATTTTGCTTTAAGTTGACATTCTTAGAGAATGTGAGTTTACTTTTAACCTTAATTTCTGTAGCAGCAGATGGGAATAAGAGTCCCTGACTGATATCAGAAAGTCATTGGCTTTATAACAGAATTCTGGATAACTTCATTTAAATTAAGCAAGAAAATCTTTCTGAGGTCAGAGTGACTCTCTTCTCTTATTTCTTTGGTTGCCCACATTTACTAAATCCTTTAAGCTGTGAATGTAATAACAGCAACAGCAATATTCACATGCTGCCCTATGCACTTGCCTAACACCAAAGGTTTTCCCAAAGGTGAAGTAGCTATCATACAGACTTTGCACACAGAAACAGGCCAAACACAGAACAATTGTTCCAGATTTATAAAATCCTCCACCCCCCCAACATTATTAGAAGACTCTGTGTCCCCATGAAACTCTGGTGTTTTCCTTGTGACACATTTCCCCATTGCTCTTTAGAGAGAAGCTCTCATTCTAGAGCAATTTTTATCTTTTTTAAGGTGATGTATTGGCCCACAGTCCCTCCTTTTCATCTGTTATCTTCCTTAACCATGTCTTTACCTGCAACAGCTTGTGCATTTATACTTCTAACAAGCCTGATGCTGGATTCAGAAATTTTCCTATTGTTACCTCTTCTAGCTCTTACATTTTTTCTTTTGTCTTAAAAGACTTTTGGCTGAGGCACACAGTTTTGCACACAGTATCCATGTGATATTTCTGAATCTGTGGTAGAGTTTAAGGAACATAGGAACTTCCATAATATCTCATCTAGCTGGTTTGCCAACTCTCTGTGATTATGACTGACACTGTGGACATCACAGGAGACTGTAAGAATCTCTTTAAAGACCACAGAGAATCTGAGTATTGTGCTATATAACCATCTTTAAGTATGCACAAGTTATTTTGCTTATGTGTTTAATTGTGTGATGTAGAATCATAGAATACCTAAGGGTTGGAAGGGACCTCAAAGGTCACCTAGTTCCAACCCCCCCTGCTGTGGGCAGGGCTGCTATTCACCAGCTTAGGCTGCCCAGGGCCCCATCCAACATGGCCTTGAGAACCTCCAGGGATAGGGCCTCCTCCAGAACAGCTACTCTGGGAAGCCTGTGCCAGGGCCTCAGTGCCCTCTCAGTGAAAAACATCCCCCTGACATTAAATCTCCCCTCTTTTAGTTGAAAACTGTTTCCCTTTTTCCTGTCTCTGCTCATGTAAAAAGTTGATTACCCTCTTGTTTATATGGTTCCTTCAAGAACTGGAAGGCCATGAAGAAGTTTCCCTGGAGTTTTCTCTTCTCCAGGCTGAACAAACTCAACTCCAACAGCTCCATGTCTTTCTTGTGTTGTGGGCCCCAGACCTGGACACTGTACTCCAGATGGGGCACACAGAGCAGAGGGGGACAATCACCTCCCTCTCTCTGCTGGCCACCCCTCTGGTTGCACTCCTCATTTGATGCTGGCCTTCTGGGCTGTAAATGCATTATGTAAAATTATTGTACTTTGCTGATTTCCTTTCCTTAAGGAAAGATAACTAGTATAAATGTATTCTAAATGTTCTTTTGGCTTACATGCATGGAGAAACCTACCTCAATAGCAGGGCTGTATAAATGGAGTCATAGAATCATAAAATATCCCATGCTGGTAGGGTTACAGCATGGATTATTGAGTCCAACCTCAAAAGTGGCCTTCTCTGATAGGGCAAAAAATGAGTAATTTTCTTTCCCATATCAGAAGAAGCAGTAACATAACTTGTTCTTTCCTTGTCAAGGCCTTTTATTGGATGCAGGTGTTATTCAGGTTTCTTATGAAAAAAATCAAAGTTCCTGGGAGAAAGATAAAACGAGTTCTGGAAGTTTAACTTGGCATGACATTTTTGTCTTCTCAGAAGCTAAATACCAGAGAGGGAAGTGAAACTCAGAGATGGAGAGAGGAAGAAAAAGAGAAGACAAAGGAAAGGGAATGAGGAAGGAGAAGGGGTAGGAGAAGGGGAAGGGAAGAAGATAAAAGGTACAAGCTGAGATGTAGAAGCAGGGGAGGAACAAGAACAATCCATGATTACAAAGCTCGAAGTCTTTGTCCAACACAGAGTCAGAGAGGAGAACCCACAAATCTGGCACCATATCCCTTCAGAAGAACACACTTCCACTGATGGAAGTCACACAATGAAGGTTGCCTGACATGTCTTGAATCTTTTTTCTTCAATATGATGATGATTACTATCAGCTTTTATTCATTCAAATGTTGACACTAGCCAGATATGCCTTTGTTGCTTTACTTCTGTAAAGAAATACTAAGAAAGTTTAGAAAGAAAGGCATTTTAAGAAATATTAAGAACAGCAGATGATCCATTAAATGTATTTCACCAAAGGCAAGGAGAATAGGCTCACGTTTGTCATTCAGTTCTGTCACGAACAAATCACTGTCAGTAGTTGCTCAGGTTTGAGAAAACACTCTTTGTTTTCAGACAGCTGGGATGCCTGCAGTCTTTTCCTAAGGGCATTTAAATAATCCTTTATTTATTAAGAGCTTTGCTTGCAGCATACATTAGGGCAGCAGAGCTATGGAAAAGGGAAAGGGGCACAACTTTGTATTCAAATATTTTAATAAAGACTATACGCCTGCATAAAGACAGCTGTGTGCACAATAGCAGTACTGACTATCATGACTGCAAGGCTGAGTGATGTGAGTGTGCTCAGCATCCTTGATTTTCCTTCCTTGCATTTTTTTACACAGTACAGAGCTCAAAGCAGCTGAAGATTTAGTTACTTAGGGTTGTGAGTACTTGGTTTAAGACATGAGCCTTTGTATATGACAAAAAGATGGCCTTGCCTCTGCAACATTTCAGATGCCAGTAGGCATAATCAGCTGTGCAGTGCCTTTCCCCTGTTGTGGCTGACACTTGTATTTTTCCTACTGAAACGAGCTTGACCCCATTAGGCATCATTCAGGGCTCAAGCATCAAAATGATAGAGGCTATTTAAGCGTTTGGGTCTTTTGGAAAATCAGGCTTCCAAGCTCCTCTTACAGCTGTATTCTTGTCCTAAGCAAGTAGGAGCAGCATCTGGCTGCAAAGAGTGAATATTTGCAAATAAACATTCAGCAGAGTAATTCAGTCCTCCTGTCTGCTGCCCATCTGTATTTTCTTTCAGTAATGATCTTCTCCTTACTTCCTGATCTTAACAGACATATAAGATATGTAGCGGAACCCCAATAGAAGGACAGTGCTTTTCTAAAGTTTGTTTGAAAATTTTTAAAGGTGCGCTGTTTTGTTCCTGTACAAAGAAGGCAGCGCAGCTCTGCTGGCATTACCCACCTTCTTGACACCCACACAAAGGTGTCAAATAAGATGCGTGACAAACTAGCATTCTTCTTTTGCATTCATAATTATCTTTCCGTCATTTCTTTTCTGAGCCGTGGACTCAGTATACTTTCTTTTCCATCTTGCACACTGCAGCAAACAAGCTGGTAGGATATGATTTTTTGTCATCTTTTCTCCCCTTTTCTAATAACAGAGCTGAAAATCCCTCTAATACAACTCTCATGGAATAAAGTGAAATTATGGAAGTGTGTGCTCAGGGAATATGAAATGACTGCTTTGTAAATTGCAAAACCACTAGGCCAGAACTCCCAGTATTGTGTCTAATTGGCTGAAGGGGAAGGAAACGAGCTCAGACACAGTGTTTGCAGGTTACACTTTAAAATACATCAGAAAAATATAACACATATCTGAAGAATTGTCTTTTAAAAGCAGTAATACAAGACTGTTAGAATGTTACAAAATCCAAGGGTATAGGCCTATCAAAAGAAAAAAATCTCTAGGGGGGATTTAGACATGAGATGAGAAAGTTGATTTTTACAATAAGGGCTCTGGAACAGGTTGACCAGAGAGGTGGTGGATGCCCCATCCTTGGAGATACTCATGATCAGAGTGGACGGAGCTCTGTGCAACCTGATGGAGCTGTAGGTGTCTGTTCATCACAAGGGAGTTAGACTAGATGACCTTTAAGGGTCAATTCCAACCCAAACAGTTCTATGATTCTAAATATCTGGGAAATGCAAACTCATCTCCCTCTTTCGTTCTAAAAATGCATGTCTTTTGTTATAAGACAGGCTTACTGGATAGATGACACAAATTATTTTATTGGCATGTAAAGTGTCTGCAGTCAAACCAAGGGCAGCTTTAAAAGATCAGGAAGATCTCTTGTGTTGTAGTTCGGGAGTCAGCCTCAGCAGTTGCTGGAAGTACTATGGAATGTGAGTATACTTTTCTGTGGTAAGCAGTCCCTCAGCTAGCTTATAGAATGGCCACATTAGATTATTTATGATCTTTCCAGAATTTTATTCTGTGGTGAGCAGAAACTTTCAGGCAGGCTGTTTGTTTAGAGTTAGTATTCAACAAATGATGAAAATGTAGATGTATAAACACAGTAAAAAACCTGATCCAACAAGTGTTTGAACAGATTTAACTTCTGAAGAGAGCTTAAAATATTCACATCTTGACCATCACTAATTTGACAATCAGTCGAATTAGTCACCTAGACTAATTTCAGTGTATCTGAAGGCAAATTACAGTAAGGAGCTCTTCTAAGTATCTAACATTCAAGTCTTCACATGGTAATGGTGCTTTACCCCATGAATTACTGCTTTGAAATTGCTTGAGCACTTCAACTTCTGATCCAGTTCAGGACTGAGAGACTGGCCAATCTCAGAGGATTTATATACCATCATTGTAACAATCCTACGTAGGTGCATTTTAAGCTGTACTATGTTTTACCACTCTTTGACTTAACCTGAAGGGTTTTGTAGTATGGAACATGATGTTTATCATAAATGCCCCTTATATCCTTCACAGATGATGTACAGGGCCATGCATAGCATAATTCAAATAATTACATTCACATCCAGATACAATTCCTACTTGTAGCACAGCATAAAAAAGATTTTATGGCTCAATTTTCTCATGGCTGTACCATATTTAGGGCTCCATTTTTTTTCTTTAGGTTAATCCATGAGCAGTTTCCCATCATGCTGTAGTAAAAACTTTGACAGTATCCTCAATGCAATTATAGACTTCTTTTTTTTTTTTTCCCCCACACTGCCAAATTCTGTGCTGTTTTTCTGCATTAATGTGAAAAAATTACTTACTACATAAAACACACTTGTATGAAACTGCATTGTATGCGGTAGCCTATAGATTAGGCAAGACACACAAAGAAAGCATTGTATTGTAATAATTATACATTACATTTTTAAATATCATACTTAATAATAGTCAGAAGACAATAAACATTCAATATTCATTTAGTTTAGAGCTATTTTTACAAACCTGTATACCTATAAAGCTTCATGTTAAGAAATTTTGTTAATAGTGCTAGCAATTTTTTTGCAGCAGAAAACAGGCTATTTGTCTAAATTAGGGAATTTGAATGCAAAGAACTACTTAGGCCATCGTAGTCTTATAATTTAAATTTACTTTAATAAGAAGCATATGTAACTTATTTATCTTCAGAATAATGTTAAATTAAACATGTTTCAAATGCACATACACCACAGTATTCAAAGGAAATAGCAAAAAAAAAGTAAACACTGACTAAATAAAATCTATTAATTTTCAAAGATCAAAACAATGAACAGAACAGTCTCATCCTTTCCTGAAAAATTCATCATTTTGCTGTCTCATTGATTCACAAACTTTTGGTTAGTCAGTTTGCTTCCTCCATCAAAAAAGGACAGGTAACAGAGCTTATATTTCGAGCAACTTCCTGCATTCAATCAACACTGCTATTCCCAAATGGAAAAAAGTCATATTCCAAACAGTGGAATGAAACAACATTTTCATTTATGGTAGATGCTAGGTGACAAGTGAATGAGAGGCCAATGTGATTGCTGGGGAGGGAGTTTTTATAAGAGCATGTAGCTACAGAACAAGGGGAAATGGCTTTAAACTTTAAGAGGGTAGATAGTAGATACAGACTAGAAATAAGGAAGAAAATATTTACTGTGACAGTGGTGAGCACTGGAACAGGTTGCCCAGAGAGGCTGTGGATGCCCCCTCCTTGGAAGCATTCATGGCCAGTGGATGGATGGGGCTGTGAGCAACCTGGTCCAGAGAGAGGTGTCCCTGCCTATAGCAGAGAGTTGGAACTAGACGATCTTAAGGGTCTCTTTCAACCCAAACTATTCGATGATTCTGTGATTCTATGATTTGTGTGTAAAACCTTTCATCACATCAGAATATTACATGGAGATGCAAATTTAAAGATCTGGCACATTTCCTAAGGATGATGCCTTGAATGTGCTGAATCTCATCACCGCTTTGAAGGCAGGATGGGACAGAACCAGTCTTCTCTGTTCATGGAATGGATTTTATCTTCCAACCATTTCTCTCCATTGTGAGAAGAACTGATGGATGCTTTGCAGCCTGACTCACCTCCCACTAAAACTTGTATTGGTTTCACATTCACTAGAGTTCATACTAGCAGAGTATATTTTTAATTACCAAAACATAATCATTTAGTAACTAGTAGTAATTAGCAGTGCTATTTACATATGGTGAATTGTTCTATACCGCAGCAGAATTTACATTTCCTTGTACATTATACATCAACAATAATGGGACTCTGATCTTCTAAAGCCTATGTTGTATGCATGTGAACAACATTAAATCTAAGAATGTAGAAGATCCTGAATCACTGAAAATATTGCTCATTTCCAAATATAGCTTCTTGAGGTGAAAGTATTATCCTTGCTGCATGAATACTATTTTTTTTCTCTGTGACATTCTGACATTGTTTACTGACACTGTTTGTCTAGTCAAGATGAACTGACACAGTTTTCCATGTTTTTTGTCAAGCTGGATTTTCATATTCTCTTAAATAAATGAACTTAGAAATGACCATTTTCTAGCTAGGAAAGATACTAATTATAGATCATCTTAAAAAGATGAATACAGGCCACCTTGCAGGAAACAAATATCTGGGCCCTTGCAAAAGAAGATACCTAGATGAAAATAAGAACTGAAACACTTAATAGCTATTTGCATTTTAGCTAAACTTAGAAAAAATAATCTGCACCATTCCTTGAAAGTCCAAAAGATAGCACAACAATTCTCTGGTTTTTATCACTGGAAGTTTACTTTGTGGAGCTAGTTTTCTCTTGTTCCTTAACTCCATTTCATTCTGTCCAGGCATTTCTGCTTATGGAAAGCTGTATGGTGGTGTGAAATCTTCAGTACCATCAGATGTGTGTGCTGTGATTTGGACTGGAATCATATGAGTGGCAGATGACTGAATCCCATGACAAACTGCAGCAGAGCTTGCATGGCATTGATAACTCATTTATTATATCACGTATCTCAGACAATTAGCGCACTAACTTTCTCATTTTCTTCTTTGTCAGAAATTCTAGATTATTAAAATACGCAAATTCCTGGACACAAGATGTTATACTAATTTGATTAAGCTGAGGTACATTAGATGCTTATTAACTGGAAAAAATAGATGACTGATCCTAAGTATGTTTCCATATTACAAATTAAAAAGCAAACAAATAACTCAGTTGTTCCTGACGTTGGCTGTCTGTGAAATATGACAATAACATTTCTCAGTTACATTAAAAACAAATAACTTCCTTAGAAATAAACAGAGAAAAATAGATCTGTACAAAGCACCTTAGAACTTCGTTTATTTTGAGGAATATTTGTTTTATTTTTTACAAAAATAAATTTAATTATGGAATGGTAAAATGCAGTGGACTAAATATCCCTATGTGTGCACAGTTTTCAAATATAGAATTCTGATTCAGGACAGCTTAATCTGTTTTGGAAATATGAATACACACGTTTACTTTGAAGCATAGATTTGAAATCAGTTTCAGTGGAAGTTAAGGATGAGTTTAAATAAGGGTGTTTTTGTGAACAGTAGTTATCAATGATGTCCTTGAGCTCCATATGTTTGGGAAGAATTAAGGTACTCAAGATTGTAAGAATGGATACCACTGAGATATGCTGGTGCTGCAAGGCTTAGCATGGACTGAACCGACCTGAATGTCAGACAAGTTTTTATATCATCTGTTAGTTCTGCCTGTTGCTGTTGAAAATGTTCTACCAGAACATGGAGAACAAGCTGATATTAACCTAATGTGGTTATAATGTAATAGTTAAACACTCTACATGTGAAACAAATGAAAAATATGCATGACTACTGTCATGACTGATGACTGATGTTCCCTATGACAGTAAAGATATGCAGAAAGACTAAGAAATCTCAAATGCATTAAGAATATGAGGAGGATGATGCTGGGTCAGACAGAAGAGCAGTGCTTTATCTGGTGTACCACTGCTAAGTGCCGAGCAGGTGTAGCAATGGGCATACCCACAGACAGTCCAACGCCTGTTTTCCAAGGAACTGATCACTGCTTCTGTGAGAGAGGCAACTGGAAAAGTAGTTTTACATTTCCTTTTTGTTGTCCTGGTGGAGAAGCTGAATTGGTATTTCTTTCTGTGTTTATGTTTACATTGGCACTTCACTGGGAAATGCAGACTCAAAAGCTCAGCCCTACCTGAAAGAAGAAAGTTGGGCTGGTCCCTTCGCTAGCGAGGAGCCATTGGTTATCTTTGCTTTTGAGGAAGGGAGCAATGGGAAATGGATCCAGTTGGTGACATTCCTGGAAGAAGATGGGAATTTTTCAAAGGAAAGAACTGTAATAGTATTAGCCTGAAAGTTGTAAGGGTGGCACATGAGAGCCAAGTATCTTTGTGAGCTGCAGCCATGGAGAATGGACACGGTTTGTTGCTAAGTTAGAGTGATAGCAGCTGCTGCTCCAGGCAAATGGTTTTGTAGAATTAGAAACCATTAGTGTCTGAAAATGTCTCTACATGAATAATTAGCTCACACAGCAAAGCTGCAGCTTGCTGATAGCACAACATTTTCCCCACTTTCGAGGATTTTTGTTTGTTTGTTTGCTTGCTTTTGTTTTTTAGGTTTTTTTTTTGTTTGTTTGTTTGTTTTTTTTTTTTTGTCTCAAACATTCTGGTGGTTGTCTTTGCTAGTTTATTCTCTGTATGACAAATTGGTGGTAAATGAAGGTGTTTTCATATATTAGAACAACATGCATGTTTATATTTGTAAAGCTGTTTCAAAGATGTAATTGAAACCCTGAAGAGCTTTTGCTGTTTATGCTTCTGAGAGCCACACTAAAGAGCTTCTTGCAACTTTCCAGTTTGAAGAACTGCAGAGTAATTATTCAAGTGTTTATGTGGAAGGAAAAAAATCTTCTTTTAGAGACAATATGTTGCTGAAGATTACAATTTTCCTTTTCTGTTTCAGCTGCCTTTTTTCCAGTTCAAAATAGTCTACATTCTTAGAAACTTCAGAATCTTTAGAAACATTCTTTTTGTAGAATATCTTTGTGTAGTAGCTGAAAATGAATTTGTAAATCATGCACAACCCAATATTTTTATTTCCATAACACATGCAATTAGTTATTAATCAAAATTGCCATATTTTCTTTATTGTATCAATCTGGCTGTTGCCCCAGCATTGCTTTTTGAAGCTATCATAAAATCTGTCACACTGTGTCATAAGACAAGAAGGAAAATAATAGGAGTGTCTTACTTTAATCACCTTTAAGTATATTCTCTGCAGATTACTATGGCCAAGTGCAAGTAAGCGAGGGGAAAAAAAAACAACCTAGTGGATATTTCTGATTTAGATCTTTGAAATGTTAGTGAGTCATAAGTCAATAGGTCGTAATATTACAATTATTCTTACTATACTTAGTGCACAAGAGACCAAAATAATGTATGTTTTTAATAGAATTTATGAAGGAAAGCACTGACAAACAATACCAGAGTACTTCTAATGTTTGCTCCTACATCAAACATGTTGAGAAGAGACTTAACAGCCCACCAGAGAATTCACATTTGCCTCAGTGCTGTTAGTAAAAGCTGTAATTATCTGTATCTTTTGAAAATGCTTAAAAGAAAAGACAACCTAGTTCTCAGTTATAGAACAATATAGTACAGCAAAAATATTATCATCCATTTTTTCATTATGAGATGCAGGTGCATAACCAGGAAGAATACTAACATGATTATTTCTTAGTAAACCTCTGCAGAGTATAACCATCCAGCGGAGCAGTGAAATGAGAACTTCTCTTTATCTCAGCAGACTACTGCTGTACATGTTGGGAAAAAAAATTGAATTTCTGGGATATTTTTATTCTCACGTCTCAAGTCCTGCTTCCTCTCCTTTAATTGTCAATATCTACACTACCTAGTGATTTTGGGGGAGGATTAGGGTTAGCCTAATTGCTTTCCTCTTCACTCTTGACAGCATTAGTGAGGCTGGCATCTTCAGCAAAGTCCCTTGGGCCTTCCTGCTGCTGAATAATGCAGGTTATAGCTCTGTACCCCAGAGCAACTTTTACCCACTCATTCTGGAGGGCTTAGCAGGGTGAGGTATGATTCCAACAGAAGCTGAGCACAGTCTGAGGCAGGAATAAGCAGAGCTGGCAGTGACCTAATTAGGAGTCATGGGACCGAGAGGGACTGTGACCGTGCCTAGCCCGTGGTCAAAGTTGTCAAGGATTGTGCTTGGATTTGCTTTATTGAAACCCTAAAGCAGCCTCTGAAACCTTTGAATTTTTCATCTGACTCTACTTTTTTTTACAGCTGAAACCAACTAGTTGAGAGGAAACTTCCAAATACTTTGTGACAGAGAAAGGCCTACTGCCCTTTCTACCCCTGAAATTTTAAATGCTAACTGTTCTATTATGTATGCAGTTCAGAGGAAAAGCAGTGAAGGGAAAAGTCAGAGGAGTGAGGGACTTCTAGAAACGAACAGGTATCTCAGGTCAGCTGAAGGATTCATCTAAGCCAATACTGACTTTTTTTCCCAGTAGTGCCTTTGTATGTAATAACACCTGGTGGATTTCTAGTTCATGACTAGTCATTGCTTTCTGAACATCTGTGAGCTTTTGACACTTCCAACATCTAGCATCAGGAATGAAGAGGTTCTTTTTTTTCCCCAATCTGTAACAGGATTTTGATTGAAGACTCCTAGTTCTTGTATAGGAAATGTATAACCATTTATTATTCATCTTCTCACTTCTGTGATCTTTTTCTGTCCTTGTCAAACTGTTGCCTTAGTCATCGCTTTTCCAGGATAAAGAGCCTTTGTCTAGTTGGTCATTCCTTGTCATTCCCTGCTTCAGTCTTTTGTTATTTTCATCTCCAGCATGGTTCCTTCTGTTCTCCTGGTAGAGCTCACAATGTAGTTACACTGAGTCCTTCATATATTGTCCTGTAACTTGGATCTTGGAAGTGGGAAGCTGAATTGAATCACATCAAAAGTATATTTACTATCTTGACTCAGGATGTCCATTAGCATGTGCCTGGAGAAGGACAGAAAAGTAGGTTGTTCCTCAAGTTGTGCACTTTCAACCTCAGATTCATGCACTGCAAGTTGGTTTTATCTCCTGATTTAAATTACACAAGTCAAAGACTTGTCCAAAAAGCATCCTCCATCTCAGCTTTGTTCTGTATTGAACTCCAGCAATGAAGTGAAAAGATGGCTCTCCGTCCTGCTGATGCTTAAAAATAGGAAGAGATTTCCCTTTCAAGAGAGATTGCTTCCTCTCTCTTGACAATTGCCTGATAAAATGTGCTGAAAAGCAAACAAGCCCTGAATAACCAGAAATAACCAGAAAACAACAATAAATTTTTATGTTCATCTTGAAAAGTTACTTTCTGGAGAAAAATAAAGGCCAAAACCTACCGACTTTGAAATCTGAATCTACCTTGCCCCAGATTTGTTCTGTAGGAACAAAAAAATAGACAATACTGGAAAATACAGTAACTGTAACAGATCTTGAGTTGATTACTCTGTTAAAAATGGACTGAAATCTTAGTTTTGGGGATATGAATGCTCTGGAAAAACTGTTGTGCATTCATCACTACAAGCCTTTTATTACATCTATAAACCTTCACTGAATAACATTTTAGTGGATCTACGAAACTGGTCATACGTACATTTAAAGACTGTGTAAAAAAAAAAACACAAATCTATTGAAATGCAATTATAAACTGCTACTTCAGCACAGATCTTTTAAATCACTTGGAAATAATTAACTTCAGGATGATTTATTGCAGAGATTAATCTTCCAGTTAGATTCTGAAGTATGTTGCTCACTACAGTTTTAATGGATACAGAGTGATAGCATTATATGTCTTCATTGCCACCCAATAGATGTACTGCCTCAGTATCTCTATGCATATGACATTTATTTTCGCTACACATATCTTATTAGATGTTATCGTATTTTGAACACTATCTTTTCCTGACGCAAGGATTTTATAAAAGTCAAGCCCTGAAGAGTCCCACAGATGAGATCTTTCAGTTTTTCACAGTAGACATCATCATGATGCTGAACCATAAATTGGTTGTCAGCCAATCCGTTGAAGTCATAAGAGCCATGAGAGCTTAATCACGCATGCAAGGTCCTATTGATTTTTGATTAACAAAGACAGTGTATACAATCTGTGGACATTGTAGGCATAATGTTATCATTCTCTGAGAAATGGCTCTTTGTAGAGTTAACTGAATGTCTATATCATAATGAATTTGAATGTAAGTAACACAAAAGATGCATTTGGCATTAGTATTTGAGTTCACGGTTTTTGGTACACTAATAGGCCTAACTTCTATGGCACTCAGAAGAAAACAGCTTCTTCTCTATATATAAAAAATTCAAGAAATTCTGTAGACATTTTTAATCTCTGTGAAATCTCCCAGCTTTGCTGAGAAAAGCAGATTGCCTTGCACAGTTCAAGATCTCTGACTTTTTTATGTGTCTCAGCCAGTCTGAGCGTAATCCTTAGCTGCTGAAAGTATATTCATCGCTTGTTCTTCCTGGAACCAGCTTTTAGCCTCATAAACAATAAGTTGTGTCACACCAGAAGGAACCAAGCATTATATTTCCTACATAATTCCAAGTTGTTTTGTATTGTTTGATTTCATGATCCCTTTATCAGCCTCCTTACATTTCATTCCTGGTGGACAGGGAGGACATCAAACTAAGGAAGAGAAGCTAGCTGAAAGAACATGCCAGAAGTTATGCATGACAGTCCCTTCCTGAGAAAACATTTGAGCTTGAGTAAACCTCTGTTTCCTTTCCAGATCACGCATATGTCTCACATAATACATTTCAGATAAATACTTTCTCTACAGCAGATATCTTTACTCAAGCTAATAAAAGGGAATTCCTGGAACATCTGCTACCATGATCCCTTCTTAAAGAGTCCATTTTTTGTTGCATTTATTTTCAGTATCTTTTGTCAGAGTTGAAAAACTAAAAATAACTTGAGCCTTTCTGTTATTACAGTTGGCATGAAAAAGTAATAGCAAAATGATTGCATGAATTAACCAGAATAGCTTTCTGCTAGAATGAACCTTTCTACACACCCCAGTGCATTTGTTAAAAAGCTTCTTTTGCTTGCTACAGCTACAGCTTTATCTGTACCAGCCCACAGCTTCCTCTCACTCACAATGCATTTCATCACCTACAAGACTGTATCTGATCTATTAGCCAAAAAGTCCGAGCATTCGGCACATACAGAGCAGATGGCAGAGCAGTAGCTGGGGATCTTGTAGTTCATGTGCTAAAGTGGGGCTTTCAGTCTGCTTAGAAGCAACTTCAAGTTTAATAACCTTGCTTTTCCTTAAAACTTGTCTTCTCTCTTTATCAACCAGTAAGGCCTGGCTGTCACAGGAAGAAGTAATCTTGTGGTAATGAGATTTCAAAAGAAGAGCTAAGTTTGTTTCTTTAAAAAAGGAAGGACATGAGATGTAGGAAGTGCTGAGAATGGCAAATAGGATTATGAGAAGTTTACAGGATTTTACAGTTTCTAACACCAAAGAGCCCCCTTTGTGTAACCTTCAAGTCTAGATGCACACAGCCAACCAGCATGTGAGCATTCCCATGTGCGCCTACATTTTGCCCCAGCAGTTTTCCTCAGATGGTCTAAAAGCTTGGATAGGAAATTTCCACCCTACATGAAGACCTTTCAATGTACTCTCAGAGATCATTATTGCTT
The DNA here is from genome assembly GCF_987193195.1 of Phasianus colchicus. Lineage (NCBI taxonomy): Eukaryota > Metazoa > Chordata > Aves > Galliformes > Phasianidae > Phasianus > Phasianus colchicus. The sequence goes on from NC_143436.1 coordinate 155,743,026, forward strand.
TTACTCATGGCAAATCCAGATGTTTCAGTTCCATAACTGTGAGATCCAAAGCAGAACAAGGTTTTACTCTCAGTACCACCAATGGCTTTTGTGTTAACAATGTCTCTATAGCTGTAGCAGTTTCCCCTCTTTTCCTTATTACCTCCAGAAACTGATTTTCTTAGAATCTCAGAATAGTTGAGGTCAGCAGGGACCTCTAAAAGCCCTCTGTCCAACCACCTTATCAAGAAGGACTGCCCAGGACCACGTCCAGTTGGGTTCTGAATACTTATAAGGATGGAGACTCGCCTTTCAACCTATTGCAGTGTTCACCAGTCTTCACAGTAAAATAGTGGGTTTGTTTTGTTTAGATGGAATTTCACATGTTCTAGTTTGTGTCCATGTGTTTCAATAAATTTGTGTCCGTATTTGTGGATATACTTATAGTGTGGGATTAATCTCAGCTACAGACTCAACCCACTCAAAGTAAGTTTCTAAGGCAATAAGTCTATACAGCTAAGTAAAAATGTGCCAGGTACAGACTGAGGTGCATGTACCCATTGTGTCACAAGCCCCCTCTTTGGCTGGTTTGTCAGAGTTGGAACAGTCCCAAGAAGAGCTAGGAGAATGGGTTAAGTAGTGTGGGTGACAAAGAGTTGACAGTTTAGGCTTGCTCTCTAGCAATTCCTTCCTGTAGCTTACACCTGCAAGCAGCTGCATTAATTCACTTCTAAACATGTCTGAGAAAAGAGTTATAATCATGGGATTTAACTTCTTTATCACACAGGGAACTTGTGCCATGGATGTAGCATTCCCTTGATGTGCAAATGTGTAGTCTAAAGAGAACATAGGAAGGGAGAGATTTAAAATAAGTACTGACCATATAAGGGATAAATACTGAGGAATGTCATTTCCATCTGTTCACTTATAAAACAAACAGCATAGCAATAACATCTAAAAATGACTTTGTTGTCTTTTTCACAAACTTTTGAAGTTGGATAAGATGCAACAGAAACAAGTCCACACAGCTTCAAATCTAGAATAAACACTTATTAACTGGTCCAGTGTTGTGTATATCAGATAATTCCTACATTGAATCACAGAATCACAGAATCACAGAATCACAGAATGGCCAGGGTTGGAAGGGACCTCAAAGATCATGAATCTCCAACCCCCCTGCCACAGGCAAGGCCACCAACCTCCTCATTTAATACTAGACCAGGCTGCCCAGGGCCCCATCCAGTCTGGCCTTGAACATTTCCAGGGACAGGGCATCCACAACCTCTCTGGGCAGCCTGTTCCAGCACCTCACCACTCTCTCTAAAGAACTTCCCCCTGACGTCCAACCTATATCTCCCCTCCCTCAACTTAAAACCATTTCCCCTTGTCCTGCAGTTATCTACCCTTTCAAAGAGTTGATTCCCCTCCTGTTTGTAGGCTCCCTTTAAGTACTGAAATGCTGCAATGAAGTCCCCTTGCAGCCTTCTTTTCTCCAGGCTGAACAAGCCCAGCTCCCTCAGCCTGTCCTCATAGGGGAGGTGCTCCAGTCCCCTGATCATCTTTGTGGCCCTCCTCTGGACCCTCTCCAACAGCTCCCTGTCTTTCTTGTACTGGGGGCTCCAGACCTGGACGCAGTATTCCAGATGGGGCCTCACAAGAGCAGAGTAGAGGGGAACAATCACCTCCCTGTCCCTGCTGGCCACCCCTCTTTTGATGGAGCCCAGGATACCATTTGCCTTCTGAGCCGCAAGGGCACACTGCTGGCTCATATTAAGTTTTTCATCCATCAAGACCCCCAGGTCCCTCTCCACAGGGCTGCTCTCAAGGACCGCTCCTTCCAGTCTGTAGGGATGCCTGGGATTCCTCCGGCCCAAGTGCAAAACTCTGCACTTTGCTGTGTTGAACCTCATCAGGTTCTCCCGGGCCCACCTTTCCAGCCTATCGAGGTCCTTCTGAAATCCCTAATTTAAAGGTGTAGAATATCGTTTTTAAACTCTCATAGAACATCTAGATAACTTTTTCCAATGAATAACCATTTACAGATAGGATAGCTAAAATTATATACCATACCTTTGGGTCTAAATTTGGCCACTCTGTTGTTTTTATTTTCTACTTGGTGGACACTTTCTAACAGAAATCAGGTTGTTGTTTCCCTTCCCTTCCCTTCCCTTCCCTTCCCTTCCCTTCCCTTCCCTTCCCTTCCCTTCCCTTCCCTTCCCTTCCCTTCCCTTCCCTTCCCTTCCCTTCCCTTCCCTTCCCTTCCCTTCCCTTCCCTTTCCCTTCCTTTCCCTTCCTTTCCCTTCCTTTCCTTTCCTTTCCTTTCCTTTCCTTTCCTTTCCTTTCCTTTCCTTTCCTTTCCTTTCCTTTCCTTTCCTTTCCTTTCCTTTCCTTTCCTTTCCTTTCCTTTCCTTTCCTTTCCTTTCCTTTCCTTTCCTTTCCTTTCCTTTCCTTTCCTTTCCTTTCCTTTCCTTTCCTTTCCTTTCCTTTCCTTTCCTTTCCTTTCCTTTCCTTTCCTTTCCTTTCCTTTCCTTTCCTTTCCTTTCCTTTCCTTTCCTTTCCTTTCCTTTCCTTTCCTTTCCTTTCCTTTCCTTTCCTTTCCTTTCCTTTCCTTTCCTTTCCTTTCCTTTCCTTTCCTTTCCTTTCCTTTCCTTTCCTCTTTTCTTGATCTCATAGATTGTTCAAGAGCTTCAAAGAATTTTTGTGGTCTGGAAAAATTTTAAAAATTATTTTCACAACTTAGCTGTCACAGAATCACAGAATTTCAGGGATTGGAAAGGACCTCAAGAGACCATTGAGTGCAACTCCCCTGCTAAAGTAGGTACCCTACAATAGGTTGCACAGGTAGGTGTCCAATTGGGTCTTGAATATCTCCGTAGAAAGAGACTCCACAGCCTCTCTGGGCAGCCTGTAACTGTCACTAATTCATGCACGTCCTTTTTGTGTCACAGATGTCTGACTTTCAGTTATTACCTTTCCACTGTCAACCCTTAAAAGTGATTCCATTGCTATCCTCCATGGTAATATTCCAGTATTGGTATGTATGTACTCAAAGGAATCATTTTATATTTTACAGTATTGCACTGTGACTGATCCTGGGTCTTGTAGGTAATTCGTGTAAGGAACAGGAAACCAAATCCATTTCTTAAATGTCAGTTCAGCGATTTACTTTCTGCAGAATCACTGGAAAATAAATTAGAATATAAGCCAAAGCTCATGGAAGTTTTCTGGTTAGTCTCAGCAGGTTTGGAGCCAGGAGTTACTTCATCTTTGGCATTACCTCCACATAGCTCAGTTTAGATCAAGCATTTATTTTCTGTTACAGAAACTACTTCAAGGAACAGTGATTGTTTGTCAGCTCTTCCTTTGATTGCGTGCATTAGCACTACTACATGACAGAAAACTTCCTTTTGTATGCAACACTAAGTGAAAATTTTGGAAACTTGTTAGGAAATTTTAGGGGGCTTTTTTACATGGAGACAGAGAAAGGGATGAGAAGGTTTGCAACCTTCACATAAAGAATGTGCAAATGACATTGTCTTCAACAGGGACCTCATTTATCAGTCTTCAATACTGAAAGGCATTTATTGGGGTTCTTATGTGGGGGAGGCTGGGGAGAAGACTGTTACTGTCCATCTACAATAGTCCAGGCTTCATTTGGTTTCTTGCTTATCAAACAGCTATGGCTTTTAAGCCTTTTACTTGTAACATACATTGATTCTGCATATAGAAGGCTTAATTAGTTCCTTGTTTCTTGACATATCTGTAGAAGGGACAGATTGCCACTGCATTTCATCTGGTCATTTGTATTCTTTGTTTCTTGTGTTTAGCTGATGGCCCTGTGGATTACTGTTTATTGCTGTGCATTCTTCTTTCATCTTTCCAGCCAGAACTGCTTGCTATTTATCTAGGTAGATGGCCATGTGTTGCTCTTGTCTTCCTACTTTTGCCATAAAACAAACATATTTAAATGTGTTAATAAGTCCAAAAAGAAAGTTTAATGATGTGCTTAGGACTCTTGGTGGAGATAGAACATTTTCTTATCAGTATAGGAAAACTACAGCAGATGAGAGAATCTAATCTTGGGAACTAGGGTGAAATTCGGACAGCTTTACAGAAACAGCAAGGAACTGGATAAGCTACAGGTTTCTCAAATCATAAACTGTGCTGATAACACTGCTTTTCATCACTTTTGGAGCCCTTTAATAATAGTGCAAAATAAAGGAGTACTCTGTGCTCATGATTAAAATTGCTTCCAAGAGGGAGACTAAAATGTCTAAGCAGTAGCTATTCTATGTCACAAAAGGAAAAGAGGGGGCTCATAAACAAAAATGAAGGACTTCTTAACCATTTGAGGTAAAGACAACAATTTTACATCCATTTCTTCCTCTGATAGTAGCACGAGTGGGTACTCTGAAAGGACAGGAAAGCCTTACTCACTCCAGTAACATGTAGCTAGGTAAATAAGTCCTGTTGCATTCTTCTCCTCTCACACATGCAGTAAAAATAGTCTTTATAAACATTCCATCCCCCAGTAACCATTCTGATAAACCCTAATCTTGTGCAGAGAGACCTTCAGAGTACCAGAAATTCATGTCAGACAACAAGCATCCACAACCCCAGCACTTCAGAATTTGCAGTACCAACACCACAATGCAAGATGTGACTGAATAATAATGCACCAAGTAAGTAATTAGTGTAATTAAGAGAAGGAGAGCCTTACTGATGGAAAACATCTTTAGGTAAGTTAGTTATATCTAGGCTAACAACTGAAGTTCTTATTAATTCCTTGTGGCACCTCAAAGGAGAGATTTCTCTATGGTCATTACAGAATGGAGCCATTTTAGTCTGGAGTTTTCTATTATTTTTGCACTAAGATACTACATCATCACTAAAGCAGGTGTCTATACCTTTGGTAACTTCTGGAAAATACTAGCTCATCTACTGCATCTTTACCATTGCTCTGTTTTCTGTCCCAGCTTTTACTCTGAAGAATATGGGTGAAGCTTCTGTGTTTCCTGGTGTGAGTAGTTGCAATCTCTTAAGCCCTTGAATGTAGTTATGATTTAAAAATCTTCTTCATATAACATATCTAAAATTTAGATATTAAAGATTAAAAAGATTGATTTACCATTGTTGGAAGGAAAACCTTATTATGATACATAGGTCAGCTTGTTCTTTTTATATCAATTAATTTCAGATGTTTGCAGATGCACTCAGAAATCAAGATATTTACATACAAGTTAAAGTATTTTTCATCTCAGCATACCTAAATGCTTCAGAATGAAAGATAAAATTCGAAGATACTGTCATGAGCCCTAGTATCATCTGATGGTTTATTCTTGGGTCTGTTATAAGATCTACTCACACTACCTATAAGATAAAATAAAGAACATCCTCCATTGTTGTGTTCTACTTGAGAGGTATAACTGCCTTCCCTTGAAATACTTTGTACATTGGCACCTTGTGGCTTTTTGGTAGCCTACTATGGGATCATTTAAAATTTGTGCTGTTAAAACTCTTATACCTCATAAAAATCCAATGCTACATCACATATTATGCTTCTGTCACTTCATGGAAGGAGTCTGCTCAAGATCCATCTTCAGTTTGCAAGTTTTACATTTTACCATTTGCATTATGTTTGATCACTATTTATTTGAAATGAAATGAGAACTTCCGCATCTAAATCTGCTGCAGACATTTTACCTGTATGCTGGTACACGACAGGTATAATTTTAGGAGATTACTATTTTATTCCTATGACATATTTTTATGCACTCTATAACAAAACTTGTTTAAATAAAACAAAGAGGATTATATTTAGTGTCTTAGAATTACTTCATTTTTATATTGTCTTTTTTTTTTTTTTCTTCATGTTCTTTCTGCTTACAACACTCAAGCTAAAATAATAACTCAGACTTATATTTTGGGATTTTGGTGTTAAGAAATGTTCTTTGCTTCCTGAGGAAGTTCCAGCTGAGTTCAGAAAAGCTTGCTTTTACTTGAGCAGTCTCTCTAGTACTCCCCTTTATGACTGATTCAGATTATCATGAGCTTAAGCAGGACATATATGAGTAGCCAGAAGTCTGGCTTATTTCCAGATTCACTGAATTTCTAACATTCAAACCTTGCAGGCAAATCCCAGACTGACTGGGCAAACAAATAGACTGTTTTGACTTGTTCACTGACATATTCATCTCTTAGTGCAGTATACCCTATTAGCAGCACATGAAATGCCCTTACTCACAGGATCTCATATGCTCTGTGTTGTGCTGTCAATGACTGAAGCTTTCTTCAAGTCAATTTTTGTGCCTACTGAAATATCAGCTAGGTACAATCAATTTTTTCTCCAAATTGGGCTCTGTAAGAAAGAAATGATTCTATATAGTTTTAAGCTGCATCTTATTTCTACAGTTCATGTCTTAAACAGAAAAGAACTGTCAGAAAGAAAATGATACATGATATTTTACACGACTTTTTATATTCAGCATAAGAGAACTTGAGAAAATGAGGAATGTCTGCTGGAAAAGAAGTGTAGCAGATTTACCAGGAAACATTTGGATTTCTTCAGGGCAAATGTTTCTGATTCAAGATGTAAGAAAATCAAACAACATGCAGATTATTCTATATTCTTTGGCAACTGTGAATGAAATGAATGGAATGAATGAAAACTTGAAACTGAAAGGTCCACTTAAGAATGGGCAAGGAAAAAAGATCATGGAGGAGGAATAACAACTAAAATAATGCTATTGAAGAGCTAGTTCCTTAATAAGAAATACAATTACATAATATCTAGCCACAGGTATGCAGTGTGATGAAAAGAGAGAAAAAGCAGTAAGAGTTCACCTGGAGTAAAGCATGAACTGCGCGTGAACTGTAAATATGAGAAAAAAATCAAGCCGGAATTAGGTCAGGCTACTGAGGGCAAGTGATAAATATAACATGAACATATAGAAACAAAATTTTAAAAAGCCAAAGCTCCAAACAAGATGCATCTGCCAAGATATATCAGTCAATTGAGAAATACAGTTGTAACAGGAAAGGTAAAGGAAAGGGTGAGTTGGTCTGCTGTTCAGTGGAGAGGAAAAGCTGTTGCTGGATGATAACTCAAAAGGTCAAATTTTGCAGTTACTTTTTTGCCCTGGTCCTTGCAATTATGGAGTATTACAGTTAATATCAGCGACAAAAAGAAAAACATAAATTTTGAATGGAAATGAAACAGTTTAGATACTAGAGTTTTGCAGGTGAGCAATGGTGTATGAATTTCCTAATATGGGAATTAAGGAACTGCATAAATGTTGTACTTAAGAGCAAAAAATGGACAGGAAATGTCTTGAAAGACTCATGAAGACAAAGCCAGGAGGGAGGAATACTGGGAATAGAATCATAGAATCATAAAATGGCCTGAGTTGAAAAGGATCAAACAGATCATTTAGTTTCAACCCCCCTGCTTTGTGCAGGGTCACCAACCACTGGAACAGGCTGCCCAGAGTCACATCCAGCCTGGCCTTGAATGCCTCCAGGGATGGAGCATCCACAACCTTACTGGGCAACCTGTTCCAGCGCATCACCACCCTCTGTGTGAAAAACTTCCACCTATTATCTAACCGAAACTTCCCCTGTCTCAGTTTAAAACCATTCTCCCTTGTCCTGTCACAATCCACTCTCATAAACAGCCGTTCCTCCTCCTGTTTATATGCTCCCTTCAAGTACTGGAAGGCCACAATGAGGTTTCCCCAAAGCCTTCTTTTCTTCAATCTGAACAAGCCCACTTCCCTCAACCTTTCCTCATAGGAGAGATGCTCTATCCCTTTGATCATCTCAGAGGACGTCCAATTCCAATTCCAAGAGCTCTGCATCTTTCTTGTGCTGGGGGCCCAAGAAAATGGGCTGTGTCCATTGTGCTGGAATACTGCTGGACACAGTATTCCAGATGAGGCCTCACAAGAGTCGAGTAGAGAAGGACAATCACCTCCTTCTCCCTGATGGCCACCCCTTTTTTAATGCAGCCCAGAACACAGTTGCCCTTCTGGGCTGCAAGCGCACACTGCTGGCTCATGTCCAGCTTCTCATCCACCAGGACCCCCAAGTCCTTCTCCACAGGGCTGCTCTCCAGGAGATCTTTTCCCAGCTTGTATAAATACCTGGGATTGCTCCAACCCAAGTGCAGCACTCTGCACTTGGCCTTATTGAACCTCATGAAGTTTTCATGGGCCCACTTCTCCAGCTTGTCCAGGTCCCTCTGGATGGCTTCTCTTCATTCCAATGTATTGATTGCACCGCTCAGCTTGGTGTCATCTGCAAACTTGCTGAGGGTGCACTCAGTGCCATTGTCTGTGTCACTGATGAAGATGTTGAAGAGCACCGCTCCCGAGACTGACTCCTGAGGGACACCGCTTGTGATCGGTCTCTACCCTGACACAGAACCACTGATCACAACCCTTTGGCTGCATGCAGCCAGCCAATTCCTCATCCATTGAACAGTCCATCCTTCAAATCCACACCTCTCCAAATTTAGAGGGAAGGATGTGGTGAGGGACCATGTTAAAGACCTTGCAGAAGTCCAAGTAGATGACATCCACCGCCCTTCCCCCATCCACCAAAGCCGTCACTCCATCATTGAAGGCCACCAGATTGGTCAGGCAAGATCTGTCCTTGGTGAAGCCTCAGCTTTCTCTATGTCTGAAGAAGCCAGCTCCCCATTCTCTTTCATCAGAGGGGGAGCACTCTCCTTGGCCTGTCTCCTCTTGCCTATGTACCTGTAGAACCCCTTCTTGTTATCTTTCACATCCCTTGCCAAGTTCAGCTCCATTTGCACCTTGGCTTTCCTAATCCTGTCTCTACACACATGGACAACAGCCCTGGATTCCTCCCAGGATACACAACCCTGCTTCCACTTTCTTTATATTTCCCTCTTTTCTCTCAGTTTAAGCTGCAGGTCATTGCACAGCCATGACGGTTGCCTGCCTCCCCTGCTCGACTTCTTCTGCTGTGAGATGGAGAGCTGTTGCGCTCTCAGAAGAGCCATTGTGCTCTCCGAATTAACATTAATATGTCTCAGAAAATATATTGATGTTGAAACAGTCTGATACAATCTCTACATTCTTTACCACAACCTCCCTTCAGAAAGTTGTAGAGTGCAATGAGGTCTCCTCTGAGCTTCCTCTTCTGCAGACTAAACAAGCCCAGTTCCCTCTGTCGCTCCTCATAAGACTTGTGCTCCAGACCCCTCAACAGTTTCGTTGCCCTTCTCTGGACACGCTCCAGGGCCTCAATGTCTTTCTTGCAGGGAGGGGCCCAAAACTGAACACAGTACTCAAGGTGCGGCCTCACCAGTGCTGAGTACAGGGGGACGATCACCTCCCTGCTCCTGCTGGCCACACTATTTCTAATGCAGGCCAGGATGCTGTTGGCCCTCTTGGCCACCCGGGCACACTGTAAGCTCATGTTCAGCCGAGCATCAACCAACCCCCATGGTCCCTTTCCTCTTCACAATCATCCAGCCACTCAGCCCCAAGCCTATAGCGCTGCCTGGTGTTGTTGTGGCCAAAGTGCAGGACCTGGCACTTGGCCTTGTTGAACCTCATCCCATTCACCCCAGCCCAGCGATCCAGTTTATCTAGATCCCTCTGAAGGGCCTCCCTACCCTCAGGGAGATCAACACCACCTCCCAACTTGGTGTCATCTGCAAACTTACTGAGGGTACACTCAATCCCTTAATCTAGGTCATCAATAAAGATATTAAACAAGATATGCCCCAGTACTGACCCCTGGGGGACACCACTTGAAACAGGTCGCCAGCTGGACTTCACTCCATTAACCACCACCCGTTGAGCACGGCCCTCTAGCCAGTTTCTTACCCAAAGGAGTGTGTACCTGTCCAGGCCACGGGCAGCCAGTTTCCCCTGAAGAAGCCTGTGAGAGACCATGTCAAAGGCTTTCCACTCCTTTCAAACAATTCATCTGTGGAAGAAGTCTTAGAGAAGGCTGCTTAATTTTCTATTCATTAGCTATAAAGCCCAGTGATGCCCAAAACACAGGCAAACAAAATGCATAAAATCCAATTAAAAACAAACATACTGTAGAAACACAGCTGCTTAGAAGTGTTTGTGTTTTTGTAAAACTAAGCTTTTTTATTATTATTATTATATTCTTTTGCATGCTTTAGAATAGTGAATGGGGTCCTGTTTAATTGATATTACAGTATTAATAAATTAGTTTGGCTTGTGAGGTTCCCAGTGTATTTAAAACTTTATTCTGAAGGATTAAAAAATGAAGTAGTAAGTAATACAAATGTTGGGCCCCTAGTTTCACCTTTTAAAAAAAAAAATGTATTCCAGTTGGCAGCAATGGAGTTATTCTTTAAGGGTACTACATCTAAAATAACAAAGATTCTTTAGACTTGATTGAATCTGCCTTTAGGTCAGTGATTCATAGATGGCTGCAGTAATCTTCAACTGAGCAGCTCTGAAGGATGTGGTCAGGAAGCTGACTTGGCCATGTCCCTGTCTGGGTCTACCACTGTTAAAGGAGAAAGTGTTGTCCGTCACCCAGTGCCCATTGCTAAGGGCAAACCCTGCCTCAGATCAAGGCTGTCAATGCCACGTCTCCTTCCCAATCAGAAGTCACCTGTGCTGGGTTGGCCATGTCACTAAACACATAGTTACATGGACAGCTGTGACATGAGCACTGTATCACTGGGGCTGATGCCAAGAGCTGATGTTCAAAACTACCACCCACCTATTAATATTCTGATTTCTTATCTTTATGCTTATGTTCTTTTAGGAGGTTGCCAATCTCTCTGGCTTAGTGTCTGGGGACAGGAGATTTCCATGGGTCGCATTCTCCTCTGGGCCTCGGGCCTTGGAGGCAAAGGAGAAGAAACCACTGTTTCATCACAGACAACCCCTGCCTCCCTGCTCAGGGCCAAGTTCTCCCTTTCTATGTCCTTCTCCTTGCTCTTTCACCTCAGCCTTTGCTCATCCTCCTGTTCTACTCTGGTCCGGTTTCTTTGCTGACACAGCAACTTTTATACTCTCGCTGTGTTGGCCATGTCACTGAAACCTCTGTGACACAGTGCTCTGCCAGCATTTTCCCTGCCGTGACACGGCTACTGTATCACTGTGGTGGGTACCAGGAGACAATGGAAGGCCCTGCCCTCAGCTACCCCAGAGAGAAAGGACTCCTCAGCTTCACTCAAGTATAATGAAATGGATGAATCAAATAACTCAGACTTGTGAGGAAAATGGCTGACATGGGGAGCCCACCGTCAATGCTCTCCGTGTGGGGACAGCCTCTTACCCTGGGTTGCAGTTGCATTGCTGTCCATCATTACCCCAGGCCCATCCCATGCCACCTACCATTGGCCTTCTCCGTGCTGTCAGGGCCAGGGCAGATGGAGGAGCACAGTGTGAGCATGCATTTCAACACAGCAAAGTACAAGGTTTTGCACTTGTGCTGGAGGAGTCCCAGGTATCCATACAGACTGGAAGGAGCAGTCCTTGAGAGTAGCCCTGTGGAGAAGGACCTGGGGGTCTTGATGGATGAAAAACTTAATATGAGCCAGCAGTGTGCCCTTGCGACTCAGAAGGCAAATGGTATCCTGGGCTCCATCAAAAGAGGGGTGGCCAGCGGGACAGGGAGGTGATTATTCCCCTCTACTCTGCTCTTGTGAGGCCCCATCTGGAGTACCGTGTCCAGGTCTGGAGCCCCCAGTACAAGAAAGACAGAAGTTGTTGGAGAAGGTCCAGAGGAGGGCCACAAAGATGATCAGGGGACTGGAGCACTTTCCCTATGAGGACAGGCTGAGGGAGCTGGGCTTGTTCAGCCTGGAGAAAAGAAGGGTGCGGGGTGACCTCATTGCAGCCTTTCAGTACCTAAAGGGAGCCTACAAACAGGAGGAGTATCAACTCTTTGAAAGGGTAGATAACTGCAGGACAAGGGGAAATGGTTTTAAGTTGAGGGATGGAAGATTTAGGTTGGATGTCAAGGGGAAGTTCTTTACCGAGAGAGTGGTGAGGTGCTGGACCAGGCTGCCCAGAGAGGTTGTGGATGTCCCGTCCTTAGAGGTGTTCAAGGCCAGATTGGATGGGGCCCTGGGCAGCCTGGTCTAGTATTAAATGAGGAGGTTGGTGGCCTTGCCTGCGGCAGGGGGGTTGGAGATTCATGATCCTTGAGGTCCCTTCCAACCCTGGCCATTCTGTGTGATTCTGTGATTCTGTCTGATTTTGAGATACTAAGCCCAGTGAGATTACTCCCAGGGTACTGAAAGTGTTGGCCAGTGTTACTGCAAGACCCATTTCAGCTATTTATCAACAGCTTATCTGAAGAGGAATCAGCTGACTAGAAGCTTGACAATATTATTCTAATTTTTATGAAGAGTAAGCAAGAGGGTCCTGTCAATCACAGGCTGAGAGAGCTGGGGCTGTTCAGACTGAAGAAGAGAAGGCTCTGAGGTGACTTGATTGTGGCTTTTCAGTATCTAAAGGGAAAGAAGGGGACAGAGTCTATAGCAGAGTCTGTGGTGATAACACAAGGGGAAATGGCTTCAAGCTCGAAGAGGGTAGATTTGGGTTAGTTACAAGGAAAAAATCCTTTACAGTGAGGGTGGTGAGGCACAGGAACAGGTTGCCTAGTGATGTGGTTTATGCTCCATCTCTGGAGACTTTCAGGCTGGATAAGACTCCTGGCAACCTAATCTAGCTATGGATGTCCCAGTTCATTGCAGAGGAGTTGGACTAGATGGCCTTCAGAGGTCACTTCCAACTCTAAGGATTCTATGACTCTATGATTCTATAATATCACTTTGGTGCCTGCTAAAATTATGGTGAAGATTATAGTGGTTGTTACTGAAAAACACCTTTATCATAGAGGGAGTGGAATAGGAGGTGCTGATCTCTTTGTGATAGAACATGAGGAAATGGCTTAAAGGTTCACTGGAGTAGGTTCAAACTAGATATTAAGAAAAAAAAGCACAGTGGTCATAGCCTCAGTCTTGTTGGTGTTCAAGAAGCATTTTGGACAATTCTCTTAGATATATAATTTAAGTTTTGTTTTGCCCTGTTTGGATTCAGATGTTAGATTCAATCATCCTCATGAGTCCCTTCCAGCCCAAGATATTCTGTAATCCTGTGATTCTATAAAACACTGGTAAACACATTCATTAACAGAAAAATAGAAAATAGAGGAATGGAGAATTAACCTGTCTACTGCAGGGCTACATCCATGTTAACAAATGTAATCATTCCAGACAGTGAGTCTGAGTCCACAGGCTGAGTGTGATGTGGTTAGGACTACCCTGCACTCCAGTAACACAACCACATCCACACTGTAAAACACACAGCCCTGGGGGCCCATCATATGCCATTGCAGATTTCGTTCTTATTTTGTGTGTGTTATTTCTGGTTCAAAGAGCCTGAAATAGTCTTAGGAGAGAACTGCAACCTGCCAGATTGCAGCAATTAAAAGGAAGGACATTTGTCTAGCAGCGAAATAAGAGCAATGCATCTCTTCCTCCCATCTGTGTTGGCACTTGGATCTGATGTATCTCCCAAGCTATTGTGGCTGCTTCTCTAGAATGAGAGATTCCCAAGACCACCTCCAGCCTTGTCTGAGGCCCAGAAGACATGACAGTGAATTTTCCAGTTGCCTTGGTAAGGAAAATGTTAAGATTCTTTTATGGCTTCCAGTTGAGGTGCAAATACCAGAAATGAATACCAAAATGATACTGTTTTGTCTATAAGAGCTATGGAAACTCTGCTTGTCAGTATTTTGTATGGGAATCTTATAAAGATCTTGGTCCTTGCTGGGTCCTGGTGAAATATGTCTTGTCACCCCGCTCATGGCATAGAGAAAAGGCCACAGCATCATAGATGAAGGCCACAGTGGCTTTCCCCGTCATGTCAGTGTAGAAGATGATACGGGGATGATGCGAAGAAGGCCTTTCTGGAAACTCCTGCTTTGGAGGGGTGCATGGATCTAGATTATATACAGCTCTCAACACTATTCTGGGGGCAACTTGCAGGCTGATTAACCTCATGTCATCTGCTAGACTCAGGTGCAGTGAATGGGTAAAGGTAATGCTAACATGGAATAGCAAGCTGAAGAAACATAGTGGGTTAATTGGATGTGCACGTTGCAGTAGAGCAGCCCTGAATATAGTGATGGAAATAGACTTGCCTGGCTTGTAGTGAGTACCTTGTGGAATCCACAGCAGTGTGTGGCCTAGCTGAGACCCTTGCCAGAATACACTTGGAAATGTGGGCACTTCAGACAGGGCAACTGGACTTAGAAATCCATTGCTGGAAATACCCCTGACTTACTCTAAAATTATGGTTTTATAAATATTCTTATTTAAATACACATTGTACCTCATAACTTTTCAATCTTCAGATTTCATTTGCCTTGAAGTTTAGTTTCCTCCATATGTTTACCATCAACTGAAGAACAAGAGCTGATGAGACACTTGGAAAGATTTTGTCATGCTGTAGATGAGGGTTTAGTTTGTTTGGTTGGTTGGTTGTTTTTTTGTTTTGTTTTGTTTTGTTTTGTTTTTGCTTTGGAACTAAATGCATTCACATTTAACTTGCAATCATTCTAACAAAGGATGAATATTCACTGTTTATGCTGTTATTTCACAATTATGCTATTCATTTACTTCATGACTGAATTTTTACACAGCTTCCAAACTTCACATCACAGTAGTCTGCAGTTGCAGTTTGATACAACCTTGGCTTACCCATAATTAGTAGAGAACTGTGCACGATACCACCATCTTCCCTAGTATGGAAGTTCTGACTTTGATATTGCAGAGCAATCCCATTTCATCTAAGCAAAATTGATTCAACTTAGCAAGTCAATCCCACTTAAGAGCATCTTGGAACTTAACATGAATGCAATTTAAATAAAATGCGTGGTAAGTGCAAGGGTAAGCAGGAATCTTTTCACAGAAAGCTATTAGATAAATTTGCAAATGTATTTGTTTATCTATAATTATAAAAACCATATGCAATTCTATAGTTGAATGATTCTATAGTATATTTTTTCAAGTATATTTGACTTTCAGATTGCATTTTGGATTCTACTGTATAAGAATTTTATCAGTGAAAATAAATGAAAGCAAACAAAATTCAAATTTGATTGCATTAAACATATTGTAGGATAGGTCCTGCACTCAGTCAATTGGTTTTGTCTATTGCAAATTCAGAAGACTGTCAGCAGAAGGAAAGTGAAAAACTTACTACACATGGCAGTTTTATGGGTCTATTTTCTGGTATTACTTCTGCATTTTAGAACCACTCAGAGATTATTTGCACTCATTGTATATGCTATTTTATTAAAGGCATGGCTGTTTGGAAAGTAGCAACTGAGAGAGCCTTCCAGAAGCCTTCAGTTCTCTCTTGGCCCTGGAGTGAATTATGTTTCTTAATTAATTTCTAACCAGAGTGTAGTATCTATAATTTTCTAATGTGAACGTAAGGTAGCTAATTTAGATTAATTACTTAGCAAACATTTAATGACTGAAATCCTACAGAATTAATACTAAATGAATGAGAGGAGCCCTCATTCTAGATAGGCCTAGCTGAAGATCATCACAGACATTTTGGGGAGCAAAGTACCACGAGGTCAGCAGTGACTCAAATACTCCATCCATGACACCATGTAAAGCAGAGATTACCTGAGTAATACCAAATCTAGATACATCTTTAGAGACTGGTTACTGGAGAGACTGGGATCTGAGACCAGATACTGGTCAGGATACAGGCCTGTGTCAGATATCAGAGAGATCCATGTGTTGTGCATGCACGTGTGCCTTTTGGGAAAGCAACTTTAGCAATGCTCCTAGGCTGGACCTGGGAAAAGGGAGAAACGGTGACCTCACATTCAGACAACAGCAAAGAAAAGATCTGTGTCCCAAAGCGGTTGGATTTGCCTCCTCTTGGCTAACACTGCATGCACGAAAACCACTGTGCCAATTCCCATACCTTTCCCTGTCCTGTTCCATAATTTCCTCTAAACTCACTATGACAATTCAAAATAAATTCTCTAATTTCACACAGGATTTTAGTACCAGTGCTAATCATGGAGTATTTGCAATCCGAAATTCATTGTAATTATGACTGTTTTGCTTCTTAGAAGGCAGTCCAAGGAACATGTTAAAGCATGTAATGTATGTTGCTCTATGTACTTGAATCTGCCTTATATAGAAAAGTGTAGAGATTGTATCAGACTGTTTCAACATCAATATATTTTCTGAGACATATTAATGTTAATTCGGAGAGCACAATGGCCCTCCTGACAGCAGGACAAGGGGAAATGGTTTTAAGCTGAGGGAAGGGAGATTTAGGTTGGATGTCAGGGGGAAATTCTTTACGGAGAGAGTGGTGAGGTACTGGAACAGGCTGCCCAGGGAGGTTGTGGATGCCCCGTCCCTGGAGGTGTTCAAAGCCAGATTGGATGGGGCCCTGGGCAGTCTGGTCTAGCATTAGGTGGAATGGTGGTGGCCCTGCATGTGGCAGGGGGGTTGGAGATTCATGATCCTTGAGGTCCCTTCCAACCCTGGCAATTCTGTGATTCTGTGATTCTGAGAGCACAACAGCTCTCAGAAGTCGAGCAGAAGAAGTCGAGCAGGGGAGGCAGGAAACCGTCATGGCTGTGCAATGACCTGCAGCTTAAACTGAGAGAAAAGAGGGAAATATAAAGAAAGTGGAAGCAGGGTTGTGTATCCTGGGAGGAATCCAGGGCTGTTGTCCATGTGTGTAGAGATAGGATTAGGAAAGCCAAGGTGCAAATGGAGCTGAACTTGGCAAGGGATGTGAAAGATAACAAGAAGGGGTTCTACAGGTACGTAGGCAGGAGGAGACAGGCCAAGGAGAGTGCTCCCCCTCTGATGAAAGAGAATGGGGAGCTGGCTTCCTCAGACATAGAGAAAGCTGAGGAATTCAATGAGTGCTTTGCCTCAGTCTTCATGGGTGGTCAGGCTTCCCATGTCTGCCAGGACCCTGAGCCTCTAGGTGAGGGTGTGAGGAGTGGTTTCCTACCCACTGTAACAGTGGAACAAGACTGAATCCTCCTCATGAAACTGAACGTGTATAAGTCCATGCGGCCAGATGATATCCATCCTAGGGTTCTGAAAGAGATGGCTGATGCGGTTGCCGAGCCACTCTCCACCATATTTGAAAAATCATGGTTGTCTGGTGAAGTGCCCAGTGACTGGAAAAAGGAGAATGTTACTCCCATTTTTAGGAAAGGGAGAAAGGAAGACCCAGGGAACTACAGGCCGGTGAGCCTCACATCCGTGCCTGGGAAGATCATGGAGCAGATCCTCCTAGAAGCTGTGTTAAGGCACATACAAGATAAAGAGGTGATTCGAGACAGTCAGCATGGCTTCACCAAGGACAGATCTTGCCTGACCAATCTGGTGGCCTTCAATGATGGAGTGACGGCTTTGGTGGATGGGGGAAGGGCGGTGGATGTCATCTACCTGGACTTCTGCAAGGTCTTTAACATGGTCCCTCACCACATCCTTCCCTCTAAATTTGGAGAGGTGTGGATTTGAAGGATGGACTGTTCAATGGATGAGGAATTGGCTGGCTGCATGCAGCCAAAGGGTTGTGATCAGTGGTTCTGTGTCAGGGTAGAGACCAATCACAAGCGGTGTCCCTCAGGAGTCGATCTTGGGAGCGGTGCTCTTCAACATCTTCATCAGTGACACAGACAATGGCACTGAGTGCACCCTCAGCAAGTTTGCAGATGAAACCAAGCTGAGTGGTGCAGTCAATACATTGGAGGGAAGAGAAGCCATCCAGAGGGACCTGGACAGGCTGGAGAAGTGGGCTCATGAAAACTTCATGAGG
This sequence comes from Phasianus colchicus, assembly GCF_987193195.1. Lineage (NCBI taxonomy): Eukaryota > Metazoa > Chordata > Aves > Galliformes > Phasianidae > Phasianus > Phasianus colchicus. The sequence continues at coordinate 155,760,857 of NC_143436.1, forward strand.
TTCAATAAGGCCAAGTGCATGGAGCAATCCCAGGTATTTATACAAGCTGGGAAAAGATCTCCTGGAGAGCAGCCCTGTGGAGAAGGACTTGGGGGTCCTGGTGGATGAGAAGCTGGACCTGAGCCAGCAGTGTGCACTTGCAGCCCAGAAGGGCAACTGTGTTCTGGGCTGCATTAAAAAAGGGGTGGCCATCAGGGAGAGGGAGGTGATTGTCCTTCTCTACTCGACTCTTGTGAGGCCTCATCTGGAATACTGTGTCCAGCAGTATTCCAGCACAATGGACACAGCCCACTTTCTTGGGCCCCCAGCACAAGAAAGATGCAGAGCTCTTGGAATTTGTCCAGAGGGCGTCCTCTGAGATGATCAGAGGGCTGGAGCACCTCTCCTATGAGGAAAGGTTGAGAGAACTGGGCTTGTTCAGATTGGAGAAGAGAAGGCTCTGGGGAGACCTAATTGCAGCCTTCCAGTACTTGAAGAGAGCATATAAACAGGAGGGGGAACAGCTGTTTATGAGAGTGGATTGTGACAGGACAAGGGAGAATGGTTTTAAACTGAGACAGGGGAGGTTTCGGTTAGATATTAGGAGGAAGTTTTTCACACAGAGGGTGGTGACGCATTGCAACAGGTTGCCCAAGGAGGTTGTGGATGCCCCATCCCTGGAGGCATTCAAGGCCAGGCTGGATGTGGCTCTGGGCAGCCTGGTCTGGTGGCTGGCGACCCTGCACATGATCTTTTCGGTCCTTTTCAACTCAGGCCATTCTATGATTCTTTGTTGAATGTACAAAGATGTTAATTAATTTAGAACTTCCTTACCATCAAAAATTCTTGAAATCTTACCTTTTTTGTAAGATTTGGTATTATGTATTTTTTGTATTGAATGTGCCATATAAATATCTTACACTCCATAACATAGAACTCATTATCAGGTGATTTTGAATTCTAATTTTATTTTCTGCAAAATTGTGTCATACACTTAAAATATATAATACTTTTTGTTGAGATCTTTTCTGCAACAATGTTATCAGCTGCTATTTGTGATGTTACTACTTTGATTATATTATTAATTGAAAAAAATAAAAGGAGTGAAAACTGTTTAGCAGAAAACCACTATTATTTTCATGACTGAAAGTGATGTCCAGATCATCTGAATAAGAGGCACAGCAAGCCCTAGATTTAATATTACCTGCTTTGAAAACAGAACAAACTGTTGAAAGTCATTATCTGATGAAGAAACACAGAAGTCTCAGCAGTATTTTTTTTTTATTTTTAGAACAAGATGAAAAAAAATTGGTGATTAGTGTATATTTTTTTCTTTAGTGGTAACATGAAGACATTCTCAGCACTATCTTTAGAATTGTATTGCTTATATAAATCCAGTTGTTTCTCAGTAGGTGTTATGGATGTAAGTAGTCAGAGGTTTATTTAGTACTTCAGTAGTTCCTGCAGCTTCCAAAGGACTCAGCAGGGATTGCCCTAGAGAACAGCTGCTGCTGAATTTCCTGCCTTGACTCAAGGTGCTTGTCATCTCTTCTACACAATGATCAGCAGACGACCAGTGTGGGTTAAGAAAATATTGCATATTTTAAAGTAACTATTCCCTCCAGTGCAACCAAAGTTCTTAGAGGCAGGAGGTTTAAGTACTTTTTGCCAGGCAACAGTAATGGTGAAACTCATTGCTTCCAGCTGAGCTTTGTTGTCACCGTATGGTCCAGTTCTGTAACCATCATTATCTTCCCACTCTCCTGATCAAAGCTGGAATTGTCTTGTGTGGCAGTTCTCAACTTTGTGACAGTACTGGTGGCTTTCTGAACCTAACCACACATTTCCTGCCATGACAATATCAGTTGCCACTAAAACTTTTCCACATAAATAGAATCACAGAATCATAGAATAGAATCACAGAATCACCAAGGTTGGAAAAGACCTCCAAGATCATTCGGTCCAACTGTCCATTTACCACCAATATTTCCCCACCAACCCATGTCCCTCAGTACAACATCTAAATGTTTCTAGAACAGCTCCAGGGATGGTGATTCAACCACCTCCCTGGAAAGCCCATTCCAATGCTTGATCAGTCATTCAGAGAAGAAATTTTTCCTAATGCCCAACTGAACCTCCCCTGGCACGACTTTATGCCATAATACTGTTTTACCATATCTTCACATTCCTGGATTAATAGTAATTCATATTTCTTAATTTCAAAACTTGTTGCTATTTCATGATAGAGTGAAAAAAAAAGTTCACTGGAAATCATATTATAAAAGCCTAAATATTGGAAATTCAAATGGCTAATTTTGTTATTAGTATTTTTATGAGCAACAGTGTGAGACTAAATGCAGTACTGTGAAAGTTTCCTTTTGCTTTCTGGTCTAATAGAAAGAGGAACATTTATAAACACAGAACATCTATCAGAACCCACCAAACAGATGTCCTTCTTCTTTTGCACGGCAGCTAGAGGAGCTTTTGCATTGCAACTTCCTAATATTTTCCCTGAAGACATACTCCTTTTGAAAGCAGTACCAGAGTTCTTAATGTTCACTTAAGATTTTTTAAAGGAGGGGTCTCGCTGAGTATTTTGACTCAGCGAGAGTCAATTGAGTATTGCAATTTTTTAATGATGATTACTAGAAGATATTTATAAGATGTGCATTTGGTACATGAACTGACTCTGTAATCACTAACACAAATTTGCAGGCATCTGACTATCTTTCTGACTAAAACGGTGACTAAATTCTTGTATTTCATAGCTAAATCAGGTCTCGGACACCTTGACAGGCTTAGTAAAAAAGCTTTGGAGAATCTCAACTTTTTTTGCCTCCAGAGAACAACAGACTACACATCATTCTATGAAACATGGCTGTCAAATACCTTTGTTGAGTTGATCATGCATGAAATAATGAAACCTTTAGTATCAGCAGGAACAGTCTCATGAAGATGCTCATGTCACAGTGCTTCTTTTTTAAGGCATAAATGTAGCCTCTCCTCAACAGGTGAGTTCCTTGAATAGGATGAGAGAAATGGCTTATAATTTTCTGGCTTGATGTGCTATTTAAGTAGCACACTTTTTTTTTTTTTTTTTTTTTTTTTTGTCTAATACACTACTAATGCACTAATACAGGCAGCATTCCCTGTCTTTAATGAAGATTTTTACCAGTGATCTTCTGTGCATCTCTGACAGGATCTGACAGCTTCAGTATGTGAAATCATTAAGTTTCTCTTTATAATATGTAGCAAAACAGCATAGGAGGGTGATGACAATCATTTTTATTTTAAGTACAGAAGCTCAAAATTGTCTGGTGAGCTCCAGTGAGCACTTGGATAATCCATGGAACAAAAGGTAGAAGAATTATTCTAATTTCCACTGCAATCTTGAAAGATTCTAAATCTTTTAAGTCCACTTTTTTGACTTTGATTACACTGTGAAGGGAAATGTTATCCAATGTTATATTGCTGTTGTATGCCTTTGCTCATTCTTTAACTTAAGATTCCTTTCTATCCAAATCTCCATGTGATTTGAAAATGCTGTCCACATCACTGCTATATACATACGGAAGTGTTGCTACTGGCAGAGAAATGGCTGTGGGTTTTTCTGCAAAGTTTTTATCAATTATTACTTGCTTATGAAAGTATAACATATAATTGTGTTACCTGTAACTGCAGTCATTAGCAGGAAGGCAAGAAATAGAATAAGGCACTATTTTTCTTTTTCTTCTGAATCTTTTTAATGCAGTCTTATGGAGAGTTCCCAGGACAGATCACATTTGACACAGGAAAAGAGTATTCGTGCAAACCTGCACAAAGTCTGTTCTGTATTCAGACAGAATAAAGTCAGTCTAATGAAAGCAGTGTTGGGCTCCTCCTGAGTCTCTGACAAAAAGCACAAATATTGGCTTTTTATTCTCTGCTGCTCTTTTATTCAAATAGAATAAATTATCAGCCATGCATTTTTCTTTAATATATCCGAATGTGCTTTCTTGGCATTTCTGCCTTGCTACACAGTGGGCTGGAAACTTGAGTTTTAATATTCCTGTTCAGTTTAATAACATAACTTTTCATGGTTGCTCTCTCTCTGCTCCTGAAGACCTTGTAACAATCTTTGGAAGATTTTTGTACTTTATGAACCTTTACTTCAGCATTTGTTCTACAACAGTTGATATGTAGAGGAAACCAGAAACACCACCCAAAAAGCCACAGGCAACAACTGTCAATGGGCCAAAAGGCCACATGAGTATCAGCTCGGCTGTGGGTAAGGGTGACTTTGAAGAAACAGTGTTAGCTATTTAGATTTGCAACAGCCCTAGGAGCCTCGAGCTGATAATATTTCATTCCCTGACACCTAGGGGAGTTGAGCTCTCAACTCTCAGTCCTAAGGAGACCCCAAGGGCCAGCCTCAGTGAGAAGCTGGAAATCTATGGGTATTGCATTTCACTTGCTGTTACATGACAGATTTTCTCTTCAGAGGTGTTAGAAAAGATTTTCTTGAAGAATTTCTGCCTGCCTCGTACATGTGGCAAGTGTTTCTGAAAAACTGCATCTTCGTTGTGGTGCCACGGAAGGTATTAGCAAGTCATCTGTTGATTTTGCAGCTCAGAGGGAAATAATCTTTCTTCTCCAACCTGATGAATTGTCAAGATTTGCCCACAAAAAGAATTAATTAATTAAATGAATGAATGAATGAATAAATAAATAAATAAATAAATAAAAGCAGCTTGTTGTCAACCCTAAGCATTTGTCAGGCAAGGTGTTTGGCTGGAGCTGTGAGTCCCTCTCCTCCCACAGCTGAGATACATTCTGAGCCTCCTGGCACTGAGGGCACCTTGTTTGCCTTGAACACTGCAGCAACACACATCATTTTTTTCCCCTTTGAAACCTGGATATAGGTCCTGAGAAATGGATGCAACTGATAGCCAAAAACCCGAGAAGAGCCCTGGCAGGTGTAAGCTTCTCTGGGATCTGGATTAGCAGGTTAAAATGAAGTGCGGGTTAAACATTACCCTCACATTCACTCAAGATCTGGGGAGGATTTTGTAGCTTGTGCTATGTTTCACGTTGCCATGGCTACTCTGTCCTTGCTGGGTGGTTCAAACGCACTCATTGTTTTTTGTGTGAGTGACAGGACTGCATTTGGTTGCATTTAGATGCATTGCGTGCATGGTCATCTGGTCTGAGAAAACTCGTGGACTTTGTAAGTTTTGTATGCACTGCCTGCAGACCTGCTCTGCCAAAGGAGGCTGTGTGTTACTTTTAAATAATACAGTAAAAATAAGAAGAGAAAGCAAGAATCCAGATATTTTGTTGCTAATCTTACAAGTGTTCTCAATGATTTTAGGGAAATGTAGTCACTCTACATCATTTACATCATTTTCATGGGAAAAATCTAGCCCTGAATGGCTATCACTTTTAGTCTGGTCATCACCAGAGGCACAAACACAAGTGAACTGATTCCCAGCTTTCTGTCTTCTACAAGCATAAAGTCTTATGAAACCAACTGTATTATATTCTTCCCAAGTGTGTTCAACGGTTCATGAGCTGCTCTGCCATTTTTGGCCTTAGCCCAGTTTCCCTTTCCTGCTAAGGACTGAAAGTTTTCAGATAGATTGCTATAACATTATATATACAAACCAATGCAAAATAACTAGTAAACAAGCTGTAGGTTTTTGTGTGTGCGCAAGAACTTCTACACTTGGACACTGGAATCTGGAAAAATCCCAGAAGAAAAGAGTGTATGAAATAAATTTGTATACTTTTATGGCAGATGGATAATACATTCCGCTTGGCCAGGACACTGGAACACTTTTACAAAGCCCAGCAGCCCTCTCCAATGGTAACAGTTTGTCTCTGTGGAAAGACAGCATTTCTGGTTTGCCTCTTCATTCCTGAGCTGTATGTAAGCACATTTTTCTTCTTGGATGTCTTCATGTTGTAAAGGACAGTGGAGTGTTTTTTTCTTGCCCTTGCAGGTAAAGGCCAAGATTACTGATGATCCAGCACCAATTCTCTCCCTGCACCTTTCCCAGTACAGGGACTGGCAGCATCAGCTGAGGATCTCCCCTGCATAAGGAAATCTAGTTACTATCTACAGGTGTAAATCTAAAAGCAGAGAAGGAAAACTAAGAACTAGTCCCTTCTCTTCATAGCTATTATCTGATCTGCAGCTTTAAATAGGAGAAGGGATGAGTTCTCCTTTTCTTTTTGATGTAATCATTTTTTACAGTGACTTTCAAAACCAACTCTTTCAAAGACAAAGCTTCCAACTTTGGAAAGCCACAAAAGAGAAGTTAAATTACATAGACTTCTTAGAGCCACAAGTAACCCAAGACTAAAAAGCTGACCTAGCATGGAAGAACATATAGCAATTTTCATGTGACTCCATGGATATTAGTACGCCTTGGGGAATGTGGATATTTGTAATATTCTGAGAGGTTTCTCAAATAAATCTGTATCATATTTGCTCTGCTTTCACTTTGCTTTGTTTTCACTTCCATTGCAGTCACCAGCCATGCTGAAAGCATAAGAATGAGGCTAATAAAATTTCATACATACGAATAGGATAAGAAAATCAAACCACAGCAAGGTTCGGAGTAAGTGGAAGGTGAAATGCTATTGCATGCAGTGGGAAATTTTCTTGGCACGTATGCTGATATTATTCATTTGAGATCACCTTTATTTTCATCTTCTTCAGTGCAATCACACTTATTTATGCAGCTAATGTCAGAATGTCATGCTTATTTTTGTATACCCAGCATATGTATATCTAACCACAAATATGTCAGATACAGAGAACTATCATTACATCTGAAAACCCAATGTTATCTTTAGTGGGCCCAACCATGTTGTTGAAACCTTTAGCTCTTTTCTTGCCAAGCTACCTTACAGCTCTATAGGTTTTTCAGAAAAATTGATCTCTTTCCTGTTTTGTCTGTGGAGTAGAAACTCAGTATCAACTGTACAACCTTTTGTTTTTCCCTTCTCCAAAGCCAGTTATTTTTTTATTCCTGATCATGTCTGTTGGTCAAGAGAAAAAAAAATTGCAGAAACAGCAACATATTTTATTTCTTTTGACAAATTTTTCTACATGGACATGGCTATGTAGACATCTATGTACCACTGAAAACACTTCAGCTTGACCATTTCCCATTTTAGAAAGAAAATAACAAGCTCCTTTTTGACCAGTTTTCTGTCCTTCTAAGTCTCATACCTTACAAGAGCAGGTCTTACATTCTAGAAACAAAGATCAAGAGCCTAAGAACAGGGAGTAGAGCCAATAGTTAGCTACTCCTCTTTGCTGAATGTAGACATGCTGCTTTCCTGTGTGTGGGTATAAATTGCTGCTTTAAACTATACCCATTTTGATCACTGCAGATGGGAACTTTTTGAGGGGTCCCCTCTCTCCTGACCACATTCTTGTACAATGAGATCAACCACCTCACAACTGGCAGCATGACACAGGGGAACCCATGCCACTCTGCTGCCCTGAGGAGCCTGGAAAAGCTCCGTCCTCAGCTTAAATTGGATCCTGAGCCAAGCACAGTATTTAAGTCCCTCTCCAAGTCCCCAGGAAGATAACAGCAGGGCTGTATCTCTGCAGATAAAAAGTTGAAAGTCTTCAACAAGATTACGACACAGGAGTGATAAGACCAAAACTGGTACTTAAAATAGAAAATACTTCACTGATGGCTAAAAATTGAAGTGCTGGCCTTTGGGACACAGTTTCAAACTCTTGTGTCATTCCACGTACTCAGGACTGAAATAGAAACAGCTAGAGTGAAAGAGGAAGAACTGAAGCCCGAAATTCAGCGATTAGCAATGTGGAGCCTGCAGCACATCTTGCAGGCAGCTGTTCTGTGAAGCATGGCCAAAGAAACTAGAGAGAACTGAAGAAAGAACTCATTTTTGTTGGTAAACATTCGTCAGCTTATGATGAGTAATAATTTCTATTTGTGCATGATTTAAAAGCCACTGTCATCTCAGATGTTATCAGAAGACATGACCGAGTATAAAAATGTTAGTAGCTGGAAGAACACAAAAAGCAAAGGCAGACATGACAAGGAGGGAATATTTTTAATATTTCTTCTTCAAGGACTTTTGGAGACTAAGAAGAAAAGTATGAAAATTTCAATTTTCTGAAGTTCTTCCTCCCCAAATTTTGGAATGAAGTTCATTCATGGAATTATGAAGAAACTTTCCATTCCTGCTTTAAATATGTCTCTCTATAGCCTGAATTCTGGTGCTATGACAGCCTGAGTTCACTGTGCAAGCATATTCATTCCATTTCCTTCATTGGCCTTGCATCGTTTCCCATTTGTACGCCATTACTGTGCTTCATAACTAGTATTTTGTACTCCTCATACACAGAACACTGAGATAGCAAAAGATGCCATTAGAATCCTTAGATAGAAACTACCTGTAAAATTTATGTATTTCGATTAATATAAAACAGACAACAATTTGAGTGATGCATTTGCAGTTTTACGTATCGCATAAATCATTTACTTGTCCTCTTGTTTGTGACAATCTGCAGTTTAAGCAAATTATTTGCTGACACAAAACATTACTGGAACTGTAGGTTCAGAAGCTTTTCTGCTTTTATCTGCTTTTATCTGCTCCCTTTTCTTCCCAGAGCATCTTGATCTTTCCTGAAAAAATACTTTGAAACTCAAAGCTAGTATTTTTATGAGCTGCATGCTGGGTAGAATTATGAAGGCCATTTTCTAATTGAGTGAATATGGCCTCTCTTCAAAAACAAGTATTTAAGTATTTTCAGAGTTCTTTCAGTAACAGCTAGCTTTTTTTTCTTTTTTTTTCTTTTTTAAGCCTTGTGGACAGAGTGAATTTCCAGCACCTGCTTCATACTCTTCACACTCTTGTATACTGCAGTTTGGTCTGCTTCTCTCCCAATAGTATGCTGTTTCCTACAGGGGAAACTTTGAGTTGTTTTAAAGACATCTTTAAATTTAGTCCTTTCCAATAAACCAAATGATTAATTCCAAAGCCAGTAGCAGAATGGTTAGATTAGAGTTGTCCTGGCACAGAGGCACTCAGTCTTATGTATGATATCAATTTTTTCATTGCACGTGATGTGAATTTGGCTCCTATTGGAAAAAGTAATGATGCAACAGAGGGACTTGAATCTTCAAAGGGTGGGAAAAAGCATCCCAGCGTGAGTGCCTCCTGAAGGTTCCAGCCTTTTGAAGGAGCAAATTCAGTCATGTCTGCTGTCATGGTATAGGTATAGGTGCCTCCCTCCACATCTAACTCAGTGCTGATCTTACAGAGAGGTAGTAGGAGATGAAGGTCCTTGCACAACAGACAGGACTTCTCTCTCCTTCCACCTGCAAAGCTGAGCCTGGAAAAGAGCAGAGGCAAGTTTTGAGCATTACTGGTAGCACCATGGTCAGATCTAACATCTAGGACTGAGATTACAGAATCTCAGGATTTGATCAAGTCCAGAATGATTCACTATTCAGAAATAAGTGGAGAAATGACTCAGGAGTTTGCCTGCTCAGTGAAAATTCATATCGCATGACCATTGTACTTGGCTGCAGGATCAGGATGTTGCTAGAATATGTAAGTCTCTAGAACCAGCTGCAAAGGTCAGTTCAGTGGGACTTCACAAGTTCTCACCCTCTTGCCTCTTTCTACCCTGGCTTCTGGTGTTGCACTGTCTCCTTCCATCCCAGAAGGACAGAAGAAAACTTAAGATTATCAAAGCCTCCAATACTACTTAGTAACAGGCGTGTACAAATAGTAGAAAAATTCAGTGTATGTGACAGTTATAGTCCTTATTCCTCAGCTACTGAAATGAAAGTTGAGGGAAGAAGTCTTTTTTCAGTACTTCCCCCTTCTCCCTCCTTCCTCTGCCTGATATTTTTGCCTACCAATATCTCCTGACAAAACTGCAGATATGTCAGCATCAGAAGCTGCTTTCAGGCAGTTTCACTTCTTTTGCTGGAGAGGACAAATATCTGGCTTGTAGGAAACCAAGAATACTGCCATGTCTATGCTCTGATCCTCCATGCTTTCACTGCAATTCAACCTTCTGGTTGCATCCAGCAGCAATGACACTTGTCCTCCTCTGGCTCTGTCTTGAAGCTGCGCATAGTACTCTTTGCACATCAGATTTAAGGCTGTAGCTTTCAAGTAGTCCCTGCTTGGAGTGGGAGATGGAAGTGGTAGTCCCACATAGTCTCCTGCAAACTAAATTGCTCCCTGATTGTATTATTGACTTCACTTCTGTCAGGAAAGGTAAGTGGAGTCATTATGGTCTAGGAAAATTTTGAGAAAAATTACTTGATTTCCTACTGAAAATTATTTAAGATTGAAAGATTGGACCCAGTGTGTAGTCTGTTGTGTCTCCAGATATGATACTAAAGGATAGTTGGCAAATTAGATCTTCTTGTTTTAACTGGTTGCTACTTTTGGGCTGTATCAAACCACAAGGTAGTCTCATTGCACATTTGAATGGAGGAATGAAGGATTCGATCAGTTTGAAAATTAAATTAAAAAACACAGGGTTTATGCTGTGAACAGACATGTCAAAAATATGTTTCCAGTTACTTGTGTGTCAGAACTGGAATATAATTGCCCAAATATAGGATGTGGGCAACTGATGTAAAAATTTGACTGAAATGTGTGTACCGAAAAAGAAAAATATCAGCTAATGTCTCTGCCATGTTAAAGACAAATCTGAAAGACATACATACAACTCAACTAAAAATTGCTCAGGTTCACCTTACTGGTACAAGGTCTGTAGGTTTGCCTCAGAAAGAAAGGAGTTTCCTGGTATGGAAGTAGAGGAAGAACCTAACCTCCGAAGAAGGTTTTCAATGGATTATTTTGTATTTGTATTTCTTTTTTAAATGTTGTTGAGTCTTTTATAAAAATAGAAAAGTAATTTTGTCAGGAAGTTTATCATCTGGACTCCCTAATACTGTTTATAGTGAAAACGTGTCAAACCTTGGTCATATGATGATGATAAATAATATTTCACCATTCCCTTCTCTGCCCTTTCCTGTCTGTAATAATTCTGTGCCTTGTCTTCTACTTAGATGAATTCAGATTATAAATGCTTTGTGACAGGTGCTGTCTTGTTCCATGTTTCTGAGATACTTAGAGTGATTAGATGAACATTCTCTGGATCACTGTTTTTTAACCTTATTTGATGATAAAACAGAGGGAAGACTTGCATTTGTGCCATGAACATCTGCATTTGAGAATTGTACTCATTCTGAAATTTGTCTTCAGCCAGCCAGAGAGCAGCTGTCAGGAATGCATCGTGACTTCTAGGGGAGCACAATCCTCTGTGATCTGTGGAAAAAGGCCCATCTTCTCTGTGTCTCTTGGTGAAAATATTGTGCCCGACTGCTTATAGCATTTACAATAAATGTCATGAGAACAAGCTGTTCCTGTGACATTCTTGGCTTGGCCATCTGGTAGGAAAAACGGGAGAATGAGAGGCAAGAAAGGGAAATGGCAAGAGAACTGAGTGTGCAGGCATGTGCGTGTATGTACAAGAGTCAGGTAGGAGGAGGGAGTGGAAAAATCGAGAGGGTATAAAAAGGAGGAGGGAAATGAATGCAGAAATATACCCTAAAGAGGAATTAAATTGTATTCCTGTAAAAGAGAGAAACTAAATGCAATGTACCAACAAGGTGGAAAAGAAGGAAGAAAGGAAGGGAGGAACAAAGGGAGGGAGTGAGGGAGGGAAGGAGAAAGAAGGAAGGAAAAGTATAGAAATTATTGGGTTACTCCATTAATTTTGTTAGAAACTGAATTTAGACCTTTGCCAACCACTTGTGCTGTCATCTGAATTTAGTGGCATACGTACTGCTTAACTCTCACAAAGAGTCTTTGCACTGAACAGCCTCTGTGTTGTATGAAACAGTATTCAGGAGCCTGAGGTAGATATAACATGAATTTTGATTTTCTTATTACACATTTATCTAGGCTTTCCAATTATTTTTTTGAATTTCATAAATAATGTAGCTACTAGTTCTTTTATTATTATCAACTATAGAGGCTATCTAAGATAGCAGCAAAAGGAAAACTCAGCCTGCTCATAGATACTACTCTCTTTCTTCCACTTTCTGTCTCATTTCAGTACAGGGAAAGCATTTATACTCTGAGCTGACATCTCACTACTGGACTTTGGATGATGGTGTTTCAGACAGCTTCACTGATTCAGCGCTGGTGTCGGAGCTGCTGGGATGTCATTGGGTGAGCTGTAGCTTTACTGAGGTTGTGGTCATGTGTGCAAGGAAGTTTGCTGTGGGACATTTGGCTTGTGTTAGGAAGAAGTCTCCAGCAAATGCTGAGCTGACCATTCCAAGGTATGTCCAAGGAAGAGCATCTCCTTGCCCTGCCACGGGATGTAATGCAGATGCATATCTACAGGGAGTCCTCTGGAGAAGCTCCTGCCCTGTCTTCCATGGAGTCAGCCAGGAAAGTGTATACCAGGCAAACTTACAGCTCCTCTGAAGTGTATGTCGTGCAAATATATGGCTCCTCTGGCCCTGTCAGCATTGAGTCTGCCCTGCTCACCTCAGGGACTCATGTGAATGAAACAGAGGAGAGCTTTTCTCCAAGGCAAAGCAGGTTGATATACATGGCTGTATAACTCAGGACTATGCTGGGATCACCAGGAGAGAAACCACTGGGGCATGCTTCTGCTTATAGACTCTATCTGTCATAACTTGACAAGATTACTTGATAATGAAAGCACAAGCATATATTGATAAACTGCATCTTTTTTTAACTAGTGAAGATGTACAGCATGATGTTGAGCCACGTGCTGGCAGAGAAAATAGTGGCTTCTGGCAGTGGAGTCACAGAGAGGATGAAGGAATTACCATCAGTATTTGAGCAAATCTTAAAGAGACTCTACAGATGTGGATAACCCTGAGGCTCATCAATATCCTGGAGTATACAGAATTATCATTTTTACATAATGTCTTGCATTCCCCTTTTTATTATCCATTCCATTTCTTCTTTTAATCCTTTGATTATTTTCTTTGTCATCTGTGTAATTTTAATTAAATAAACTGACTTTAATTTTGACACAGTGCCTTGGGACCAATCTATTTCTTTCCTGTTGTCACTTCTATCCATGGTGTACAGCTCTGACCAACGTTTGTTGTCTATCTAAATATTAAAGATATTTAAAAATGGGAGCAAATGAGGAAATTGCAGGCAAAAAAAAAACACCAGACTAGCTATGATTTATGTGCAAAAACATTTGTAATCTCAAAACTGACTGTAGAGTTAAGTTCAAATGCTGAACTTGAACAGAAGTCTTCATTACTGATCAAAGGTGGACACTATTTCTTGAATAAAGCAATACACACCTGACAAAGTAGATTAATATTAATGGTAGATCACTGCTGTGCTTGTCTCTAAACCTGGATTGTGAATACAGTTTTTCCACTGATTTGCTGTACTGGTGGTGGATGCTGCAAAATGTAACATCACAGAGTCATAGAATCATGGAGTCTTTTGAGTTGGAAGGGACTCTTAAAGGTCATCCAGTCCAACTCCCCTGCAATGAACAAGGACACCTACAGCTCCATTAGGTTGCTCAGAGCCCCGCTGAACCTGATTTTGAATGTCTCCAGGGATGGGGCATCCACCACCTTTATGGGCAACATGTTCCAGTGCCTCAGCACTCTTATTGTAAAAAACTTCTTTATATCTAATCTAAATCTCCCTTATTTCAGTTTGAAACCATTTCCCCTTATCCAGTCACAATAGATCCTTCTGAAAAGTCTGTCTCCTTTCTTACAGTTCCCTTTAGATACTGAAAGGTCACCCTCAGTTCTCCCCAGAGCCTTCTCTTCTCCAGGCTGAATAGCCTCAGCTCTCTCAGTCTGTCTTTGTAGGAGAGGTGTTCCATCCCTTGGATCATTTTTGTGGCCCTCCTCTGGATGTGCTCTAACAGATCTATGTCTCTATTGAAGACTCCACATCTGGATGCAGTAGTCCAGGTGAAGCCTCACCAGCACAGAGCAGAGGGACAAAATACCTCCCTTACCTGCTGACTGTGCTGCTTTGGATGCAGCCCCAGATACAGTTGACTTTCTGGGCTGCAAGAGCACATTGCTGGCACCTGTCCAGCTTCCCACCCACCAGTGCTTCCAAGTCCTTTTTTGACAGAGCAATAAAAGGGCAAGGTAATACCTCCAAGTCCTTTTTGGCAGGGTAATATTTGTAATACTCACATTATGTGTTGATCTAGTGGGTGAAATCTGTTCTATTTGCTGCTGTTATCCTTTTGCCTCCTGCTTATAAAATGGGCATAAAGACATTAATTGCTTTGATAACAGCTTTTATATAAGATCTAGAAGCTATCTTCTCATTCAGGCTAACCCATTGATTGAACAGTAGTTATGAAGGCATGCCAAAAATATTACAAGAATCTTAATGAAAATAACATCTCCACCCCTCATTTTTATTTTTTATTTTTTCAATTGAAAACAAATCTCTATGTAACTGGAAATAGGTCCAGTGAGAAATAACAGCATCACTGCTAAGAATAATTACTGTTGAGAATTATTTATTGTCATTGTGCTGTTTTGTCATTGAAGGTATAGGCGGGAAAAAGACGGGTAGTTTACAATGAGGTTTGGAAGAGTGTCACGGAGCTAACTAGATCAGTTTATGCCCGTGACAGGGGGCAGTAAGCCCCTGCCCTCCCCACCCCCCGCCTGGGCCCACAAAATGGGAAGGAAGGGGGAAAAGGAAAAAAACAGCGGCAACAATCTATGGAGGTAAACTTATTTTACTAACTATGATATCGGAATGCAAAATAATACAATATAATACAATCTAATTGAAATCGAGACTAATAAATCAAATAAGATATGAGAGAGAGTTCCCGAGACCGAGTCAAATCTGAAAAAGCTTGGAACGGCTAGGAAAGCACCCTCCAGCACCCACTGCCAGGCAGTAAGAGACCGCCCCACCCGGAAGGGTCAGATCCCATGACTTCTGTAATGCATAGGGATAGGTACATAGAATTAGAGCATTAACACTTTAATTCCAGTACATGATGTTTTGATGTGGAATATTGAAAATCAAATAAGCAAAAACCAAAACCATGACAAAGAGGCACTGAAGGTACAGAAGATTTTGGAGGAGGCACCAAGAAGATAGCTTGTGCTGGATTCAGATGCACTGTTCCCTGTGTCTGCAGCGTCTCTGAAACAGAATGAAATTTAGAAATGAGCATATCTATTATGTTACAATCCAGCACGTGGTATGGATAGGAGGCACATATGGTAGGAGGCTAGTGAGGCTCACAGCAAAGAAGAAAATGTAATTAAGCAGCAAACAAAGCTGAGTCAATCATATATGTGCCAATCTGTCAGGAACATCCAGTGGTGCAGTGTGGATGGCCAAGGATGTAAGCAGTGTCTGACCTGAGAAAAAGCAATTATTAGTGATATACTATGCAATTACAGCAGTGCCACCAGACAAACAAACATAGGTATTATGCAAGGAAGCATTTCTGGAAATCATAGCAGATATATTCTATTCACTGTTCAGCGTCATTTGTTTAAATATTTATTATAAAACAAAGCTAAGAGAAGAAAGTGTATAATCATTTTAGGTCCTGTTTGGAATTTTAACAGACTGTAAAGACATATTTCATGATGCTGATGTGAAGATGATGATGGGAAGATCATGAGATTACTGGCGATCTAGCAAAATAAATGAATGATATACACTACCAAGTAGACCAGCTTCCCTATAAGTATCAGTCAAATCTTTAAGAAAGCCAAAATTTTATATCACAAGTTCATATTTGCATAAAATAACTGAATAGGAGATATAGAAGGAAGCATGTTCCCCTTACCAAAGACCAAATTTGAATGCGCAGTATGGTTTACAGTGAGGCCATACTACATGGCTATGCCATAATAACCCAGACTATGGCACCAACAAAGCAAACTGAAACTGAAGAAAACTCAGTTCCTTATGATCAGGCATCCAGTTGCCTCTGAGGAAATCTGGGCAGCCTCAGAGAGACTAAAACTCTGGGGTAATATCTGGACCAGAATCTATGAAAAACCCAAGGATACTGTGAGACAAAAATTCTACTGGAGTCTTTCACCTTCAGTTCTGTTCTGCTCCTGAAACATTACATCATGGCACCAGGAATACCAATTTCAAGAAGAAACAAAACCAAATGAAAGTCTTAAGCACCACAAAGCTGTGAAACAGCTGAAGCAACCAAAGAATACCTCTGAAGAAAATTTGGGTGCAGTACTCTGGCAAACGTAGGATTCTGACCAGGAGAGGAAAGAATAAGTATGTATAAAAAGGATCTGCCTGTTGTTGGCTTTCCAGCATGGAAAAGATCTTAGCTTTTTGTGAAAGTGCAAACACATCACAAGCAACTGAGAAACACTATATAGAGGCCATTGACCAAATATTACCCAGGAAAAGTAAATAAGGTAAATAAGCTAGATACCTTGAATAGATAAACTAGGGGGGGCATATTTCTCAGATACATCTTAAGTTGCTGTATAGCTCATGAAATTGAACATTGTACTTGAATTTTCTCACTTACGGCGAGAGGTTCTAGGTCGAGCAGCATCACCTCTTGTAAATGCTAGGAAGAGAAAATTGCTCTAAAACTGTTCAAACCACAAAGAGGCAATGTCAAAGGAACATATTTCTATCACTAAGTTGAGAATAAACTGTGTATTGATGACCAGATAGTAAATCCAGATGATGACACTGTACAGTGGGCAAGTATGTAATTGCTAGGGATACTAACACTGTGAAATAAGCATACTGTTGAGGGAATTCAACAAACCCTATGATGTGAGAAAAGGGTCGTCAGGCTCTGGAACAGCCTCCCTGTGAAAGTGGTCGTGGCACCAAGTAGGACAGAATTCAAGAAGTGTCTGCTCTCAGACATGTACTTTGGTTTTTTGGGTGATCCTGTGTGGAGCCAGGATATGGATTTGATGACCCTTATGCATCCCTTTCAACTCTGGATATTCTATGATTCTGTAGCAATCAAACCAAGAAAATTATAAATTTTGGAAACACCAGATTGTCTAAAGAAGAGATCAGATTATTGTTTTTACTAAAGGAAAATTAAGTCAAAGATTTTTTCTCCATTTTCTGAAAAACAGACTATCCTGAAGATACTAAAGCCAGTAGCTTGATCCAGGAAACAGAAGGTATATGGAAAATGAAAGATATGCTGGGATGTGTAATTCTCACACAATACTTCAATATACTGCAGCAGAATGCAAACAGGAACATTTGGTGTGGTGTTGCCAGGTCGAGAAATGTTGAAGAACAATAACAATGTTTCTCAAAAAACAAAACCAAAATAGTTTTTTACTTGGAATCCAGAAGAGTAATTTCCTACCCCTATGAAATAGAAGTGCTTCCACACAAAATAATTGAGCCCATATTTTTGCATAAGATTCAGTAATACGTTAAATGAAAACCATGACCCTAATCACACACTCCTTTTTAGCCTGAAATAAGGAATCAGCGAAGACTATTACATTTAAATTACCAGCATTGTTTTTCTTAATGCATCATTTCTTCCCGAGGGTGCCCACAAAGCTATGGAAAAGAAGAGTCAAAAGAAAAGGGAGCTGAGAGGATGCTGGGAAGTGCCAGAAGCACTATTGCTTTGTGCAGAAATGTGTAAGAAAATGAAGGCTCTATTTTCTGCACCCTGTCATAACCCATAGATAGTATATACAAGTAGTTAAGACAACAGCTACAATAGATGAGACAAGAAACAGAGGCTGCAAGGCAAAATGCTACCCATCAAATACCCAAGTAAAATAATGGCAAAGGAAGGACCTGCGATGTAGATCAGATCAGTTGTAAGTTATAAACTTACAATAGCAGTGAAGCTGTAACTAAAGATAACTTCAAAGGAAAGGCAAGCTAAAAAAAATTAAAGCCTTTCTTTTTTTTTTTTTAATACTTAAAGAACTCTCTCGAAATTAACGAAGGAATGAAGCAAACTAGCAAGCTCCTTTTCTCTTCCAGCAGCTAGAGGGGAGTGGAGTTTCAATTTTACAAATTGCTAGCTAATCTGGAATTAATATAAACTTCTAATGTCTTATTTATGGGTCAGGTCTATCATCCTTCTCCTTTCTGCATTTAAAAGTGTTATTCAAAATATTTAGGACGTTAAAAGTACAACTTTCCTGGGGAAATGAAGAAACAACTGTGTTTTCGAAGGAACTTTTAAAAATAATTCTCTACTTAGTACAGTGTTCCCAGAGCTAATATATATATATATATATAAAATAAAAATAAAAAAATATTTCCAAACAGAGTTAAGATGTGTTCAAAATAACAAAATCATGAACAATGATGATTGACAGTATTATATGTCATCAGTGTTGCAGTCCTCTCAAATTACAGAAAATACTCAGATGCATATAATGAGGCCATTAAAATAACCTTAACTCTGCCCTGTATTCCCACGGTGCAATAGCCATCTGATTATGATTAAACCTTCTCAGTGTCGGCAGTCCCAGAAAGAATAAATTACTTTTCCATTTATTGATGTTTTATTTTCAATGCTCTTATATTAACCTCTGTTACCTTTGCTGCAATGAGTAGAATTTTGAGAAGAAAGATTTAAGATTACATGACACTAAGTGCTAAGATGTGCATAGCTGAAAATTCATCTGCATATTGCTGTTTCCATCAGTAAAGCTATCAGAGATTTCTCATTTGAAAGTGGCTTTCAATTCCATTGCTCTTAATGGGAATGAGGACCGTTTCCCCTGTTGTGTTGTAACAGTCATCACCTCATTTTGTTTCCAGCATACACAAAGTCAACAACATAATGCTGTTGGTGAGTTAAGCTGTCCCTCTATTGATGCTCCTAATCTGCAATGCAAGTTTGCCCAGGCTGAGCTCCCTGTTATGCTACCAGTATCGATAAGGGCTAATCTAAATCTTGGCTTTTTGAAGGTGCATTGCTGCTGTTTAATGGATGTTTTTTGTCTACACTGTTCAGAAGCTTGGAGTCCATGAGAGGACAAGGTTCTGTTCTGTGAGGAACAGGTCCCTGCTCTTCTAGCCCAGGTAACAAGCCTCATGTTTTTGGGACAGAAATATCTCAGTTCAACTGTCTCTTTGAAGTTCCAAGTATAATGGCAAGGTGACCATCCACTTGTTTCATCTTCTGTTTTGGTTCATCATGGTGATAATGAGATACAAAGCAAGTGATTACAGATAGCCATTCCTGTAGAGCTCTTTGCATTTTCCTACAAGACGAACTCCAGCTAGCTTTTGTTTCCAAGTTTCTGAACTATTCATTCTTGCTTCTTCCGCCCCCCTCAAATTTTGAGGCTTTGTTATATTATGAATTTTATTTTTCTTTGTTACTGGCAAATGCTCTCTTTGCAGCTAAGTCCTGCTTTTCTGTTTCCAGGCACATTTTTTTCCTCACGTTGCTAGGCAATATTAGTTTTTTTCTTACTTTACTACTCATGTGACTGAGGCTCACCATCTCTTTCCAGAATTACCTCACACCTTTTATTCATTACCACCTCTGCTCTCACTTGCACAGATGAACAAAATTAAACAAGTGAACACTAAATGGAGCTTAAATGAAAACTCTGTGCTGTACTTTGCCTTAAGAAGTCAAAATTTATTGCAAAATTCATATTTTAAGAAATGAGATTGCACATTTCCCCTGAAGAACACTTTTTAATAAAACCCTAATTTAATGTGAACAATTCTGTTGGAGTGAGGACGGCTTGGGCTGTAATTATCTAGTCTATTCTCATGCCTAATAAATGTAGCATAAAATGTTGAGGTTGATACTTTGCTGTGTTTATTTAAAACATGTAGAGTTCCTTTGGGATCTAATTTATTAAACCCATTTCAGCAAACATTGGCAGGATTAAGAAATCAACCCCTTTTCTTTCATCAGAAAAGGAGAGACTAAACTACTGATGGTGTTTTATATCAGAGAATTCAAGTAATACACTGCAGACGTTCTGTCCCAGGTGACAATATGGAAATTACCTTCACAGGAGCTGTGAAATATCAGATTTTTTTATGTCTTCAAAATTTTCCCACAACTTTTTATTTCACTGATGCACAGACAGATGATTGTTCTCGTCACCTAAATTGTTTCTGTCATATAACTTCAGCACGGGCTTGTGTTCAAAATGACACATATCAGCATGGAAAATATAGTTCATTATTGCAGCTGATAAAATCAAGATAAAGAGTTCCTCATCCTTTCCTTTACCAAACTCAGTCTCTTCAAAGGAGGCCTACAAGAAAGACAGAGAGAGACTCAAGGGTGTGTAGTGACAGCACAAGGAGTAATCACCTTAAATGGAAAGGGAGTAGGTTTAGATTAGGTATAAGAAATAAATTCTTCATGATGAGGGCAGTGAGGCACTTGAACAAGTTGTTCAGAGAAATTGTGGATTCTCCATCTTTGGAAGTGTTCAACTCCAGGTGGGATAGGACTTTGAGAACCTGATTTAGTGGAAGATGCCTTTGATTAAGGCAGGGAGCTTGGAACTAGATGATCCCTTCCAACACAAACCATTCTGTGGTTTCCTTATGAGGAGCTGCTCAAGTTGCCTTTTCAGTTGTTAGCACCAGAGACATTGCAATTGTTGATTTCAAGAAGAGGGGAAGGAGAAAGGGGAAGGAGAATGGGAAGAGGAAGGAAAGGGGGGGGGGGGGAGAAGGAGAAAGGGGAAAGGAAGGAGAAGGGAAAGAGGAGGGGAAGGGGGAGGGGAATGAGAAGGGGAAGGGAGGGGAGGGGGAAGAGGAATGGGAAGGGGTGGAGAGGAGAAGAGAAAGGGAAGGGAAGGGAAAGAGGAGGGGGAGGGAGAAATGGAGGGGGAAGGGGGGGCGGGGAATGAGAGTGGGAGGAGGAGAATGGGAGGGGGAAGGGAGGGGAAAGGTAGGGGAAATGAGGGGGAGGGGATGGGAGGGGAGGGAAGGGGGGGGAAGGGAAGGAAAGGAAAGGGGAAAGGGAAGGGGGAAGGGAAGAGAAGGGGGGAAGGGAAGGGGGGAGGGGAAGGGGGGAGGGGAGAGGAGTGGGGGGGGAGGGGAGGACTGGGAAGAGGGGAGGGGAGGGGAGGGGAGGAAAGGGGAGGGGAGGGGAGGGGAGGAAAGGGGAGGGGAGGGGAGGGGAGGGGAAAAAGAGAAAAAGTAAAAGAAAGAGAAAATCCTCTGAGTATTTCTTGAATATGTTTTATATAAAAATACCAGTGTAAATTCTCAGTCAATATAGATCAAAGTAGTCCCTTTGACAGCAGGGCAAATCTATGGCAGATGAAGCTTAAAAAAGTCTTAAAAATCAAATTGGATGGGCTTCTTTTGTACCACTAAATCACATCCCTAGCAATTGCAGTTTGTTTGTTTGTTTTTTCAAAAAAAACCTTGGCTGGTTTTGATATGTGAATATATTTTTGCTTTGTTATGATAGAATAAGATTGTTGTTTGGTTTTTTTTTTTTTTTTTTTTTTTTTTTTTTTTACAGAATGGCTGAGAGAAAGGCGTTATTCTGATGAATATGAAAGAAGTGTTTCATAGTCAAGGCAGAAAGGAAAATAGAATATAAAGAGTGGAAAATTTCTCTGTCTGAATACTCCAGTGGACCTTTTCTGTAACTTGATGGGATTGGCAATGATTTATGATAAGGTGGACTTAGAAGTGAAATACAAAGGAATCCTCATGCGAAGTATTTCTAAGTATCCTGCACACTGCCTTGTTAATTTGGCCTTAATGTCCAACTCTGTCTGAACTCTTTAAAGTGTGTATAAGATCTAATTCTTATCACTTTTGTCACTTCTGTTACAAATATTGTTTAGTAATCTTTGTATCAGAAAGTGCTATCAATCTCCTTGGTCAAGCCTTGCAAAATAATTTTTCACTTACAGGCCACCCAAAGACCAAACTGCAACAGTCTGCTTTCCTATATAATTGTTTTTAGTTAGGAGTTGGCCTTACCTTCACCCTTACACCAGTTCACAGCTATGAATCCTATATTGAATATACTTCATTCTCCAGCTGGGAGTTTTTTAAGAATCTGTGAGGACTGGTGTATGATGACATGCCTTTTTTCCCCATCCTCTATTTCATACAGCATAGTATCTGTTCTTTTCCAGGTGTACTTAATTTCCAAAATCAGTAGAAGAATAGCTCACTGGCTCAGCATATGACAGTGATTTCTGTTGAGTTCCTGAAGGTGAAGCAAAGCCCTCTGATCTGTCAAACCACTTTTCCCATATTCCAGACTGTAGAGCTCTTGCCCTAGAGAAAAACAGAAATTTAATATTTGATTGTAAAGTCAAAGTTAAGCCAACATCTTTAAACATAAAGGATCCATAGCATCGTATAAGCATAAATGTGTAGCAAACTCAGAAGTAGAAGTAGTTCAGTGATTCTGGAAGAGTTACTCATGTAATAAAAACATAAGCCCCATGGTTAGGTCTGGGAACATTCTAGCTCCCATGGTCTAATGCTGCATCTGGGTGACTAAAATATTACTGTCAGCTCACTTGCTCAGCTGGATTAGCACCAGAATAGGCCACATTCAGAGCTGAATTGATTCATGTCTAGTCAGCTCTAGTATCTTCAGACTTTGCTTCCTTCCTTGCGCTTACAGATCCAGACTTAGCAAGGGCAGAAGTAGTTCAAGCCTGCTTTCCACTGCCAGCATAGATATAGCAGCGTAACTATATGTGACAGATGTGTGGTCTCCCATATGACTTGTTTTGGGGACACAAAGAGGCCCAGCTGAAAAACTTTTATCATTACAAAGCAAAAGGCTGCAGCAGAAGCTCTTGTCCTTCATTTCCTGATGTGTTGTAACCTTCGTACCATGATGGACTTGGTTACTTCTGTGCAGCCAATGCCAGTTGATGAACTTTGTCAAGGGCAGAGAGAGCAAGCAGCATTCAGGATAACATAGTTTCTTCTTTTTTTTTTTTTAATCATGATTCTTATAACTAGAACATAGATTGACAGAGGTAAGAAGTGGTTTCAGGCTGGTAAAATAATGCTTTGTCATTACATTTAGCACAGGAAGGATGTTAGAGATGCTAGCAAGGTCAGCATGGAGAGAAGTATACTTGAGAAAGGTTGATTGTTTGCCTTCCTCAGCAGAATTTGTTCTTTCTCTCTCCAAAAGATCCCTCAGTAAAATGGTACCTCTGTGCTTATTTTTACCTTTGGATCATGCATCCTTCCAAGAACAGATATGCTCATTGAACAGCCAGCTTACTAACAGAGGGAAGAGCAGTTAACCCTACAGGAAGCAAACGGATTCAACTTGACCAAGATCGAGGTGGCAAAATGGAGTAGCTAGGTTAGTTTCAAAAAAAAAAAAAAAAAAAAAGATTGTGAACTAGAACTTTATTATTCTACTCCATATTTCTATGCCAGCTATCACCTGTGATTTTAAATACAGTTTTCAGTATAATTCACTGACTTACGGCATTGCACTCCCCTGTTTCTGCTCTGTTATTTTCCAGACACTGATTTTACAGCCCAAATTTGATTTTCACATAACCTGATATAATTTAGATGAGGATTATAAATTGCAGTTCATCTGTTTGTGCAAAAGTAACCTTGACTCATCCTGTGCACAACTGATCTGAAACATTAGGCCTTGACAGCTTGGCTTTGCTGGGCATTCTCTGCTGTCATTGATTTTGGCTGCAGGCTTTAACACAGTTTGCATATATTTTCCCTCCACCTCAGTTTTCCAAAATGGAACTTTAAAAGTAAATATCTTAAAGCAAATATGGGCTGACAACCAGACTGTAAGCCATCACAATGTGCTTAAGGTAGGTGGCACTGCATCCTTTCTACTTCACTGGATCATTTCTATGGGATGTGTGATTATAAACCTGTACCATCAGGAATATTTTCCAGCTCTGAAAATGGAATTAACACACCCATAGCTATGCTCTAGAGTTCTGGAGCATACCCCAGAATCTTCTACCAAAAAGTTGTATCCAAAGGGGAAAGGAAAAACTGGCTGGCTGGTCTGGTGGTACCAGGGACTTGCTTGAACTGTGAGTCTATTTACTTTCAGAGTAGCCCTAGGAAAGGATGTGGCACTGTGGTTTTAGGATTCACTCAATTTTGCCGACTTTTGATGTAAATTAAGTGCTAGAAAAAATAGAGAGAAACAGTGCATTTGCACGACATTTTGCAAGGCCATACAGAAATACTGTAGCGGGAATAGAAAGAAGAGACTGTATGTGTTATCATGTGTTACAACTAGCTGTTATCACCAGAGTTATGTCACCTGGTATTGCTCTGAAGTGTCTCTGAATTGCTTCCACAAAGAGGTAGATGGCTTGCAGAGTGCAGAATTGCTTTTGCTACTTGCAGCTTGTTCAGAGGTACAGGGCTGACTCCTCTAAAGGGCTGAGAACAGGTGTATGCCATATAGTAACCTACTGATTAAAATTCCCTGGCCCAATACTGACAAGAACTTTTATGTCTTTATGGAAAGAGCACAACCTGCCCTTGTCAGTTCTTGTCAACCCATCCAGTTTCATAAAATCAAACTGTGCCCACTAAGAGCTCATTCACATCTTAAAAGATATGTAGTTTACAGAATAAGCCTCTTACAAAAGGAATTATTAAAAAGAAACAGAGTTACCTTGAAATGCAGCAGAGATTAAATCACTATAAAAAAAAACAAAAACATCTCAATGATCATTTGCATTCTGCCAGTCTCTGTTTCTAAGACAAATGGTGTTTCCTCTATAAGGCTATGTGTGTGGTTGTGAGATCAGATCTATGTCTGAAGGGTGTTGACCACTGAAGAAAAAAGCTTCCCACTGAGCCGCAGGCACAGGACTCAGTGTAGAACAGCTAAGCAGAGCTAAGATGTCTGGGCACTGCCCAGAACTTGACTTAATTATACAATTCTGCCTTGAGCCAGAGGTTTTTAAGGCAACTTTCAAAATTAAGTATTTTGTCCTGGAATACATATTTCTAATTGAAAATAGATCTCTGTCTGTGGGACTCACTCCTTTTAGCTCCTCTTCATCTGGGTCTTAGATTTCTGAAGGAGTCCTACAGAAGTGGAGCTCACCATGAAATTCCATGACTGCTTAGGAATGTATTGCTGCCCCAATGGTTTTTATTATTCTAATAGAAATGAATTAATAATTTATATGTGGCCCTAACCATGGGTTCACATAAGGGGGAAAGAGGCCTTTTTAAAGTTTATATCACTGTTTTTACATTTAGCCATAAACTACTCTGAGAAGACAGACAATTCCTATATTGGCAGAAACACTTACTTTCCCTGATGATGTCTTACATTATCTACAGTTGGCTGGCAACACTGTCTAAATATGGGATGCAACATAACTTGAAATAAGTGAAAGACTTAAAAATGAGAGACTTAAAATTACTTTTGAGAAGAATTTAGGATGCCCCTGAGACAATGGGAATTTTTAATCTCTCAAGAAGTTCGGCTGCCATGACCTTTGGCAGTGCCTGCTTGCCACACATACAATGGGAGAAATGATAGGCAGCATATTCACAGTTTAACCTTTTGTATTGGGACTATAATGTCAGGCATATGTGCATCTGCAGGACCGAAATACTTCACAAACAGTAGTCTTTTTGCAGAAGTGTCTCAAATGTTTCTTTGTGAAAAAATATCCCCTTAACAACAGAGTTGTTCAGTGTTCTTTCTTTACAGTGCTATGACACTTAGAATCAGAAGCATTTCTTTGCTGCTGTGAGCCATTCCTAACCTACTGCTATCCAGACAAATTGTATTGGTGTGCCAATGGGGGAATTTAAAATACTCAAACTCTTGCATTAGGTGTAATTGCACATAGAACTTTGTTAGCAACTTTTGCTGACAGAGTCAATGAAATATGTGCTTCACTGTACAAAAAGGCCTCCTACTGAACAGAATGGGGATTTTAAAACTCCTCCAAAGCAAGTGGCAATAGGCTGTAAGCCAGGGTGCCTAGAAGATAGGTATACATACAGTAATTCTGATCAACTCTTAGATTTGGAATGTAAAGAAACCACCTTCTAGAAGAATAATATCTTGATACTCTTCCTGTAATTAAGCTATTAGTGCATTTCTCACTAAAGTAGCAAAAGTGCTGCTCCCACTAATTGGCATCTTCTGGGATGGATTAAAGCTATTGCATTCATATTAAATAAGGGACAAGTTGCAGTATGAGTTAGACAAACCTCACTAATTAAAGATATTAGCCTAAATTTATAGCTCTCATAAGGAAGTACGAGTCAGCTGGGCTCAACAGTCTTGCACTCTTTTACATCAGCAGTGAAATTTAGCCAATGTTTCTCTAACGTATTTTTGTCCTCTGTTTCCAAGCATTCGTATGATGTCTTGGACTTGTTGATACCAATGCTACTCTCCTAGACAAATGAAGTACCACCAAGCTACCTTGTTAGTTATTTGGCTAATTTTTGGCTGACAGAAGATTGGTATAGTTGGTTTTTTAGTACATGACTTTTGTGATTGGAAAAAAAATCAGGAAAGCCAGGTTTTCATTCCTTTCAATGGCTAGAACTGAACATGGGAAATTCTTACTGTATGAAATACAATGGTTCTTTTTGATGTGACAAACATAAGATTCTGTCTGAACTCATTTATTGCTTGAAAGCCATAGATATGGAGTCGGAGTTTTGTTTTGAGACACCTAGCTTAATTTAAGTTTTGGTGTCTCAGATACCACACAGCAGTGGAGTATCAATCTCCATGTAAGCCAAGCAGCTCATGGCAATGCTCAAAATGCGATAGCAACATGGTCTTGGATGCCTGGGATGGATCTAGCTTCACACTGCTGTCAGACCTCCTACTGCCATAGCATAACCTAATTCCGGGTGCATACTCACACATCCAGTGACTTTTTAAAATAGAAGTCTGATCTACTAAAAGTTTCTTAAATTCTTTGCTTTTCATTTCCTAGACCATTACAAAAATGCCGGTTTTATTTTGTTCTTGCATACTGTCATTCAGAGCTTTACCTTCCCTCATGCAGTACTTCTTTAAGGCCCTTTTTTTTTTCTTAGTTATCCCTTCTTTCATCTCTTATCCTCTCGTTTTTGTTTCTGTTCCACATTTGTAGATTCATTTTCAGTTGGCAACTTAAAATAGATTTTTTTGTTTTTCACCAAGTCTAAAACTGAAACTAAATCAGGAAAAAGAAAGATGAACTGCTATTGTAAGATATAGGAAGAATGCATTCCTGTTGTGCAGAAAATAACGATTTTCAAAGCAGCGATACAAATAGTACAAAAAAACCAGCCACCAAAGTGCAGTCTTTTTTTAATGTCTGTGCTCTCACATGCTGCCATCTCCCAAAGCGGGCTGAGAACACCTTTCTATTCTCCAACACTCATGGTATGAAGTCTCTCTGAGTGGTATCAAGGCAATCACAGAACTGTAGAATCACCAAGGTTAGAAAAGATCTCCAAGATCATCCAATCCAACCATCCACCTACCTCCAATATTTCCCCACTAAACCATGTCCCTCAGTACAACACCTAAATGTTTCTTGAACAGTTCTAGGGACAATGATTCAACCACCTCCCTGAGCAACCCATTCCAGCTCCTGACCACTCTTTTGGAAAAGTTTTTCTTAATGTCCAATCTGAATCTCCCCTGGAGCAACTTGAGCCCATTCTCTCTAGTCCTGTTGCTAGCTACACAGGAGAAGAGGCCAACACCCACCTCACCACTGCCTCCTTTCAGGTAGTTGTAGGGGGTGGTTAAGTTAACTCCTGAAACTCCTCCAGACTGAACAATCCCAGTTCTCTCAGTCGCTCCTCATAAGACCTGTGCTCCAGGCTCCTCACCCAGTTTTATTGCCCTTCTCTGGACACGATTCAGAGCATCAGTGTCTTTCGCGTAGTGAGGGGCCCAAAACTGAACACAGTACTCGAGGTGCCGCCTCACCAGTGCTGAGTACAAAGGGACAATTACTTCCCTGTTCCTGCTGGCAACACTATTTCTGATACAAGCCAGGATGCCATTGGCCCTCTTTGCCACCTGGGCACACTGCTGGCTCATGTTCAGCTGAGTGCTGATCAACACCCCTAGGTCAGTTTTTTCTATGTAGTCTCCCAGCCACTCAGCCGCAAGCCTGTAGCACAGTCTGGGGCTGCTGTGGCTAAAATGCAGGACCTGGTACTTTTTGGAATAGAGGTGGTTAGAATGCTTAGGATGCTCTGTGCATATGTGTAGCAAGCCCATTCCAAAGCCTAAATTGGAAGTGGTCCTTAATAGCAGCCTCAGTATACAAATGTCATCTGTAATATCTTTCCAGCAGGTCATGCAGAGGGACTTCATTTTATGCTTTTACCTTCCACAGTTTTAAACCTTCATATTGAAAAAATTACTACATTTGTGTTCTCATTTCACAAAGTTTCTGAAAAATATATCTCATTTAATCCAAATATGGATATTTTTATGCATGGATATATTTATGCTAACTTAGATATGTTTATCCAAACCTTCTGTGCTTTGCACAGACATTCACATTGATTTTAAATGATTTACTGGTGCCTAAAACTTGAGATCAATAGTATCATTGTGAAATATCTACAGATAGTCTGAAACTATATGCCTAATGCTGACAATTTAATTTCTATTATTGCTATCTATTTCACTGCAAACCATGTCAGTGTTCATTTACTCAAATGCACAAAATCTAGTTGGCATTTTACATGGTTACCAATATTTGCTGGGGGACTAGAGCTAAACAGTGCTTCTGAAGTGAAAAAATGAGTGTCTTCTCACACCTAGTCACAGTTTTTGACAGTATGATGTAGTGTTAAGAAAGGGGAAATACTGGTGCACATTGCATAATTCTGCTGGATTTTTCAGCCCAGTTCTATAAAGAGAAGCTCGAAGAGATCTGATTTCATTCTACCTTAAGAAATGAATTACTTTATTAATAATCAGTATCTATGCTTTTAGACTAGTTCCTACTCCTACCCTTATTTTTTTTTTAATGTTTGTTTCAGTTCTTGGTGTTTCACCTGAAGTATCCATTTACTTGATGAATCTCTCATGCAACTTAGGAGTGTGCAAAAGGTAAAAACAGACTTTAGCAGAAAAGGTGACAGTTAATGGTGTGGGGAGCACAGGGGATGCCTGCTGCGGCAGCTGGCCATATGTTATCCTGTGTGGACTAACAAAGCTGTCTTCTACTGAAGGAGATAGTGCCGGTGAAAACTAACAAATCTGTAGCTTGCTATATGGGGTCTTTGACATTTAGCTTATCAGCCGTGAGCCTCAGTTTTCAGTCATGTTTGGAGCAGGGTGCTCATCGCTGATATGGTCCTATGATCTCCATAGGAAACTGGGTGCTGCTACTGGTGGGTGTAGATGTTCAGCAGCAATGGGACAAAGCAATCCCAATTTGATAATACAGGAAGCATTTCAAATTCTGTCCACAGAAGTCTGCGGTGAGACAAAAGATATCATTGGAAAATTCTGTTTTCAAATTTGTGATTCAAATTGTTTCTTTTATATAGCAGCTTCCTGCAGATTATACCAATTTAATGTACTAAAACCCAGGACAGCTTGGTATTAAAATGAAGATATCCCACAAGTTCTGTTGCATGATATGAGCACAGGACCCCAGGAATGTTCTCTAATAAATAAGTCTGCATGGATCACTTATGACTTTAATCTTAAATTTCACAGCAGAAACAAGAAACAAAACTATGAAATAAAAGGAAAGACAAAGCAAGATACAAACAGTTTATAGATTCTAAAGCTACATGAATGAGAATCACGTAATTTATTTTTTAAGATGACCCTATCACAGACTTCAGCTCAACAAATACTATATATTCATAAGGATTGTTGTAATAATAATACACCTTTAGGGTAAACTTTATCCTCTGCATTCTCAAATTCATCTGAGATACTAACTGAAGGTTAGTTTTAACTGAAGGTTTTTGCTCTTTGTGCATTTTTTGTTCCCAGTTTTGCACTCAGAACTAGACATGTCTGTTCCATCTATACAAACTCACTGTCCCATGGTTTTGGCTTCAGTCTACTTTGATATCAATCACTACTATTCATAACGAACTACATTTACTTACTATTTATGAAGTTTGCTGAAATGAGTTATACTGGGAATTTGTAAAGGAGGAATAATTTAGTGAATAGCTTTCCAGCCAAGGAGTCAAACGCCTTGAGCTCAGTTTTTCCCTTTAGCAGCTGACATCTAATGTCACACACAGCAGATGACTTACTACAAGTTCTTCCTGCCCAGGAGTACTCACCTGTCTCAAATGTGGGCACTACATAAATCTCTGTATTTGGGATATCCACATTATTGGCGATGAGGCTATACTGAGCAAAGTACACTTTATAACAGTCCCCTTTTAAAGATTGAATCACTAAAACATGAATGTGAACTCTTTGCTTTTGAGGAGGAAAATGCAAGTGTTACATTTTTAATCTCTCTCTCCTGAAACCAAGAGCAACAGCAGAAATAAAGTTGCTAATGAAACAATGAGCTGGATGGCCCACAGGACAAAGAGAACTGGAGAAAGCAAAACTAATGAGGTACTTAGTTCTCATTGCTTTAAACAGCTCTAGCCTAAGATGAAAGCCAAGCCAAGATAAAAATTTCATGACATTGCTAGTCTACATTTTAATTTATATTTCTTTATTCTGTATTGTTTTCCAACTACAGCAGTCAGGTTTTCATACCTTTCTCTGAGCACAGCGTATGTAATGGACATCTTAGAGCTATTTCCTGCATACTTATTTTTTCTTCACAGATAAAATGTTATGATTTTCTGCTCACCAACTCAGTTGACTGGCAGAGCGCAGAGGGTTGTTGTTGGCGGCGCAGAGTCTGGTTGGAGGCCTGTAACCAGCGGTGTTCCCCAGGAGTTGGTGCTGGGTCCAGTCTTGTTCAACATCTTCATCAATGAGTGGACAGTGAGGTGGGTTGAGAACTGGCTGACTGGCAGAGCACAGAGGGTTGTCATTGGTGGTGCAGAGTCTGGTTGGAGACCTGTAACCAGTGGTGTTCCCCAGGGATCGGTGCTGGGTCCGGTCTTGTTCAACATCTTCATCAATGACCTTGATGAGGGGATAGTGGCCACCCTCAGCAAGTTTGCTGATGATACGAAGTTGGGAGGATTGGCTGACACACCCGAAGGCTGTGCTGCCATTCAGCAAGACCTGGACAGGCTGGAGAGCTGGGCAGTAAGAAACCAGATGAGGTTTAACAAAAGCAAGTGTAGAGTCTTGCATCTGGGGAGAAATAATTGCATGCACCTGTACAGGTTGGGGGATGACCTGCTGGAGAGGAGCTCTGTAAGAGAGGGACCTGGGTGTCCTGGTGGACGACAGGTTGGCCATGAGCCAGCAGTGTGCACTTGTGGCCAAAAAGGCCAATGGCATTCTGGGGTGCATTAAAAAGAGCATGGCCAGTAGGTCAATGGAGGTGATCCTCCCCCTCTACTCTGCCCTGGTAAGGCCTCATCTGGAGTACTGTGTCCAGTTCTGGGCTCCCCAGTACAAAAAAGACAGGGATCTCTTGGAAAGAGTCCAGCGGAGGGCCACAGAGATGGTGAAGGGCCTGGAGCGTCTCTCCTATGAGGAAAGGCTGAGTGAGCTGGGTCTGTTTAGCCTTGAGAAGAGAAGACTGAGAGGGGACCTGATCCAGGTCTATAAATATCTAAGGTGGGGGGGGAGAGTGGCGAGGCCAGACTCTTTTCAGCAGTATGTGGAGACAGGACAAGGGGAAATGGCCGAAAACTGCAGCACAGGAAGTTCCGCACCAATGTGCACAAGAACTTCTTTACGATGAGGGTGACGGAGCACTGGAACAGGCTGCCCAGGGAGGTTGTGGAGTCTCCTTCTCTGGAGATATCCAAGGCCCACCTGGATGCTTACTTGTGCGACCTGGTGTAGGGAACCTGCTTTGGCAGGGGGGTTGGACTCGATGATCTCTGGAGGTCCCTTCCAACCCCTACAATTCTGTGAATCTGTGATTCTGTGATTCTGTGATGTTTGAAGACTCCCTCCCACTCCCTTGAAAAAAAAGGGAAAAAAGGAAAAGAAGAGCAAAAGTAATCACCAATTATTGTCACACAAAATGAGAACTGACCTCAGTGTGACTGTCAGGTAACCATGTCTCAAATTATTTACACATTTCAACAACCATGCATGTCAGAAATGTAATAAATAGATGGTAGAAGACAGCTGCCAGTCAATTGCATTTTAGAAACTGATCTAGCCCAGCTGGAAGATGAATCCAGTATGTGCTTGCTGTTTGTTTTAACAAAACGTTGTGTTCCTGCTTGTGATGTTAGAGAGTTCCAGAGACTCAAAGAAAGTCAGGGCTGCCCAGTGTTATGTGTAAACAAGGGACAAGTAGGTGAGGTGCAAATGAGTTGGCCCACAGTAAAATAACTTTAAACACCTATGAGGGAATTCTCTATGTACAGTTTTCATATGGCATTGTAGAAAGGCACTTATCAAGCGTGTCTATCTGTGCAGATGATTACAGAAGGACAGCAATTTTCAAATTCTTTCAAAAAGCATTTCTACAACTTTCTCACTGAAAATTTTAAATGAAAAAAATTTACTGTGATGAGGAGGAAGTATTTCCATTTGTCAAGGTGAGGATCCCACTGCAGCCATCTGCTTTTGTGATGTTCCAAGAATATCCACTGAGGAAATGAAGATAAATGCAGATTTCTACAACACAAAACCTATAATAAAAAGTGCACTGAATACCTCTGGAAGAGCCTATTTCTCTCCGTTAACTGTAGGAGGAATCCTGGAAGGTAATTAGCGAGCCTTAGAGCAGGCAATGCAAATAATCTCTCCTGCTTTGGACTTTAGCTTTTAAGAAGTACCATTATGTTGACATTAGGTGTCTCAATTTTTTCTCTCACTTTTTTTCCTGTGTTCCCTTAAATTTAGACACAGTACTGAGGAAATGCAAGATAAACCTTTTGTACTGGTGATGTGATAGGCAGAATGGTTACCGGGAAGAATATTTGTTAGTGTGGGACAGTCAGAGCAGCAGTTCTGCAACCAGAGAATACATACAAACACTTGATAAGTGAGACTTCTCTTAAATGGGACAATATTTTTATGGACCAAATCCATTCTGCCATATTACATCCCAGAAAATAGCTAAGTGTACCACTGTACCTTATTGCCATGATATTCCCTAGGCCACAGTCTTGTGTTAGGGTTCACTGCTCTTTGTCAAGGAACACAGGCTCCAAGTGCTCCATGTGCTGATTCCAACATGCTGCTGTTTGCTGTCTCTTCTCTCTTCCCAGCACAGGCAGCCATCCTCAGAACTGGAAGCGCTGTCCTTGAATGTTGTCTGATATGAATACCACCTTCCCCCTCTTACTACTTGCCTGGCATGCCTGGTAGGTTTCTAGCCATTCTGTAACTTGTATGGTGTGCCAGTCCTTCACCACATTTCCTGGCTTGCTTCATTATACTCCAGCTGATTAAGCTTCTTTCTCAACAGAGATAAAATATTCTTTTGACAGTGGGAAAAAACCTCCAACCACTCTGATGCCTTTGAACCTGGATTTCATAGAGCTGGCCCACCTATGGATTTTAATCTCTTTCATACTGTTGCCTCAGCAGAAATATCTTCTTTAAGAAAGGTCCTTATACTGAGATTCTAGAATGCACAATTTTTCACTTTGAACCTGTGAACAGCACTGTTTCAGTCCTTTTGTCTGTCCATCTGGAGAGGCCTATATTAAAAGCAGAGAGCACTTCAGAATATTTAAGCAAACTTTTTCAAGTTCTTAGGAAGAAAGAAGCTGATTTGTGTGGAACAGAAAAATATGAGGCCGCTGGTGTGACCTGATGAGCTCTGTAGGCTTATTTTGTTTGGCTAAGTCTACAGTGGTCTAAGTACCTTTTGTAGAGAAATAAGCACAATTAACATACTTATTAGCTAAGTCAGGAGGTGGAAAACCTGCTATCAGTAGAAAAGATGGTGTTTGATGCAATTTTTCAAGCAGGAGAGCAGTGAGACCAGCTCTGTAAAGCTGCAGGAACCAAGGAGAACTAATCATGAAATAATTATGCAAGCAGAGCAGAGAAGTTAGACAGAGACGGTTGGAGCTGGAGGAGAAATTGGCTTTGTGACTGAGCACGGTGCCATCCATACTCGTAATTAATGTTTTATCACTGCCGAAGATTCACACATCTGGACTCAGAGAGCTCTGAAAACCTCTTCGTAAAACTTCAGCTGATATCTGGTCCTTTTTATAGAGGATAGCCAGATTACCATGGTGGACCTACAACACATGCCTACCCAGGAGCTGAAAGAGAAATGAAAACAGCCAGTGGCTAGCTACTCATTTAGAGAAACTCGGTTATAGTCTGTTCAGAAAGCTGATGAGGTGCAGGAATGGTATTTGACATCAATTTGATGTTTTGGCCTTGCTTGTCTTTGTTTTTTTTTTTTTTTTCCAGGAGGAAATTCAATCAACACTACAGATATTGATGGGTATTTGTCACTACTTTATAAGAAAAGAGAGTTTTATTAAATCACAGCCCATGTTTTATAACAAAAATCTGAAAAAACATCCGCCATTTTCAGTTACTTACTAGCACGACTAACATTACACAGTCTGTTTTGCCCAGTTTTGTTGAACTGCCTCAGTGAATATTTAAATGAGCTTCTGATATTTCTACTGAAAGACTCTTTTGAAAACTAACTATATGAAAATATTTAATAATAACTTGTGTTGTCAGCTCCTTGTAAAAAATATCCAAAAATACCTCCTGAAGCAAACAAGGATTACTTCATTATAAACACAACTTGGTTCAAATACAGCTCACGTAATCCTATACAATTTCCTCATTTTCTCAGTCAGTCTATTCTTAGGTATATAGACATATTAGCATGAAATTTGATTTACCATGTTGAAAAATAATTGGATAGTAGATTTACAGGAGTTTGTGTTGGGATGTAGTTTTTTCATTGCACCACTCTGACACAAATGTGATTTGCTGCCATATATAATAAGACTAAGTGATCTTTGTTCAGCTTCTGCTCCTCCATTCTTGTTCAATTGAGAAGTTAAAATATGAAGGAAAAATAACTGACAAGAGAACATGGTAGTGTATTTGTGACTATTTTCCATCAGTTGTATATGAACATAGTGATAATAATCTTGTAGGGTGGCATCACCATGGTAAATTGTCAGAGTAACTCCTCATAGGGCACAGGACTAAATTTAGAAGACTTCACTGCTGATGAGTCACTTATCATTGCACAAGATACATGGTCTTCTGTTAGATTCGAATATATACATACTATGTTTTGCGTACATGGATATGAAGTTTGGTGGGATCTAATTATGCAATTGTGCAAATTATGACATTTCACATTGTCACAGGTGAGACGGAGTAAACAGCAACCTGCACTGGATCCAGAAATAAGATTTTATCCTTCTTCCTAACTTGCTACCAGAACTATGTGCCCCAGTCTCAGTGTCCATCCCCATGGGGAGATGGCTTCTGGACAGAGAGAGACAGGAAAAAAGCCCTGACAGGTGATGCTGTACTGCTGCTCCTAAGCACTCATCTCAGCTGTTAGTGACTAAGATCCCTGCTCATCCCCCAGCACTTGTTTTCATGCAGCTCTCTGATCCTCAAGGTCTTCCCACAGTTCCAGGATTTTTTCTCCAGCTGGGATCTTCACTGCTTTCTTTCCACATCCTCCAGCCTCCAGTTTTCCCAATTTGAACACTTAATGTAAAAAAGCAAATACAGGATCAGTCCTCTATTTAGTGGTTCTGTCTCACATCTTTTTATTAACTGGAGAAATCACGACATGACACATTTCTTTATTCCCAGTGTTATCAAAACTTACAGGCAACCCACGCCAGTTGCAGCTAGCAACCAGAAGTCTTGAGGAGTTTGTGTATGAGTTCAAAAGTTCAGTTGCAGACAGTCACCCACTCACTCCCAGCACACAATATTTTCTGCTGCTTGCCAATGTTCACAAGCCGAGTTATCATCACCTACTACATGTTTATGTAAAAAATATTAAATGGAAATAGCTTCCTTTTCCTCTCCTCTCCTCTCCTCTCCTCTCCTCTCCTCTCCTCTCCTCTCCTCTCCTCTCCTCTCCTCTCCTCTCCTCTCCTCTCCTCTCCTCTCCTCTCCTCTCCTCTCCTCTCCTCTCCTCTCCTCTCCTCTCCTCTCCTCTCCTCTCCTCTCCTCTTTCTCCTCTCCTCTCCTCCCTTTCTCCTTTCCCTTTTCCCCTTTCCCTCCCCTCCGCTCCCCTCCCCTCCCCCTCCTCTTTCTCCTCCTCCTCTTCCTCCTCCTCCTCCTCCTCCTCCTCCTCCTCCTCCTCCTCCTCCTCCTCCTTTTCCTCTCCGTTTCCTTTTCCTCTCCTTTTCCTCTCCGTTGTTCCCTTCCCCTCCCTTCCTCTCCCCTCCTCTCCCCTCCTCCACCCCCTCCCCTCAAATCAAGAATTGCAGTGTCTCTGGTGCATCTATGCCATTGTTAACCATTAGAAAGAATGCTTCTTTATGAATACATCGTGTAATAAATCATGCACTGCAGTTACCCGGTTACTGTTGCAGTGCAGTAACTAAGAAAAATCCAGCTTATTTTATTTTATTTTATTTTATTTTTGTTTTTATTTCCAAGCTCTCCTGAAATTGGTTTCAAATTTTTGCTTTTCAATTTCTGTAAAAAGTTGTGCTTTCCTCTGGAATTTGCCATGTTAGAACAGTGGTCATTTTTCTCAAATACTAGATTTCCAGTGTGTGAGACCATAGCTTATTTGTTCATTGGAAGAGATCTGTGTTGTGTATTGGCTCTCTGGAAAAGTCAGAAGAACAACTCATGTCAAAGAAGAGAAGAATTGATGAGA
Organism: Phasianus colchicus; assembly: GCF_987193195.1. Classification (NCBI taxonomy): domain Eukaryota; kingdom Metazoa; phylum Chordata; class Aves; order Galliformes; family Phasianidae; genus Phasianus; species Phasianus colchicus. The sequence goes on from NC_143436.1 coordinate 155,797,756, forward strand.
GGAATGCTTTTTTATTGGGATTTTTTTTAGAGTAACCTTCCTATATGTGATTCAGAGGCCATGCTATGCCCTGAAAATGCATAGCCACTGTGGTAGTTATGCCATGGAGGTCAGTGCCTACATTGTATGCTGAATGCATAAGCAACATTCACAGATATCTTACATTCAGTCAGCAAAGAATTGAAATGTAGTTAGTATATTCTTGCTACTCCATTGTATTTTACTTCTGGCTGTCAAAATGATTGCCAAAATAAATGTACTTTGACAACAGCTAAAACTCCTGCCCTAAGTCACTATTTTAGTGTCTGATTATGTAAAATGATAGCATGGGACTAAAGGAGCTAGATTCTGCTTCTAGTTCTGCTAACATAAATCTGGAATAGCTCTACAGAGGTTTGCAAAGTTATTTATGATTTACTGTAGTGTGGCTGTGAGATAAATTGGCCAGGGAGCACAGCTGTCTAATATTTCCTTCTGTTTACTCTTTTATGATTTTGAATACTGAGAAGTAGACAGCCTTGTGTTACAGGGTGATTCAGCAGCTCCCCAAAACTCTGTGATACCATCACAATCACAAAGACAGCCAGGTGCAGCAAAATGGAAGATAACAGGCTGTTCCTTCAATTTCTTGGTGACAGTTGCCACCCAGTGATTTACATCTGGAAATAAGCATAAAGAGGAGTACTTTGCCAATAGTCCAGCATCTGGATGATGCCTTCTTTCAGATGATCAAATACCATGTTCTGTGTTTTGGAACAAAAATTTGAGTGTAGCTTTGTGTTCAAGATGCCCAACTCAAATTTGTTACCATCTTGAAAAAAAGAAGGAAAATAAAAAGAATTAGAGATTATCAGGCTCTGCAGATAATGATAGATCTGGTCTCAGTGAAGGTCTGGGACAGTGTTTGCTGCATACTACAGAAAAGTTAATTACTAGTTGATTTGCTTTGATGTCAGCATTAGTAATGCACACAACTTTTTTCCTTTTCTTTTCTTCTAGGCCTAGAGTTAAAGAGATGAGCTGAATGTTGGGCAGAGCCATGTCCAGTTGTCCTTCTGGTAATGACTCACATCAAAAATACTGTTTGGGGCCAAGTTTTGTATGCAGGTATACTAACACACAATGTATTATCAGACAAATCATAAGACATATTTATCCCAGAGCAAAACGTGGCCTTCAATTAGAACATATTTATTTGTCGTTCATCTTACTGTCTACAACTTTTAATTCCTACATAAATTCCAGATCTGTTTTGCTGCTATTTGCCTCTACAGCAATGCAAAGACCTGGAAAATTCTGCAGGTGTACAAGGCACATACTACAGAAAGTCAACTCCTGTGTTTGGAAGTGGGAAACATAGAAGAAGATAACTAGAGAACTCTTTTGTCTGACAGGGAGTGGCTATAGCTAATTTGTAAGGTCATTAAGTGAAATTTCAAAGACCTTAGGTCTTTTCTCCAGTCTCATTTTCGTAACTCACTAAATATCAACAATATTAAATCATGTGTTTCTTCTTGTATATGTAGTTACATTTTGTAACTATCCTAAAGCTACAGAAGCAACACGGGAGACTACCTGTAACACATCCTTCTTGACTCCTTTCCCAAATGATGCTTGCCTAATAATCATATTGTTGAACCAGCACTGTGGAAAGCTGGTGTGAAAGTAAGAAGAAAAATAGAGGATTCCTTTTTAAAATCATGGACATTCACGAACATCAGGAATACACAGAGGATATGTGGGAATTAACTCAGCAGGAGTTTCATTTTCATCTGTGTGTAGGTGTTTTTGGAAGGTAGGTGGACTATGTAATAATGGTTTTATAATGGTAGGAAATTTGGCTGTGGGATGACATGCTGATAGGGCAATTCATTTCTGTTTTTACTCAAATTATTCGCTAACATAAGCACTATGTTTACAAGCACAATGAAAATAAAAAGCAAATTTTTCTCAGCTTTGGTTGTGGGTAAGTAAATGTATTCAATGTGCAGTGTTAATCAAAGCTTCACAGCATGCATCTACACTACTATTCCTGCTATTGATTAGTACAAGAATCATTCAAACACAGGACCTTAATTTAGATAAAGCTAGCAGAAGCATTCCTATGTTTTCTGCATTTTTTAAGAAGAGATAGTACTGAAAAATTAATGTATACTGAAAAATAACATATTTGTATTATAATCAGTGATAATTCTGTCAATTGTTATCTATTTTAACCTAAGGAATATTTGCTAAAACACAAACAAACAAACTAAACTGAATTTTATAAAATTCATTAAGGAAAAAATGTTATGGTTTCACTTCTTAAAACTAGCAATCAAAACAGAAGTATAGCTGATCTTGAAGGATTTTATTAAATCAAGTTAAAAATGAGACTTTTGAAAGAAATAAATTGCAAAAGTCTGTCACTGACATGTCATCAAAGCAGACTTCTGCCAGCTGCAGTTGAAGAGGAAGTATCTTGATCATATAATAGTTATGTTTAATGTTGGAAAAAACATTTTCTAGAGATGCAGAGAATGCAATATGAAATCTAGTGGTTTGATCCACTTTCTGTGAGTCTCAATCAAACTTTGAATGGAATTGATAAGGGATGGAATGTCATATTAAGTATTTGCTGTGCATCTTGAATCAATCACTCTTGTGGAAAAATTTTTTCCCTATGTGCCACAACCAGAAAATTGTTAGTATGGAACAATGCCATCTTCAGTGAGAATGATAAGCTCTTTCCATCTTAAGTAACTCACCATTTCGTGGCCAATACATGAAACGTATCCATTGATCAAGAGGAATATTGTACACCATATGTAATATGAGTCATTGCAAATAATGTCCAGCAGAGATCTCACCACTGTCACTGAGTCTTAGAATGTAAATGAGTCTAAACTCATGGCTGAAAAAGAGGTATGGACAAAACAGAGTTATCCAATTCAGGGAACTGAACATCTGGGCCACCCTCTGAAGTATCTTTCTCTACTAACTCCATTAAGATTCTAGGGTGACTACACTCTTATGAGAGCCCTGAACTGCCTACATAGCTGTGACATCAATCAGTCCATCCATACAACTCCAGGTTTACTTTTCATCTGTTCCTGTGCAGAGTTGTTGTCTACCTTTTATATGTATGAGAATCACTAACGGAAGACCTTGTTAAAAATTTTAGAAGTTCTTCTTGAGAATTCCTCTTCTCCTGACATCTTGTCAGTTCAGAAACCGAGACATTTTCTTCAGTTTTTTTCATTCAAACAAGCTATGTTATCTTTTGACTAGTTCAAAATATCTCTGGCAGCTTCTATCAATCTTCATAGGTTTCTTAATGAATAGATTGCTTTTGTTGTTAAGGCAGCTGGGGACAGAATGGCAGAATCATTTAGAAGGCATTTCAGAGATTTCAGATTAATTGCATGAAGTGACACTGTCTCTAGATTACCCTTTATTTTATCCTAGTCTTCACTTCTTCACCTGTTGGTTCTTGAAAATTACTCATGTGTTTAAGTGACCCACAGAACACTGATCTCATTGCCCTTCTGCTGAAGCCCATCAGGAACATACTATAGTTCTGTAGAAGAATATAAATAACATAATCCACCCACAAGCTTTTCTTTATGCAAAGTATGTCCTTCTTTACCTAGTGACTCGACAGCTAATTAAAAATTGTAACAGTTAGTTATGATATATTGGATAGGACTCAGCTACAGAAGGTAACAGAGGTAAAGCAAAAATGTATTTTAATAAAAATCTCATCATTACCTGAAGCTCTTAAAATTCTGATTGCAGCTTTATTGCATTATTTTATTGGTTTAATTGGGTATGGTCCCTTTATTCGTATTTTTACAGAGTCAGAGTGCTTATGATTTAGTAATTATTTTGGGGCATTGTTTTTGTACATCTTGTGCATTTTTTAACATTATGTAAAGCTTCAGCCTTTAAAACTGTTATGGCAACCCACAGTTTTTCTAAAAAGTGTTGTATCATGATATAGTCATGGTATATGTTCTTTGGTTTCTAACTAAGCTAGAGTAACTATTATTAAGTAATTTGGTAACAATATTAAATACTACAATAGTTTGTTTATTTTTAGGACTGCACAAATTTTTTTTGCTGTAAAAATTTATATTTCAAATCTGTGGTCTTCAGTTTCAGGTAAGTAATTTACAGAATTGTATAATATAGAAGCATGAGTAATCATGCCTGTTTTTCATGTGACCATTTGAAGTGACACATTGCAGTGGCATTCTATCTCTTACATAGATAAGATGACTTGAATTATATTTTACTGTCATTTTGTAGAACTCGGGGACTTGGATAACTTGCTGTAACTCAGTTAACATTACCAAAGTTGTCTTAGAGTAATAAAGGTGCTGTCAACGGTTTGCAGCCTGCTTAAGAGCGCAATTCTTTTCTCATGTGAATTCGGCCAGTCTCTCCAAAGTGCTTGTCTCTTTCTATTTCCTATTTAAGAAAAGCGTAACACAGCTACACTCCTAAATGGGGATCTCAGCTGAAAACCTAATTTGGAATGACTGAAACATGTGATCAACATATATTTTAATTTTATTTTAATGTATTTTTCTATTGTAAAAAGGAAAACTCCTATATTAAGATGCTGCTCTGAGGATACAGAAAATATGTATTTCTAGTAGAAGCCCTAGGCTTATCAGAGGAAACATTAACTATATGAAAAATATGTGAAATACTTCAAATAAACTCACATTAATATGGAGATCATACCTGCCATCCATTTCTGACTTTGTAGATCAAATAACGGAAGAATGCTTTTCAAGGATGAAGCTATCTTCTATTGCTTAGTTCAGTAATAATCTTTTTCAAAGCCATTAGTAGATCAGATTCTGCTACGTTAAAGATCTTCTAGAAAAATCCCCAAGAAAGCTGGATCTTCCTAAATTGGAACCATTCATAATAGGTTTTTGACAAAGGGGTTCTGGCTTTCAGTAGATTTGACCAAAAAAAAAAAAAAAGAAAAGAAAAGAAAAAAAGAAAGAAAGAATGTGACATTTACTGTCATTATCCCTAACTTTTCCAACATCCTTGCCTGATCTGTTTCCAGAAATTGATTTTCTAGGCACTTTGAAGGGAGGAAGGCTTATTGTAGGCAGCAAAATAAAATTTCACCAGCTACTTTCATTAAAAAACATTAGTTTTGTCAAGGATGTTTTTTATGTGATACAGTGGCCCCTAGGCTTTGGGAAAATCATGTTCAGTTCTTTTACCTCATTGTACAGGAAACCACTTGTAGCTGCAGGTTACCTCTGGATGAGAGTGAGTTTGGTATCATCAGTCCCCCCCTTCCCTGTCACGGAAGAGCCACTATGCAGAATGAATGAATGAATGAATGAATGAATAAATAAATAAATAAATATTGTTTCAGAGTTGAAAAGGACTTAAAAGAATACATGAGATTCCAAGTGGTGTTGGACTCATTTGCAAGGAGACTGCTAGAATCTTATGCTTTTCTTTCAGAAAGCATGAATCTATTTTACTCAGTGATCATACAGTGGAGTTAACTAGATGATGATAAGTGCACTTCCCAGAGGTATCTTTCGATCCTCAGGCACTGAATCAGAGGATCACAAAATCACAGAATGGCTTCAGTGAAGCACTCCCATGGTTCTGCCCAGAAACTGCGGTGATGGGAGCCCACAGCCAGGGGAAGTCCCAGCACTGCCCCAGGTACTGGTGCTGTTACTCAGTGTGACACAGGGCATTGGAAACACCACTCAAAGGGAGAGGAAACAGGATGTTGGACAGCAAAAAAATAAGAGTGAACTCTGCGTGAGTTCAGAGAACTGAGAATGGGCATGAATTTAGTGATGCAGTGATAGTCACACCTGAGGGCGAACAGGAATTTCAAGTCATAGCTGGAAACCACCAGTGCTAGGAAGTGCTCTGAGGACAAACTGAGGACAGGAGCAGGGCCAATCCATGCACAAACCCTTCACCAAGAGAAGCAGAGCTCTGAGGCCTCACTCCTCCCCCCAGGATGCTCACACACTCCTTACCTGCAGGCACCTGCCTCTCCTGGGAGGAGCTGGGCTCAAAACTTGCCAGCACCCACCTCATGTGCAGGCTCTGGTCCTACCGAAAGTTGTTCATGAGGAAGTGATTGTCGTCTGTCTGCAGGCTGCTCACCAGTATGGACATCTGGAAGGAGAGCAGTGTGAGTGGGGTGGGATGCAGGATGCCCTGAGAAGCCAAGATCCAGCATGCATGTGGCCAGCAGACCTGTTCCTTGGAGAGCATCATGGTCTAGTTGAAGACAGTCCACTTGATAGACTCATGTGTCATGGTTTTGTGATTCTTGGTTTTCGGTATTCCACATCATAACATCAAGTGGGGCACTGGGAGTTTAACTATTAATGCTCAAGTTCTGGGTATCTGCCTGGAAGAGAAGAACTACATTCCCCAGGGGACTTTGCGGTCACAGAGAAGAGATATAACTCCTGACAAGGTCCCCTGATGTGCTCTTCTTTGCCTGCTTTTTTTCATCTGCTCTCCTCCTGTCTCCCTGCTGCTCAACTGGACTGCGCATCTTGCCTCAGCGTTGTGGTGAGGCCTATCCACCTTTCGGACATTCTCTCTTTCATTATATTTGATTTATTAGCTTCAATTTTAATTATGTTGTATTATAGTGTGTTATCTTGCATTCCAATAATGTATTCAGTAAATTAGTTTGTTTATCCTCAGATCGTTGCCGCTGCTTTTAATTACTTTGGGGTCCCCTGTTCCCTTTTTCCGGAGGCGCGGATTTTGCGAAATCCCTCCGCTAGTCACGGGACTGGGCCGAACCAGCCTGTAAACCGTTGACACTCATGGCAGGGTGGAGTGGTCAGTGACCTGTTGTAGTGGAAGTAGAGGTGCAGGTAGTCAGGCAGCAACTCAGTGATGTTGAACCTGGGCACAAAGACTTCATTATCTGGGAGGAGAAATGGGGCAGCAGTGAACTGCTGCTGTGCAAGCTTCCCCTGTGCACAGAGCCAATAGCTGCTGCAGCCTTCCTCTGCAGTGTCAGCAGGGCATTACCTTCTCCTTGGATGCTGTGCAGGTGCTCGAGTATCTGCTGGTAATATGGGTTCTCCCTTGGCCCAACCTGCAACACAGCAGTGATGGAAGGAATGGCTGCTGGCAAAGGCCCCATGTCCTGCTGTCCTCTTCTCCATTCCCCAGTTCATGTTGTTGTTCTTTCCCCTCCTTGCTCAAGGACTGCTCACCTCCAGGAAGACCCCCAGTACTGCCAGCCTATCTGGGTTGGGTCAGGGCTGGCTTGAAGTTCTCCCCAATATGGGACAGGCACCCATGAGATGGTGCTCACTTCCTTGGACAGAGCATATTCTGGGGGAGGGATGCAGCTGTGCTGAGCATCCCTGTTAGGGGCACATTGCTGGTGAAGTGGGATAAAAGGTGCCATAGCAGTGAGCACCAAGAGCTGCCCTGAACGTGGGCAGACAACTCACCCTGGAGGACAGCAGCTGTACCAGAAGGAATGAAATCAGACCGAGCTGGCTGTGAGCAGCTCACAGTCCTGTGCCACCAGCCCAGCAGCAGGACAGAACACTTCTCACCTCCCCAGCAGAGCGCTTGTGGTCAACGGTGTCAACATCCCCTGTGAAGAAAGGCTAAGTGAACTGGGTCTGTTTAGCCTTGAGAAAAGAAGACTGAGAGGGGACCTGATCCAGGTCTACAAATATCTAAGGTGGGGGGGGCAGAGTGGCGAGGCCAGACTGTTTTCAGCAGTGTGTAGAGACAGGACAAGGGGAAATGGCCGAAAACTGGAGCATAGGAAGTTCCGCACAAATGTGCACAAGAACTTCTTTACGGTGAGGGTGACAGAGCACTGGAACAGGCTGCCCAGGGAGGTTGTGGAGTCTCCTTCTCTGGAGATATTCAAGACCCGCCTGGATGCCTATCTGTGCGACCTGGTGTAGGGATCCTGCTTTGGCAGGGGGGTTGGACTCGATGATCTCTGGAGGTCCCTTCCAACCCCTACGATTCTGTGATTCTGTGGTGTGCTTGGAGCCAGGTTTTGAAGGCAAGCTCCACTGCAGGTGTAGCTGCACGGCACGGTACAGCTGCGCATAGCTGCCCGCAATGGCCAAGGACTCAGGCACCTTCAGAAACAATGCAGAGGGAGGGAGAGTGCGGTTGGTAAGGCAGAGTCTGCAGAACGGCTGAAGGGAAGAAGTCACCTTGGGCTGTGGGAGGTTGGTGACAACAAAGAAAGTGGCTTTGGATCTTAAATGAGGTTGAGGGTAAGGCAATGGGTAGAGCCGTGCTATGAAGCAGGGTTCAGCCTGCAGGACACCCAGTGAATAAATTTATTCATTTTGTGGGAATAACACAAAGAGGCTGTGGATAGAGGATAAGGGGATTGGCAGAGCCATGTATACCTGTGGGAGCACAGAGCTGCATCACTGCTGCATCAAACAGAGCAGCCTGCAGGCCTGGCCAGCACTGGGGCTGGCGTCACATGAAATCTGCAGAGTTAGAGCAGTGCCTGTTTGGACACTGGGCACACGTATTTGGTTTTGCCTTTACCTTTAGGTGTGGTTTGAGGCAAAGCTGAGCCCCAGACACCTGATGAGAACAGTGGTGTAGATAATCTAAGGGCTGAACTATGGGGGGGACAAGCACCAACATCATGAGCATCCCTGAACCCTAGGAGAGGCTGTGATGGTTGGATGGTTGGACTGGATGATCTTGTAGGTCTTTTCCAACTTTGGTGATCCTGAGAAGTTGGAAAGGACTTTAAAGATCATCCAGTTCCAGCCCCCCTGCCATGGGCAGGACTGCCACACATACCCGGGCCCCATCCAACCTGGCCTTTAACGCCTCCAGAGATGGGACACCCACAGCCTCTGTAGGTAGCCAAGGCCTCACCACACACTGAGTAAAGAATATTTTCCTAGCATCTAACCTAAATTACCCCTATTTTAATTTAAAGTAATTCCTGCTTGGCTTATCATTATTAGACCATGTAAACATTGAATCACAGAATCATAGAATCACAAGGTTCGAATGGACCTACAAGATAATCTAGTCCAACCATTCTCCCACTATCATTTCTACCACAGGCTACTAAACCATATCTCATAGCTCCTCATCCAGACGCCTCTTGAACACTGCCAGGGACAGCAACTCCACCACCTCCCTGGGCAGGCCATTCCAGGGCCTGACCACTCTCTGAGAGAAAAAGTTGTTCCTCATGTGTAACCTAAATCTTCCCTGGTACAACTTGTGGCCGTTTCCTTGGATCCTGTTTGTTGCCTGGGAGAAGAGGCCAAACCCCTCCTCATCACAACCTCCTTTCAGAAAGTTGTAGAGTGCAATGGCATCTCCTCTGAGCCTCCTCTTCTCCAGACTGAAAAATCCCAGCTCTCTCAATTGTTCCTCATAAGATTTGCACTCCAGATCCCCTCACCAGTTTCTTTGCCCTTCTCTGGACATGCTCCAGGGCTTCAGTGTCTTTCTTGTAGTGAGGGGCCCAAAACTGAACACAGTACTCGAGGTGCAGCCTCACCAGTGCTGAGTACAGGGGGATGATTACCTCCCTGCTCCTGCTGGCCACACTATTTCTAATGCAGGTCAGGATGCCATTGGCCCTCCTGGCCACCTGGGCACACTGTCGGCTTGTGTTCAGCCGAGCATCAACCAACACCACCAGGTCCCTTTCCTCTTCACAGTCATCCAGTCACTCAGCCCCAAGCCTATAGCGCTGCATGGGGTTGTTGTGGCCAAAGTGCAGGACCCGGCACTAGGCCTTGCTGAACCTCATCCCATTCACCCCAGCCCAGCGATCCAGCTTATCTAGATCCCTCTGATGGGCCTCCCTACCCTCAGGCAGATCGACACCACCTTCCATCTTAGTGTCATCTGCAAACTTACTGGGGGTGCACTCAATGCCCTCATCCAGGTCATCAATCAAAATATTAAACAAGATGGGCCCCACTACTGACCCCTGGGGGTGGCAGATCACCAGCTGGACTTAACTCCATTAACTACTACCCATTGGGCATGGCCCTCTAGCCAGTTCCTTACCCAAAGACGGGTATTCCTGTCCAGGCTATGGACAGTCAATTTCCCCAGGAGAATACTGTGGGAGACTGTGTCAAAGGCTTTGTTAAAGTCTGGGGAGACTACATCAACAGCCTTTCCTTCATCTACCAGTCTGGTCACCCAGTCATAGAAGGAGATGAGATTGGTCAAGCACGATCTGCCTTTCATGAACCCAAACAGTCTCTCTCCTTCCTACATGAAGGAGTCCCTTGCACATGACCCTTGCACATTAACCATGCTACATCTGTGACAATCATTACCTGATGTGCTCTCATTTGCTTTGTCTGGGACCAGCCCTCTGGAGCCCATTCACCTCGGATAAACTAATCTGAGTAGTCCAAAATTGAGTCAGTGTGTGAGCTAACAGAGTGGGAACATGGGGAGATACGGTGCTCCCTGTCCCTCTTTATTTAAGCAGGGTAAATGCACTCAGTGAGTGTGAGTCTGCAGATACATCACTGCTTTCACATGTCAAGCCTCCCTGAAGTCAACAGGACACCTATAGCCCTGATTCAGACATCTCATAAGTCAACATCAATCAGACTGACTTCTGTTAGGTGACATGTAATGGGAAGATCATTACTAGAGTAATGAGCAAATGGGAAAAAATTCCGGGAAGGGAGAATTATTAGAAATCTATCCTATCTGCTGATAAAATTCAAAGTAGAACAACTCAGCGGGATCACTTACTTGAGAGAAGCTGCCTGGATAAAAATAGACTCCTCATTGATAGTCAGATCATTGAGACTCCAAAAACAGAGACACTATTGAAAAAGTGCCTGCAAACTGACTCTGTTTGGCATCTGACTGAGTTGTGGGAGCCCTGAAGCTACCAGCAACTTCCTGCCTGCCACTCTTGGAAATGCTTTATATAGTGAAAGCCATAAGCACTACCCAGTGGGAAACTCCAGACTAATGTTTTATATTGATTAAATGCTAACAGCAGGGAGAGGCTTGATGTGGACTTTCAGAAAGTTGAACATGTGAGCTGAATACCCCTTACTAATAACAAATAAGATACCATATCTAGGACATTACATCTTCCTATCATGTGAAGGGGTCTGAAACTATTCCTGATTCTGCTGTAAAACAAATTAATTCCATTAAAGTCAACTGCGAATCAGGTCAATCTGTTTGAATTGTTTTTGAAAACATCATATATCTGTCAGATGGTAAAAAGGTTTAAAAATAATTAGTTTTAGTTTGGGAGGGGCTGACTGAGTGGAATCACATGAATTTATGTTGTGTATTTCATATAACTTAAAAACAACCCAGATGCAACCTAAGGAACTTAGGTTCCTTAGGCTTGACAAAAATATAGTAAAATGAATTGGATTCTTGTTGACAGGCGCAGTTCAGTGACATTCTTGCTGCACAGAAAATAGAAAGATGCATAACAAATTCATAATATTATGAATTTTTGTATGAATGAAAGATTTAAGTTTTGGTAACCAATACTGCTTAGTGTTGCTAAGAATCAATGTGTCTAAACTCATATGATGGATGGTGTCTGAATGTTTATATGCATTGAGTATGAAATTTCTTTCTGTTAATTTATTTTCGGTTTATTTATTTATTTATTTATTTATTTATTTATGTTGCTAATATTAGTCATTCTCTTATACTGCACTGTATTGGTGTCTCAGCTACTTTTCCATTTGGGAATCTTCTAGAAAACTTTTTTTTTTTTTTTTTTTTTTTTAATTTCTGTTTGTTTGCTTGCTTGTTTTCTTCCCACCCGGGGTTTCTAGTGTGCTTTTCATTGGTTTTCTTTTATGAACACAGTGTGCCTTGTGCTTTTCCATTTTACAGTTTGTCACAGTTCTTCTGCCAATTCCATTAGAAAGAAAGGAGCTGGGTTTAATTTTCCCTCTGAAGAAATTATCTTGAGTTCTGGCAAAACCCTTAGAAACTAAAATGGGGGAGGGAATACCCTTGATGGGTGGTGGGTTCCAGGGCTGGGCTGCTCTTACAAGGTCAGGAGGATAAGAAAGTTTTTGGAAGAATAAACTATGGAAAACCACTATAATAATAGTTCATAAGACTGTTACCCAGGCATACTTCAGTCCCTGTTTAGTGCTGTGTAGCTAACAAAATTCTTTATGGAATCAGCCACTCCATTTCTCCATTTTGTCTCAGGGGGGCTGCAGAAACACAGTAATTCAGCAGCTCCATCCTGTGAATGTCTGAAGCTGTAGGGATGCTACTTGAAGTGAGCATTCTTCTGATGCCAAGGGCAGAGGCGCTCAGCTTCCTACTGCTTTGTGTAGCCTCAGCTGAAGCAATTTGAGCTCTGCCCTCCACCTCAGTCTGCCTACTTACTTTGAAGCAGCCTCTATACCCTTTCAGTATCTGGAATACAATTGGATCGCTTCCCCAGAGTGCATGCTCTGTAGGAATGATTCAGTGATGCATAGTGCCCTTAAATGACACCTTGACACTAGGAAGAACCATGTCCTAGGCAGCAGCTTATTTCATCGGACTTACCATTCACCCCATTCAGCAGCTCCTTACTGTGTTTCCTTACCAGATTAGCTGATTCACAGAATCACAGAATTACAGTATAACTCCTAGCTCCTTACGCCTCAACTCACATGTATCTTATGTTTTCATTTTCTGGCATTACTTGAATATTTTCCTCTGAAACAAAAATTAGCTGCATTTTAATGCTGTTTTATTTTATCTAAAAGTCAAATAATCTCAGTGAGTAACTCAAGTGAGTTTTTCTCCTTGCTTGTTCACCTCTGAAACCATCTCATATTGCTAAGTAATACCAATCTAGAGGACTTGTATGGCATACAGAAGTAGCTATTTCTTTGTAATAAATCAGATTCTCTCATATGTATTACTGCCTTTGAAGAAGTTCTTTATTATCTGAACTTCAGGTATCATCATAGGACTTAATTATATCAGAATACTCAAGTGTTGTTTTCTATACACTATTGTTAATAACTGTTTTCAAATGAGTAAAAAAAAAAATTCATAGTTTTAGAGTAAGAAGTGGTAGAATGCCATTTTCTCAAGCTTTCTGTAATATTGATTTCTAGGAAAAATCAAGGTAACAAGTACACTTTTCAGAAGAGTGATCAAAATGATCAAAACAAGAAGCTTTTTGCTGAGGTTCTTTGATATTCTTAATTAGAAGAAACATTATAATCTCACACTGAGAAACAGATCATTTCTAAAAAGAGATCTGAAAGCTAATTGCCTAAAAGCAAATGAACAAAAATCTAAAGCTTGCTGAAAACAGGTTTTTTTTTTGTTTGTTTTTGTTTTTTTTTTTTTGTGGGAATCACTGATTAGAATTCATAAACTATGGGGAAATTTGGGTGACAGTGGCTTTAATGTAGGGTTAAATGAGTTTTTAAAATTATATGTATCTCACTGAAGAACTAAATGAAACAAATGTAAAGCTTTAGTACCACAAATCAATCCAACAGGCTTATAGCCTTATCTTATTTCTACTGATAGAGCAGAGTCAGTCTCAGAGGTTTCTGACTTACCTGGGGGAGTTGATGCAGTTTAGTTTTGCTCAGAATTAGTGGGAGTATGATTTGCAAACCTCTTACTTCAAGCAGAGAAGGAGATCCCACCATATCTGCTGCCAGTAAAATCCCTTCTACTTGCACCTCTCTCCAGGAAGAATTTGAAATGCTCATCTGAGTTGGACAATAGCATTGTTACACTGCAACTGACACATTGGTTGGGTAGAAACTAAACATCCCATTACCTACTGGGACTTAGCAAACTATAATATCGTAGGCTAAGGCTTCCTGCTGGTTTTTCTGGTTGGGTCTTAAACAAAAAGTGGCCTATGAGGGTTGTTCAGAGTCTTCTTTTTCCTTAGTTGTCATGGTTTTATGTTTTTTGGTTTTCAGTATTCCACATCAAAACATCATGTACTCTAATTAAAGTGTTAATGCTCCAATTTCAGGTACCTATCCCTATATACTACGGAAGTCATGGGATCTGACCATTCCGGGTGGGGCGGTCTCTTACTGCCTGGCAGTGGGTGCTGGAGGGTGCTTTCCTAGCCGTTCCAAGCTTTTTAGGTTTGATTCGGTCTCAGGAACTCTCTCTCTCCTATTTTATTTGATTTATTAGTCTCAATTTCAATTGGATTGTATAATATTGTGTTATCTTGCATTCCAATATCATAGTTAGTAAAATAAGTTTACCTCCATAGATTGTCACCACTGTTTTTTTTCCTCCCTTCCTTCCTTCCTTCCCATTTTGTGGGGCTGGGGGGGAGAGAAAGAGGGAGGGGAGCAGGGGCCTACTGCCCCCTGTCACAGGCATAGATTGATCCAGTTAACTCTGCAACATTAGTACAGTCTGTTGAAGCAGATCCTGATTTGGAAATGTTATCTGCTATGAAGGTTGAGATCTTGGTGCAAGAACCTCAGAGGAGACTGGAGTCTCCTTCTCTGGAGATATTCAAGACCCGCCTGGACGCCTACCTGTGCGACCTGGTGTAGGGATCCTGCTTTGGCAGGGGGGTTGGACTCGATGATCTCTGGAGGTCCCTTCCAACCCCTACGATTCTGTGATTCTGTGATTCTGTAACCTCACCTGGAGTGACTAGGAGCAAAGATTCTGCTTAGTAAGAAGATGACCTCAATATGAAGTACAAAGCAGACAGGAAAAAGGGCTCAGATGGGACCTGAGTTATAGAAGTAACAGCTGAAGAGGAAAAAAATCTCAATGAATCTTTAAATAGGTAAAAACCAAGAATTATTGTATTATTTTTGAATGATAAAGGGCTTTGCCATTTACTTTTATGCACTGAAAATGCCAAGAAGTCTCATTATTCCATTTCTTTTGGAGCCAGGGGCAGCAGGATCAAAATGTTCTTTTCAGTGTAATACCTAGGGGGTAATTGAAATATAATTGAATTTTTTATGAGATATTTGGATTTAAATTTGACTTTATTTTGTTTTAAGATTCTTGTACTTTTTAAGAAAAGTAAGTCTTAACAAAGTCACTGAGGTTTATTCTTTGAAATGAATTTTACTGACTTCAGCACAGAAAGCCTTTTTGTAGTTTGCCCTAATCTACTGTAATAAAAAAAAAAAAATAAATAAAAAATCACTCTTCTTCCTGCATTTTCTATTTTTTATTTGTTGCAAACTACTAAGTCAGTGTCACTTCTGATTATAGATAATTATGAAGTTGGTGCAGACAGTTGAAAATAGTTCTCAATAGTTCTCAGTAGTTCCTCAAGCTATGACTTGAGGAAAATACAAGCAGAGGAGTCCTCAGCTGAGAACTAGTACAAGATACTGATATGTATCCTGCAATTGCTGGAAGCATTTTTGCATCACATGGAGCTTTTGCATAATTCATTTTTGTTGGCAACTAAAGAGGGTTATGAAAAACAACCAATATATTTCTACTTTTCAAGCCAGCTCCTACACAAGAACATTAACTGTCTAAAATTTTGGGTGCTCCCTGCAGTCAAGGAGGCTTTTGAGCAATGTAATCAACACATGTTGGCACTGACACTTCAAGCAGAGCGGATGACTTTCTTCCTGGTCATGCTGTAAAGTAGAGGGAAACCCACTTTCTCTTTTTCAGTACAATCAGGTTTTCAGTCTGAAAAGCAACCTCCTTATTTTATTTCTTACTTCATATCAGGTAAGTTAAATACATGCCAAAGATTTGTTTATTTTTCACACGTTTCTGCATTCTGGGAAATAGCATTAGCCTCCATTACCAGCAATTCAGTCAGTTATTTAAAACAAAAACAAAGGCAAAACTGTGAGCCCTTTAGCCTCCCTTAACTAACAATGAACTGAATAACTTTAGTGGACCAACCTTCCTGTGCAGCATCACACTGGCACAGGACATTGGATTCTCTAAGACTGAATGTCCTCATCAGCTGTGTAAAAGGAAGAGCAGAGTATTTTTTCCTTTTCATCTTAGAAATTTTAAATTAAACCACCCCTCTGGCTTTCTCACTGGCAAAGTTCATTTAATACAGTAGATAAGGCCCAGTGTTTGAAGAACATTAATTAAAGTTGAATGGCACAAGTGCAGATGATAGAACATGGGTGCATTAGGTTATTTTTTACAAAAGGCTTTATCCTTTCGAGTTCTTTGGAAACAAAAAAGAATGATGAGCTTTCTCCTTTAGGACAATCCACACTGTCCTAGACATTTGGTATTAAACATCCCACTCAAAATTTTCTGAGAGAACATATCATATACTTAGGGACAATACTGCTCAATTTATTGTAAGAGATATATACTGACACATCACAAAAAATACTGTTGTATAACTCAGAACTGAGTAACCTGGAGGTGAGGTTCATGGGGAAATTCTTAAACTCACAAATAAGTGACAGGGGATGATTTCTGCAAAGCAGATGTACTCTGGATATAGTTTTCATGCAACCACAAATGTTCCTAGCAAATCCATCAATTGGCACCAGTGCTAGATGCCACTTTATGTCTAATGTCAAGTCTGATCAGTTTTTAAGCTAAACTATGCTCAAGATGGAGCATAAGCTCAGTGCTCCGCCACCTACGCAGTAAAATTTCTTCACACACCAAAACCATGGCTGCCTAATCTTTGCATCATCAGGAAACCATGCTTAAAAAACAATGCCAGTTACCAGCTAGCTTAAGGTCTTAATGAGCTGCAAATTAAAAAAGAGACAAAAAAAAAACAACTATTACAAATCAGAGAACAGATCAAAAAAGAAACAATTTCAGAATTTTAATAGGT
Source organism: Phasianus colchicus (assembly GCF_987193195.1). Lineage (NCBI taxonomy): Eukaryota > Metazoa > Chordata > Aves > Galliformes > Phasianidae > Phasianus > Phasianus colchicus. Next base: position 155,814,557 of record NC_143436.1, read on the forward strand.
ATTTTATGGGCAGAAAGAACACTGAAAGAATCAGATGCATTATTTATGCTAAATTATCCTCCCATCCTTGCTCAAAATTCACTTTATTGGCCAGTAAGAAATGACAAAAATTACATGACTCCTATTTATAGAGTTAATTTTTGCTGTGTAGTAGGGCTTACAGTAATTTCTGATTTGCATGCTGCAACAGAATGTAGATAAGAGCAAACACAGATGCAAGGAAAGAAAACTTCTCTCTTTTTTTGTTTTTCATCTTCAGTTTGTGGCCAAATAGCTCACACCAGATAAATTCTTTGTTAATTCAATGCTGTATAACGTTCTTCATAGATTCTTGCCTACAGATGTTCCCAGTATGTAATAAAGTGTCAGATATAAAATTCAAGGTGTTACGCTCACTTGAGAAGAACACCTTAAGCCACTCAATTTCCCTATGAAGTGCTCTGCTGAGAAACAGTTAGTATAAACCTGTTTAAAACATGCAGAAAATATTGTAGAAATAAATAAAAATTTGGGAATGAACAACAAAAAATAATTAAAAACATGAATAACTTCTATGTGATAAGCATCCTTAGCCAAGAAGGCCAATGGCATCCTGGCTTATATAAGTAATAGCATCGCCAGCAGGAGCAGGGAAGTGATCATTCCCACGTACTCAGCACTGGTGAGGCCACATCTCTAATACTGTGTTCAGTTTTGAGCCCATCACTACAAGAAAAACACTGAGGACCTGAAGTGAGTCCAGAGAAGGGCTGTGCGGGATCTGCAGCACAGGTCTTATGAGGAGCAACTGAGGGAGCTGGGATTCTTCAGTTTAGAGGAGAGGAGGCTCAGGGGTGACCTCATTGCTCTCTATAACTGCCTGAAGGGAGGCTGTAGTGAGCTGGGGGTCAGCCTCTTCTCTCGTGTAACTAGCAATAGGACTGGAAGGAATGGCCTCAAGTTGCACCAGAGGAGATTCAGATTGGACATTAGGAAAGATTTATTTTTGAAAGAAATGGAATGGGCACTGGAATGGGCTGGGTGCCCAGGGAGGTGATTGAATCACTGTCCCTGGAGGTGTTCAAGAAACATTTAGACGTTGTATTGAGGGACGTGGTTTAGTGGGGAAATATCGGTGGTAGGTAGACAGTTGGACTGGATGATCTTGGAGGTCTTTTCCAATCTTGGTGATTCTATGACTCTGTGATTGTTAAAGTAATGAAGAAATCAATAAGTGCAATTAAAAAAAAAAAAAAAAGTGCAAAAAAATTGCTGCAATTACTCTCAGCTGACACATGAATAAAGAGCCTGGGAATTCCAGCAGAGCTGAAAAGTGAGACGTTTGGAGATACTTTTTCTTCACACGACAGTATTAGAAACTCCTCCCCCTGTCTATCCCTGCTGTAATTGGGTTAGTAATGCTTTGCTGCTGGCCTGATCTAGTGTCATGGTTTTATGATTTTTGGTTATCAGTATTCCACATCATAACTTCATGTAGTACACTGGGAGTTAAAGAGCTAATGCTTCAGTTCTGGGCACCTGTCCAGAAAAGAACTATGTACCCCAGAACACTTGGCGTTCAGAGACAAGATATAATCCCTGGGAAGGTCACGAGATCTCCCCTTTTTTTCTTCAGCTCTCCTCGCTGCTGCTCGTCCCAACCACATGCATTGCCTCAGCATTAGTGTAAGGCCTACATTTTCAGACACTCTTTATCTCATTATATTTGATTTATTAGCTTCAATTCTAATTATATTGTATTATAGTGTGTTATCTTGCATTCCTATACCATATTTAGTAAATTAGTTTGTTTCTCCTCAGATCATTGCTGATGTTTTTAATTATTTGGGGTCCCCTGTTTCCTCTTTCTAGAGGTGCGGGTTCGCAAATCTCTCTGCCCCGCTAGTCACGGAACGAGCCCGTAAACTCTTGACACTTAGAAAAGCAATTTTTATGTATAGGATCAAATGTTGCAGACAGAAAGTGACACTTCTAGAAACAAGGAGCTGGAGATATATCAGGACCAATGGTAGTTCATTCAGAGATGGAGGAAAGGCTTCAGAAATCCTTATTTTTGCACAGATTTTACAAAATATAGCTTTGTACACCCTGATCTTTCTGTAGAAGCCCAGATTCCCTTTAGAAAAGTGTATTAGATTCAGCAATAAACCCCTCCCCTCCCACTCCCCTCCCACTCCCCTCCCACTCCCTTCTCTTCTCTCTTCTCAAGAAATGCTCAGAGACAAAGCAGTGGATCCGATGACAGCAGCATTAGCCATGGGCTTCTGTAGGTATTTGATTCATCACAACTGAGGTTTGTGGAGTTTATCACTTTTTTTTTTCATTTTTTTCCCTTCACAAGAACAAGCCCCAAATTAACACCTTTCACTTCTATGGACCACGTAGCCAAGCTGGCACAACACTTTTCCTTAAGACATCTGTGTCTCTTCCAGAAAAAAGGAACACTATTTTTTTCTTTCTCAGTTTCTGCAATATTTGTGAAAGAAGGGAGAGAAGGCTAATGAGAACTGCAATGTGAACAGTTTCTCTGGAGTATAATGTTCAGGTGTATGTCAATGTTTTTGAGACAAAAAAAAGAAGAAAGAAAAAAAAGAAAATAAAAAGACAGACTATAACAAAGAAGACAAGCACTAGCAAAGTTAAGATATTTCCAATTTCCACTGAAGCAGTAAATTATTAATATTCACTTGTTCAAAATGGGTAATGATCACACTGAAAATGACTAAATTGCTTCTTGTTCACATTAATCTGAAATTACCTTGAACACATTTAAAATAAACTTTTGTTATCACCTTAAAATTTTATATACAACATTCTGTGTTTAAACTATAGATTATAAACCTGGGAATATTTTGGTTTGGTTTGGTTTGGTTTTTTATCCCAAAAGTATACAAAAGGGGATAAAAAGAGATTCAACTTGAAAAATCATGATAGAGCTATTTTTGGAAATGTGAATTAGAGAATATTGCTCATTCCAAGAATTTATTTTACATACTGACTTCTGTATTTTGTATTGCATGCAATATAGTGACATTTCACGAATTAGGAAAAGTAAAAAATGATTGTTTGCGTTATGCAGAAACATTCAACAATATGTGAGTCATATTTCAGAACACTGAAACTAAAAACACAACAAAAACTTACAATGTCTAAAGATCTAATATTTATTATATTTATCTAATACTTACTGAATATCAAACTTCATGTTGAAAAGACAAATTCAAGTGCAATACCTCTTGCCCAGAATATTCATGCAAGTGGAAAGTCTTGAAATTTGTCATTCTGAACAAATACTTTTCAAACCAGGATGCTTATACATAGTTTCTTGACAGTTTTTCAAGACAAATCTTGGCTACATGTGTTGTAATTTAATATATTGTAAGTGTAATCACTTGTGTTTCCATAATACTTTGAATAATCCTATATGACATTGGCAGAAAAAAGTACTGTCTAAAAATTGTTTTCAAAAATATATTACACACTTAACATATATCTTGTGAATTTATTTTCATGATGTTTCTTTTTTGGCTGAACCCTTAATCAGTCCTTAATGTGTATGAGCCTTTAGAACACATTATATCCTTTCTTCCCTTTAAGAATCTCCATGCAAAGAATTCAGATAACCAAATCCAACTGAACTTAAGTTTGTTAATCTTCAAGAATTTAAACCCATTTTACTCCTACCTTAAAACTGTATAATTCTTTTAAATGAACTTTTAAATAACTGCATTAGTATAAATTTACCAAATATATAATTCATTCAATTACATGATTCATATTATATTATTTTGTAAAAAGTTTAGAAAATTAATTTGCCAAAATTTGACCATTTCCTTAATAAGTTGGGTATAGCTTTGGCATTAAGAACACAAGTTTGAATAGTATTGTGTTGGGTTGACCACATTAGCCAACCAGAGCCACACTCTGTTGCTCACTCACTCCCTCACACAGTGAAAGAGAAAATTGAAAGGGCAAGAGATCATGTGTTAAGATAAAGACACATTAGTAAAGTAAATAAATACTATAAAAACAAGAAAGTTAAAAACAACCACTCACTACCAGCAGATTGATTCTCAGCCAGTTCCTGAGCTACTTGGGAAAAAATCCACTCAGTTTTATTAATGAGTGTGACATGATATATCATGGAATTATCTCTTTGATCTGTTGGGGTCAGTTGTCACAGCCCAGTACCCTCCTAGCTTCCAGCTCTGCCCACTGCAGGGGCAGAGTGAAAATCAGAAGGGGCCTTGACTCTGTGCAAGCACTGATCTCACCCAAGATGATTTGCTCCATTACTTTCCCCGGTACCGAGGTCAGGCTGACAGGCCTGTAGTTCCCCGGATCCTCCTTACGGCCCTTCTTGAAGATGGGAGTCACATCAGCAAGCCTCCAATCCTCTGGGACCTCTCCAGTTAACCAGGAGCGCTGATCAATGGTCGAGAGTGGCTCGGCAATCACCCCCGCCAGCTACCTCAGCACCCGAGGGTGTAGGCCATCCGGTCCCATGGACTTGTGACAGTCCAGATGGAGGAGGAGCTCTCTGACTGTCTCCACCTGAATTGCTGGGGGTATATTCTGAGTAGCATCCCAGACTTCCAGATCAGGGCATAAAATGCCCAAAGGATAACTGGTCTGGCTATTAAAGGCAGATGTAAAGAAGGCATTGAGGACTTCAGCCTTCTCCTTGTCCTCAGCGGCCAACTCTAGGCGTATACCACTTCTAGGCATTCGCATGGATGCAGATCCAATCCTTTAGCAAAATCAGTAAGAATTTATTTATTAGAATAATACTTCATAATTTGTAATACTGTGTCCAGTTCTGGGCTCCCCAGTTCAAAAAAGATAAGGATCTCCTAGAAAGGCCACAATGACTAGATAAAGGTCCTGGCGCATCTCCTGCACGAGCAAAGGCTGAGTAACCTGGATCTGTTCAGCCTGGGGAAAAGAAGACTGAGGGGGCATCTGATAAATGTTAATAAACATCTAAAGGGAGGTGGGAGGCAAATGGATGAAGCCAGGATCTTCTTCTGGAGGGTAGTGGCAGGACAAGGAGTAATGGCCTAAAACTTGAAGACAGGAAGTTCCGTACAAACATGTGGAAGAACTTTACGGTGAAGGTGATGGAGTACTGGAAGGGGTTGCTCAGACAGGTAGTGAGTCTCCTTCTATGGAGATATTCATGACCTGCCTGCACAGTTACCTGTGTGATCTATTGTAGGGTACCTGCTTTTAGCAGGGGGAGTTGGACTCGATCTCTTGTGGCAATTCTGTGATGTATGCTGCAGACAAAATTTAGATATCCTTTTTCCTTTATCCTTTTTCAAAATGTTCACAATCCTTTGCTGTTTCTAGCAGAAGTCAGAATACATCTGACACTTATCAGCTTGAGTTAGTCCGTAACAAATCATGGCATGCAAGAGCTGTTATTTAACAAATGCTGGAAGGAGAATTCAAGGCCCAGCTCTTGACCTGTTTGATTACCTTCTTCTCTCTGCTTGAGAGAAAGAAGAAATAACAAGTCCCATCTAAATTTGCTATCATGCTAGAGAGGATGGATCAAATTCCTCTTTTCCCATTCAAACAAAATTATTTTAAAGCCCAGAACTGAAAACATTGTAGCCATAAACTTAGGGTGCTCATTTGAAGAGGAAAACTAGTAGGATTGCATCTACACAATTCACTGTTATCTGTCTGTATAGTGGCTAATAGATCCTAGGGCTAATAACTGAACTCACATTTTTTGTATCCTTTTCATTTTTGTAAAAGCATTTCTTTTCTCCTCTGTCTTTAACTTTTCCACTTTCTTCTTTCCTCTAGCAGAAATTAAAAGCAGTCACTGTGACTTCATTCTTTGATAAAATAATTTATATGAACGATTTAATATAAATTGAATTAATAGATTAACTGATCGTAACAGGACATTTGCAATTATGTAGTCTGATCTGCATAACACAGTCCATATGATTTTGAATTAATTTTAGCTGGAGCATATCTTTTAGATAAATACACAACCTCAGTTTAAAAATCGGTCAGTGATGAAGATTATTTAGCACAGCCCTTGAAATATAGTTGCAGTAGCAAGTAGTTCCCATAAGGTAAAAATTCACATTTTAAAAAAAATTATAGCTATGTCTGTTGTAAGATTAATAATTTTATTGTAATACTCTATATCAGTCAATATTGTTTGTTTGTTTATTTATTTATGTATTTAGGATACTCAGTAGAAGAACACATTTGTAAGTCTTTGAAGCCTATTTCTGCAATGCAAATACATTATGTAGAATAACAGAGGCTGAATTCCAGCTTTTGTTCTGATCCCCTCCTCACTCATGATTTTCGAAATGTTACTAGCTCAGAACTTGGTCAAACTTCAACTACTTCAGGAATGGAATTTTCCATGCTCAGAGTCAATCTCCATTAGGTGAGTCCTTGCGAAGTCACAGTTGCATCATGTAGCATTACTGCAGGTTGATAGAAGGAACTCTTTTCTGCTGGTAGACAGACACTACTCTCCTGAAGGATTGAGGCTAAGCCAATGGAAGCACCATGGAGCTTCTTTTGGCGTGGACATATCAGTGCCTAGTGATCTGCTGGCATAACCAAACTGGTTACTAGGTATATATAGTCCATGTTCTGGCTGACAAAATTGCAGCTGAAACACTGTGAAATACCGAATGCGAATTGAATCTCAATCTTTCACTCCAGAGAAGAATTGTTTGTTTCCAAAACATAATCATATGCTATTTTGGTAGCATATGTTCTTGTTTTATGATCTATGCTGAATCTCTTGGGATGGAAAATGCAATAGAAATATGACTGATCAGTAAATTGCTTTTCAAAGTGTGAAATCAAAAGAAGAAAAAAGTGCTTATCTCGGTGTATGAGCTTTTAAGATACTTTCTGAAAAACTAGGTTCCTCACTTAGCATAGGTGGTCAGTATCAAACCCTCAGGTTTTCAATATTCCATATTTCCTTCAACGCATATCTGAAGATTTGCTTCCTTACATTTTAGCTGTTCAGGGGGAGAAAAGTAACAGCTTTTCAGCTTTCCCTTTTTGTCTTACATGTAGAGATTGAAGTGGCAAAGAAAGAATGTTCCAAGCTGATTTCAAGTTTTCCTAAGAATCTTGATAAGGAAGAGAATTTTGTTGGGATCTTGTATGAATAAAAAAAAAAACAAAAACAAAAAAAACCACACAAGACCAATAAATTACGAATTTACTTATATAATAGTAATCTATATTTGTATCTGACAAATTTTTAGACTTTGTCCATGGCAGATAGCTGTTTCAAAGAGAACTGCTAAAGTTGTGCTACTTGGAACATGTCAATCACCAGTCATTCAGATCATATAATGCATCTTTTCAACAAAGCTTATAATGGCAAATTCCATAGAACTGATGAAACCTAATCCAAAATCTGTTACAAGTAACTGTTTCAGATGCCAGGCATATTTCTAAAGTATTTGTGAAAAATTAAATGATCATTTTGCCCTAAATCAAATAAATTAATAATATCTTTAAAAATTGAAATTCAACATTATTAAAAATATTTTATAGGTATAACTTCTTTATTACTAAATATGTAAACCAAATGCTGGCTGTAATCGCTCAGTTCTAGTTACTCTTGTAACAGATTATTTTTTCACGTAGAACTATATGAATTGTACATTTGTTCCTAATATAACAACAGTACTCAAATGAAGAAAATTGTATTAGCCTTCTTCCACTTTTGTAGAAAATGTCGTCAGATTAACCGGTTAAAGTTGGTGCTAGACAAGTGAAGTTCATAAAGCCACCAGATTTTAACTCTCACCTCATTCTCTTTTATTCCCAACAGTGTGAAATAATCTGTGTACATCTTTAAGAAATACTGGTTTTAATGTTTGAAAAGCCTCTGGAAACTATGGACATTTGTGGTCAAAATGTTGCTGGTTGGATGATTTTTAGAAATACTCTGCAGGTCTTATTCAGACAGTTTGAGTTCCATCTAAGATATTCTGTAACATTCACTGGTCTTATCCCTTCTCCTTTTACAAGTAATATGTGAGCTCTTCAAAAGATTTCAAAGTTGCCCACTTTCTTATAATCTTATTAAAGGGACTTAGGTGAGATTTAAATTATGTGAATATTGACTAGCACAACTAGTGACACTAGCACAACTTTGATACTCTAAGGAGATCTTTAAATTTAAAGCACATTTGGTATATATTTTTCTCTGTATGTATCCCTGACCCTTACAACTCCCCTGTATATTATGAACATTCAGCTTCAAATCTGAATAATGTTTTCCCATCTTAGGTTTTAAAAATTGATAGGTTTAAGAGTTCTTCAATAAAAAGTATTCTTGTAAAACTACATTTGTGGTGCTTTAATAGTCATGTAGCTCTTCTGTCAAGTGCAATTCTAGTAATTATAACAAACGATAGAAATTTGACATTTCAAAGAAATGCTGTGTTCCTTATTTTTACATTTTTCTTGAAAGTTGAATGAAAATTTGGCCAAGATATTAAAATTATCACTGTTGATTCTTCTGCTTTTACTGCTTCACAGGTCTCTTGAATGATGTATTTTGTATGGTTTAATTATACACTCCATCTTCATCTAATATTTAGTGTGCGAGCAACATGTTGCAGGCAACGCCATACTTGCATTTGGATCTGTGTTTCTTGGGCAGTTCATCATTGGGTAGAGCACTGTGTCACTGTTGGTGACACACAGAAATGCTAGGCTGACTTACAAAATCTAGCCAACATGGAACTACTCACTCCTGCTTCAAACTAGGGCCAGAAATATCAGTTGCTGATATTTCTGCATGTGTACTGTGTTACATGTAAATTAATTTTTGCTGCTTGGGACCATGGTCTACTTCTTTTCTGAAGGACAAAGCATCTTTTCTGACACTGAAGATGTTGGTAGTGAATAATGACTGCAATTACTTTTCATTAAGTGTTAGAGGTGTATGCTTACTTGCCTGGAATGCAATAGCATCTATTTTGGCTAAGATAATGCACTCAATTACAAGATAGATAGCCACAAATCTTTGTATTGTTCTGAAATACTAGAGGTTTACATTTTGTGTGCCCTCACTCTAAGAGTCTTTGAGAATGTGTACAAAATGATGAGCAAGGGTCAGGGTGAGAATTCATTATTTTGAGAGAAGTCAATGGAGCATATGTGTTAGAGAATAATTCAAGCCATGAAAATACACTATTTCTGAACATCCAGGTCATCCTCTTTGCCTCGTTGTCAACAGAGGCCTAAGATCCATGCAGTTATTGGTTCTGTAGAATAGAACAGGTGACATTAATTCATCACCTAAAAAAGAAAAGAGAGATTGTATTGATTATCTTGTCCTAGTAAAAGCCCATTCTCCAAGTGAACAAGGAGATAGTGGACAGCTCCCAATGGAAGGAAAGAATGGAAGGAAAGTAGCTGTGCTAGAATCAGAATTCCTGACTGACACTGAATATTAGGGGAGGCAGGATGTACTGTAAGGAAGGAGCTAGAAGGAAGCAGGATGATTGCTGGCATTTAAATATAGCTACTTGACTTTTATCAGACAGGGGGAAATAATTGCCTGGCACTTAAATTAATTGCTGAGGATACATAGGAGGCTTTCATTTTGAGCCCAAGCATGATGGGATACTTCATTAAGGATGCAGAAAAAAAAAAAAAAGTTGGTATAACAACTTAAATATGAGTAAGAACATGTTTTTCTTTGAGCATCTTAGATTTGTACCAAACTGCACTGGAAGCAATATGATGTAGTCTGGTGTAGTTTGCTACCTGCATGTAAAGGATGCAGTTACTGGATGAAAGACCTATGATTTTTCCAAAATTGGCCTCACTTGGCAAACTCTGCTTTCCATGGCTGTTGGCCTTTGCCCCAAGAAATGCATGTTTTTCTTGAAAACAGCCTTTTGTTATATACCTGCTTGAGTCCTGGTGCATTCCTGCTCTGGGCAGAATTTGAAGCAGGGGAGAATCTCCTTTCTTGTTTCAAAAAAATGCCGATCACCTCTGGATTCAGGGCCATGATTTGGCTGGCATAGTTCTTGTGATGGAAAAGGCAAATAGTTAAAATCTGATAAACTGGATTTAGAAAATGCATTTCCCCAGACTTACTATTTTTCTTCTTCATCTTTCTTAATTTTTGCTTGTTTCTCCTCTCCAGAGAAATACTGATTCAGTAATCAGTAAATCTGAGATTTTGCAGCAGTTTCCCAGTGGACATTTATAAATTAGGAGGAAATAAGAGGAAAATATTTCCTCATCCCAGAAAGATTCCATTCTCAATTATAATTAAATATTCAAAATGAAAAAAAAAAGTCCACAAGTAGCTTGGATCAGTAGACTAAAACTGTTCATTAAATATAAACAAATCAACAGATTCTAATACTTTGTTATATGGAAATAGCTATTTCGTTCTGGGAAAAAAAAAAAACAAAAACAAAACCGCACATCATTTTATTTCCAACAAACTGCATATTCTAAAGAATCAGTCTGTCACCAGTTCTACCAAATCTTTATTGTAATCACAGACTTACATCTGTTCATCTTCATAAAGTATTTTGACAGGGACTAAAATGCTATGGAATTATCTGTGTAATCATTGAAATTTTTAAAGGATTGCCTTTAAAAATCAGTACCTGAAGTGATTCATTAACTTCGGGTGATAAGATGTGGTTGTGTCCACAGAGTGTCTTGTACCACTACTAGTGAAAGGCTGCAGGTTTTGTTGCATTTTGTTTGGCCTGAGCTGGCCTTAGCTTTTTGTCCAGTGCTCAAGTGACTTTTGCCCAACCACCTGTAGTTTCACGTCTGGAAATACTGCCTTTGGCAAAGGTTTGACAAACCTAGGTAGCCAACATTGAAAAAGTAACAGTCATTTGTGTTAAACTAAGGGACACTATCATCCTTTGACAATACATCGTTCAGATTTTAGTTGGACTTGCTAAGAAAACATACACAATCCCTAGTGGACACTAACACTGAGGAGTACACAACACACTAGTGTGGACATCACACCCCTCACAAGGAAGGCCTTTGGGAGGAAGAAGACTGGCACTGTCAGCTTAACCCAGCACTGGAAGGGGGAACATAGCTCCAGAAAAATCAGTAAATAAAAGTAACATTTCTTGTGTAACAACTAAAAGGGCATAATGAATGAGATTTCTGGGTTTTTATTTGTTTTCTTTTCTTTTTTTTTTTTTAATATCTTGGTTTGAATGTATACTACCAAAATTAAGCTACTGATTTGGACTAGTACTCTACCAAAATGATGGGTTGAATATGGAGAAGCACATTTGAACATAAAGTTACATGCCCAAATGTACTTGAGAAAATTTGAATGCCCTATACTATCCCCTTAAGATCTTGGATTTGTATGAGAAAACATGTCTCCACAAACCCAATGTCTTAATTTCTGTGTAGTTATTTTAATTGAACAAGATTAGAAGTAAGCCAAAGGAGATAACAATGGGGACAATCCAGTTAGCAAGTCTAGGGAGTCTTGTTTACATAACAGCATCAATTCATTTCTGGCTTCTTTTTCTGACCATGTCAAAAGCATTTATTTACAAATGACAAATCTTAGGAACTTGGGGCATGACATACTATGGATCTTGTAAGTATTATAACTGAGTATTAACTAGTTCTAATAGCTTCATTTAGCACCTCCAAATTAGAAGGCAGATTCAGCAGCCAGATGTCTGTTTACTGAACTGACATATGCAAATAATATTTTATAACAGTAAGTTGGGATTCCAAAACGGTGCCTATAGTAAAAAGGGGAAAAATATAAATTTCACCTGTTGTATGGCAACTGCTGAATCACGGCCTGAAGCTCTGGTCAACCACCTGAGACAAGTGTTGAGGCAGCTGTAGGGGCACAGCTAGGAGCAGGCCGCCCAGGATGATGCGGGGCCGGCCATGGTAGGCAGTTTGCCTGTGCTGCCGGAGGGGGTGGGCATGTCTCCTCCTCTCCTGGATCCATTTTGGAAGCTTACTGCCAGTGGGGGGAATCTCTTCTGGAGTTTCACTCCACCGGAGTTTCTCACACGAGCCCAGGATAAGGGTGAGTGTCCTTCTTTCTTGCTCCAGTATAACTACTACATAGCCAAGCTCATGGATATACTATAACATCTGTATATTCATTAATTGTACACCTGTCTATACTGCTGCTGCTTCAAAAACATCAAAATCAAGACTATTGTCTTAAGACAAAATGTTTTTTTTTTTTTTTTTTGCTTTTTTTTTTTTTTTTTTTTTTTTTTTTTTTTTTTTTTTTTTTTTTGCTTTTTGCTTCCACAAATAATGGACTGATGATCCACAAATTGCTTTCTATGCTGGAAACCCAAAAAGCTCCTAGACTTCAATAGTAAAACATGATTTGCTTGATTACCCTGTTATTCTTTTCAAACGCATTGATTCTCTTTACAAAGCAATTAAATGTTTTCAATTTTCCAAACATTTGCTACTGTTTTCTGTGGTTTACACCTCAGAAAGTTTTAGCCCCCCCCCTAATTATAAAAAGCAACCCCTATTATGAAAAGTGTGCACAACAGTACAGCAATAAATACTGGGAAAAAAAAAATGGAGAATGAGATATATATTAACGTATACAAGAACAAAAGACGCATTTGCTTCGCCAGAAAATATCTGTTGTAGCTTCTCCAGAGTAATCAGGCTTGCAGTGAAGATAAAAAAAAAAATAAGTCTCCCATGATCCAAATTACTATTATTTTTGAAGTAACTGAAGTTCGACATTGTCATTCATTCCCTTTGTTATATAAAAGCCCCTTCTCTGGGAGCTAATGTTTATCTACTTATTTAAATTCTAGTTCACATTTAATAGAAACAACGTTTGGTAGCAAAATCAAGAAAACATATGTTTATTGTACACATTTTGATTTTTTTACGTAAAGTTTCATTTTGTTAACAGCTTTATTTATCTTATTAATTTCCCAAGGAAATCAATAGCTGACATGAGTTCAAAATGAAAATGCAGTCAAGCTAAAGTACCTTCAGAACAAATAAATCTACCTGATCACTGAAACACTTAAATAATCTCTTTGCTGAATATCTTTAAAATACTTAAGTAGAGACTTATCAACTGCTTTATATTACAGAGGATCTGTTCAGCATTCATCAATGCCATGTCTAAGAGCCCTTTCAAAGCCATTAAAAACTGTGAGGCATGGTTCTCTATTCATTTTAATATTATTCTTAGAAGGAGTCAAAGACATTTAACTGCTGCTTGTGACTGTTTTTGCATCCCTTTTTTATTGTATTAGCTTTTAATTCTGTATTGCAAAGACCAAGGCATGATATCACTTAGGTCATATTTTCTCAATTGCACCACAGCTTCTAGCTCCTCCTGTTTATTTCCCATGATGCACTGTACAATCACTAGGTGTACAAAGGTTAGGCTTGGTAAGATTATTACAATGGAAAAATAATCAAAATAAATGGAAATGCTCACCATATCATAGGCTCCCAGTAAACTCCACAAGGAGCAATTTCCAGAAAAAGATCCTTCCTCAGTGGTAATCAGCACTTAAATGTGCTCCACCCCTTCCGGTATCACAGGTGAATTGTCTTCACCTGTGCTCCCACGGCTGACTCATTGCTTGCTTCAGGTGGTCAATCAAAGGTTCAGGATCAACAATTCCCATACACTGCTTGCATTGGTACAGAGGCACTTCAGCTTAGCTATTGGCCTCGCTGCCTTCTTGGAGGAGCCCTCCCTAGTACCTCCAGGACAACTGGGGTTTTCCCTTACTGCCTCCCATAGTGACAGTGTTCCCACGCGCTTCTATGTCACCCAGTACACCCCCTTCCCCCATCATATCTAGTTTAAAGACCTCTAGTTTAAAGACCTGCTAACAGTCCAGCCAGCTTGTTCCCAAGAATATTTGTGACCTTCTAGTCAGTTGGCTCCCGTCCACTGTCAGCATTCCCCCTCTTTCTCAAGACTGTGTCCCAGGCCATAGAATTCAAAGCCCTGTATGCAACACCATTCGCAAAGCCATTCATTCAGCATGTCCACCCTCCTCCTTTTGTGCAGATTCCAGCCACCAACTGAGAGGACAAAGGAGAACACAACTTGCACTCCTGATCCCTTCAGCAGTCTTCCCAGAGCCCTGAAGTCCCTTTTGATCACCTGAGAACTTCTTTTGCCTCTCTTCATTTCCAATGTGGAAAACCAGTAATAGATAATAATTGGAGGGCTTAACCAGGCGAGTACTGTTCCCAGCAATATCTCTTACCCAGGCACCAGGTAGGCAACACACCTTCCTGTGGGATGGACCCAAGAGGCATATTGGACCCTCAGTTCCCCTCAGAAGGGAGTCCCCTATGACAACAGCCCTTATTTTTTCTCTGACTGACGCTGTAACTAAACAGGGATCACACTGACTAGCCATGGGCAACCTCTCTTGCACAAATGGACTTTCACCAACATCCACACCCCTAGTCCGTCCAGCTCCAGAGCCTCATACCTGTTATGTAAGGGCACCTGGGAAGGTGGGACAGGCCGAGGAGCAGTCTGTTGTTTCCCCGAACAGGGACTTGTTTCCATCTCTCGCTGTCTTTGAGGTCGCCCCTTCCCACCTGACTGTGAGAAGGCAGATGACCCCCACTGCTTCAGGAGCATCTCCCCTGCACCCTTCCCGTAGGGATGGCAGAGTGTGACTCCATCAGTCGATCCCTTTCCACAATCCTAGATGCTCCTCAGTCTTTCTACTTCCTCCTTTATCTCTACCACCAGGCTGAGCAGATCATCCACTTGCTTGCACTGCACACAGCTGGAATACCGGCTGCCCTCCTGTAGCAGTGACAGGGCCAGGCATTCTCTGCAGCCTGAGACCTGAACTGTGGCATGGACGTCCGTGATTTCAGTCGGAGTCTCCACGTTCCTTTCAGCAGCAGCTTGCTGCCGTGTAGTGACCACTGTTGCACCTTGGTGTGTCCAGAGAGCAATGACCTGTTATGTGACCTGTTAAGTGCTAAGTCCCTCCCTACATGGCAAGATGCCCTGCCTGCTTGCTGATCTGCTTGGGGCTTGCCCTGAAAATCACTCACTTCACTGCAAGATAACAACGCTCCTGCCTGTGTAGTCCCGTGAACTGGTAGCTTACGGCTTCTCCTCATACGAACAGCCCACGTGATTCACACACCCTGACGGCTCCTCTCCATCCCTGAGGCTTTTTCTAGGCAGGGGGCGTGGATGCAGAGCCGTTGCCCTGGCAACGCCCACTTCACCTCAGCCACTCTCGCGAGAGCTGCTGGGCTGATCTGTTATCTCGGGGATCCCTGAATGTTGGGACCAACCGAAACCCCCCTGTACCTCACAGTCAGTCGCTGCGGTTCTGGCTGGGACAGCTCCGAAGCAGTGAACCTTGGTGATCAAGCTGAGGTTATTCACAAAATTGTGTGAATTTGTCTCCTATAAATGTTCACTTCAGTCTTATGTGCTGTGGTTGTGGTCACTGAAATACGTCTGTAGATATTATTTTAATTTGGAGTTTAGGTTGGTTAGGAAGGCAGCACAGGGAGAGAGGGACAGGAACATATTTTCTGTGTTAGCTGGAGTTGCCCGTGGTTCCAGCATTTTTTGTTGTTGTTTTTGTTTTTCTCACTACTCTTCTGCTGCAAATGAATAGTTTGATTAGTAGATGCTAAATAAATATTTGTATTTACATCTATGTATGAAAATGAATTGTTTAACTCTCTGCAAGTGTGTGAAACTGATGAAAGCTGAGCTGAAGTAATTAATTTGCATTATGTTTTGAAGTTCCTAATAGTATGGTCCACTCGTTTGTAGGAATTAATCTATAATGTAGATCAGCAGTTTAAACCTGGCTCCCAAATAGTTATCATTTACTAGCTCCATTTGTCTAGTCTTCAGTCCATTTTTTGTTCTTTTCCAAGGGCCTTCGAACACAATCAGGGACCAGGGAGATTTTCTGTCCTCCATCCTGTTACTGAAGTTACGGTCATCAAAGACATAATCCATCTGGTGAAAAATGTATAGCAATTCATGTGAGCTGAATATAAATAGGTATTTGGTCATATTTGTGGCTTCACTTATTCCTTTGCAGGATCTGATGTGTTATTACAAGACAGAAGATATCTGTATTTTGTTTATTCAATGGATGCATTGTATGTCACACAATGAGCGAGAGACTACAGTCATTTTGCTTTATCTGAAGAACAGTGGCCCCCATCTCATTTTGTATACTAGCCCATTGGGAAACTATCTCATTGTCCCACAGTCAGTAGTAATCATGAAAGCTTTTCTGGTAGAAGGCATACTTGCACAGATAGAAAGGATCATTCAGTCCCATTAAGAAATTCAGACATCAGGGAAAGCAGTCATTAAGCTGTGTCCAAACTGAAGGTGAATTAATGAATGATCAAGCACAATGGGCCGATATATTCAAGTGTTTTGTTAAGCAGATGGGCTAATGGATGTTCAACTGGCTTTAGCTTTTACAGAATTAATTTCCAGAAATAAGCAATCATATTATAAATCTGTTTACCTCCAACAATGTAAAAGAGATTTAAAAAGTTATAAACAGCTGGAAGTCTGGAAATACCTGGATTCATGAGGCTTCCGTAGAAATGTGTTTGAACTGCAATTGCTTTTCTCAAAACATTCTCAGGAACTGACATTTTCACTATCCAAACTCCCTTTACTATAAAAGGAAGATCTTTGGACAACCTTGGAGGATGCACAAACCCAGGAAAAAACATCTCCAGACTGGGAGCAACACAGGACAGGGCTTTTGGAAGATTTTGACACTGTACAGATCATGTTGAAGAGTTGAAAAAAGGCTGACTGTTCAGATGAAAGTAGAAGTTGTGAATATCAAACTCATGAGATTTTAACTCATAGTTCTGTTTTCTTGCCAATTTTAAGAAAGTTATTTCATTCTTTGTTTTGGTCTGCATACATAAGTGATACATTGCATTCCCCCTGTCTTTTTTGTTTTCTGTTTAGAATATGACTTTTGCCATGAATAACCTTAACGAACCATGCATACATAAGCCCATGGTGAAATCTCCAGACAAATTCTTTTGTGATTCTTCTTCATATTTCTGCAATCAAAGATCAGCCATGATAAAAACTGGAACCTGAGGACATGCAATGCAAAGAGGAGGAAAAAGAGCATTGAAATCATAAGTGATAATTAGAATCCTTTCAAATAAATTTGCATGTCAGACAGACAAACAGTATGAAGTTTTCAGTTGTTTTAACAGTAGCTGAATAGAGAGGTTGTGGAGTCTCTTACTCTGGAGAGTAAGTAAACTCAAAATTATCCTGGATGCTTTCTTGCTCAACCTTCTCTAGGAAACCTGCCTTACCAGGGGGCTGGATTAGAAGGTCCCTTCCAAGCCCTCTGATTCTATGATTCGCTGAACAGTCAATCACTGGTAAATTAATTTATTAATGCTATCAGACCTATTGGAGCACCTAAGGTGCTCCAAGTATATTAAAGAAGATACTTGAGGGAACCAGATTTAGTGATATCTTTTTAATTTTTGTGTTTCATCATTGTAGAATCATAGAATTCCTAGAGTTGGAAGGGACCTTTAAAGGTCACCTAGTCCAACTCAACTGCAATGAGCAGGGACATGCATAGCTAGATCAGGTCCAGCGCTTGATCCAGCCTGGCCTTGAAAGTCTGGTGAAAACCTCAGGGACGGGACATCAACCACATCTCTGGGCTACCTGTTCCAGTGCCTCACCTCACTGTAAAACACTTTTTCCTTGTATCTAGCCTAATTCTACCCTCTTTAAACTTGAAACCATTTCCACTTTTTTAAATCATCTATCATACTTAGAGCCAGAAGTTGTTAAGCATTCTGGACATGATCTGGTTTCCCTTCTTTTTCAGCCAGTATTCGAATGTTATGTTGCTCAAGGTATTACCTTTGCCCCAAAATCCGTGTGTATCCATGAACACTGATCTTAGCATTGGTCTCACTGCATTGCTGAAAACCTTAAATCTTCCCTCCAGCCACTACTGAGTTACTCCTAGAAGTAGCATACCAATTTAAAGTTCTTTTACAAATATTCTGCTCTTTTACAAGCATTCAAATTCATCCTAGTATTCTGTTTTTTATCTTCCCCTGTTACTGCATTAACTGGATGCAGATTTAAAGCTAGACAACCAATTTGTTACTGGCAGTAGAAAGCATCTATACAGGGAATATCATTTTTTCAGGAAAAAGAAAGGAACGTACCCTAGGAGCCCAACACCCTATGATGTCAGAGGGAGACTTTTCCGTGCTCAGGCCTCAAGTAATCCACATCTGGTACTCAAATTGTTCTGTCAAAAGGAAAAAAGAACATCAAAGATATATTTGAGCTCACAATTTTAGCTTGATGCAAAGCTGTATTAGGTATAATCCCATTTTTCAGAGTGAATGGAATTCCATGTTATCTGGAAAGCTAGAGCTGCTGTCTGAGATTTATGAGGCTTAACTTGTTTAGCTTGACAGACACTGTTCAGGATCAAAAGACACTGGTGTAAACAATGCTGTATCTTCAAGGTCAGGAAAACCCTAGGGAAGAGGTTGTTTTGGTCAAATGCAGGACAGAAGGCAGAAACATGTTAAAACCTATAGTTGAGTATAACCATCTGAAACAGTATAGTAATTTTGATAAGACACTTTATGTATTTCCAAGGCCTCCTTATTTTGGAATATAAAAACAGTATAATCCTTATTTATTTCTTTTCGATATTTTATTAAAAACTGTAAAAAAACACCAACATTTACCATTTCTGGACATAGGACTTTGTGTTAAATAGTCCATGTAGGAATACAGACAGATGTTGCACTGCAAGAGCACTATTTCTGGAAGACAAGTGGGCGTTTTTTGGTTTTCTAGAGCAGCAAATGTGTTTCCAGGGAGAAACATCAGACAACAGTTGTGGCAACTCTGTGCTCCTTTGTACAGATTTATATAATGACTGAGCAAAACATCTAATAAGGGTAGTAGTGATCTCAGGAGCTGAACAATATTTACATAATGGTTATAATTTAGTTATTTTAGACACACAAGCATTCTTGATAACACTTATTTTCTGAACAACAATTCTTCAAGCCCTTCTCCTTGGTTATTTTGGCAACAGCTACCCAACTATCTTTCTCCCTCACCTTGTTTCCAGTTTATAGGTTTAATTTCTGTTTTTCTGGCCAAGTACTTAGTGGGCACAAAGGTAATAGTAACTGGTTGGAGGCTGGATAGATAGTCAGAGGCTCCAGTAGTGTCATGGTTTTATGTTTTTGGTTTTCAGTATTTCACATCATAACATTATGTAGTGCACTGGGAGTTAAAGTGTTAATGCTCCAATTCCAGGTACCTATCCCTATACATCACGGAAGTCATGGGATCTGGCCCTTCCAGGTGGGGTGGTCTCTTACTGCCTGGCAGTGGGTGCTGGAGGGTGCTTTTCTAGCTGTTCCAAGCTTTTCAGGTGTGACTTGGTCTCAAGAACTCTCTCTCTCCTATTTTATTTGATTTATTAGTCTCAATTTCAATTGGATTGTATTATATTGTGTTATTTTGTATTCTGATATCATAGTAAAATAAGTTTTCCTCCATAGATTGTTGCCGCTGTTTTTTTTCCTTCCTTTCTTCCCCTTTTGTGGTGTCTACTGCCCCCCTTTCACAGGCATAGATTGATCTAGTTAACTCCGTGACAAGTAGGCAGATGGATCTACAACCAAGATGCAGTTTTATTGAATGCTATTGTTGCAGAAGAAATGAGGGAACAACTGAAGGCCATCTGTACAAGAAACTCATAGGTCCTTACAGTGATTAGATAGGCATCCAGCTTTTTGAGCCATATAAGAAAAAAATGGTAAATTAGCATAAATACTCATATTTAAACAAATTGAAATACCACTATGGACCAGAAAGCATTGAATCCACTTTGTCCAGATGTGTTATACCCAAGAAATCTTCATCAGTCTTCTCAGTTTCAAGCAACTAATTGTGAACACATTTTGAAGGATTGTCAGACAAGTATTAGTTGTTTCTAGCAATGTTTTTTTCTCACATGATAAGAAAGGTAGCTTTTCCAATTGCTAATAATTTCTAGTATTGCAAATTTATTTTGATACTACATGCTGGTGGGTGGGAACACATAAAGTTCTCATTTCCAAAAAAACTGCTGGCTGCAATTTATACTATACCACAGAACTATACTATATTGCGTGAAGCCATAGAAAATCCATTTCTGCAATCAGTGCTTGTCTGGTTATCCTTAACTTGTAAACAGTGAACTCACTACTATTTTAGCTGGATTTTAGTCAAAAATAAGGGAATTTGCTATTTGTAAATCCTACAAGCATCTTCTGGATAAAGCAAAGAGATACTTTAACCTGATCTCTTAAGAGAAAGACTGCTGAATGAGCGCAAGTATTACTAGACAGATGTGACTCCATGTGAATGCTTTAAATGTAATAAAGAAACAAACAAATAAATAAATAATCAGAACTACCTATCTATCCTCAAATGCACAGGAAAAAAATGCTTGGAAAATTTTGGTGCTTCCTTTGCTACATTTTGGAGGTTTTCTTCTTGGTACTGTTAGAATGAGAGGTAAGACTTTGGGCTTAATGCTACAGCATTTCACAGACATCCCAAGTTCCACAGGACACTAACAATGATCTCATACATTTTCTGCCTGAGTACCAACTCTATCTAATCCTCTGCTGCATCTCCCTTCTTACTATATCTTCTCTAGCTTATGGATAAGATTCAGAGAGGGTGCCAAGCTTTGGTATCCAAGAGTTTGACAGACGCAATGATAAATTTGTGCTAGAACACAGAAAGCTCCTTCCAGAGATAGATTTTTCCTTCTGCTGTGCAGTGAAAGGGATATTTGAAATATATTTCAACTACTGTCTGGCTTTACAGACCTCCTGCAGGTCAGAAAATTGATTTTTCTGCCCTTCTTCTGTGAACATACTAAAGCACTGAGTATGGAATTTATACATACGGGATTCTTCAAAGACAATTCAATTTCTAGTGGACAATAATGAAAAATTTAATTACATTCACATTTTCTGGAAGGGAATTAATAGTGCAGTTAAAACACCTTTTTTTTTTTTTTTTTTTTTTTTTTTTTTTTTTTTTGTGGACTTATGGTCATTAAGATTAATTCATATAGTTACTTATCCACACCTTGTAAACACCACGTGGAGATTGCATAATATTTATATGAATGTAAATCGTCATTTTTTTTCTCCCTTGGAATACAGAATTTGCCTCTAGTTCATGCCAGCAGTCTCACATTGCTAAGGGTTTTATATCTGAAATGCAGAACTCTATGCTATTCATCTTTTTAAAGATACTGCAGTAAACGATTCTATGATACCATGATTCTAAATGTCATTTTAGCTGGAACCTTAATTGTCAAGAATTAAAACCAAAGCCATTTCTCTGTTAAGCAAGAACAGCAACGGTGCAAGAGATTAAGAAGTGGCTGGAAATAGAAGCAATAAGAAAAGTTCTTATTCTGAGCACGTGCAACATTTCTTAGTTATTAAGAAATAGCTGTGTGCTATTTCTTTAAAATGAAAGAAGAATCTCTGTTCTATATTAAAATTTGTTGTTATATTCATATGTTATAGGGAACTCTGTATTCTCTTTGGTGATCAAATATGAACTGGGGATGGTGTTATAGTTTAGCTGAAATTGCTGAAATAGTCTTCATGGAAAAAGTACAGTGTCACTTGAAGTTAGTATGTCTGAGCTTCAAAGTGCTATGTAAACGTTAACTGTTAGTCATAGTTCTTTGTAAGACAAAAATAAGCTCTCCCTCCCCTTGTAGATGCACTAGATTTATGATTTGTCAGATACGAGATACAGAGGAGAGCAAGTGTTGTGTATATTAGTTATTACACTCATGGGGTAATTCTGCATCCATCTTACCATGCTGTGTGAAATAGTATTTGGATAAATCAGAACATGTGATACATGAGAGCAGGTATAAAACAATAATAATAAACATCAAAGAACCTAATTTGTACAGGCAGAAAACTGTTTTAATATTTCATATTTATATATGTTGATTCTTTTTACATCTGTCCTCTACTTCAGTTATGCTGCCTTAAAATTTCCAGTAATGTGAGAAGAGCCTGTACAGAGGGAAAAGTTTGGTCTTATCACTATTGAAGAAGGCTTGAAAGTATACATGGGACCCAATCTACTTACCTGGGAACTCAATGTGAAGCAAATTGCAGCACTGTTTGACCTAAAAGCTTCCTAAAGCCAGTAACCTACCTAATCAATAGAATGAGAAAGATGGCTCTGACAGGTACAGACGGAAAATACTGCTCACCTATTTTAGGCATCTGTTTTTCTCAGGCAGCCTGTATAGAACAGTATTTGTGTTGTGACAACAAGTGTCTTTGTCATAATAGCCTAAGACCAGAGCACTCATTCAGGAGGTGAAAGGCACAGACCTCATGTTTCAGCTCCAGCTTTTTGTCTTCATGCACTGAAAGTCTAACGCAGTATTTGAATCTTAGAGGGAGTTACACTTGGAGTTTAGTTAAGCTTTCCCCCCAGGTCTGTGGCTAGAAATCTGCATGGTTTACTCACACCTTTTTCTTTCTGGCACCTCAGTTTTTTTCTTCCTCTCTGCATAAGGAGACAAATTCAGAAGATGTTCAAATTTTATGCATGCTAAGCATATTGTAAGAATTGTATCACTTTCTAGTAGAAAAGGACATTCCCACATCTGATTTTTGTCTTGTTAACCTATATTTTGCTTTTATCCTTCATAAGAATACAGCTTTGGTATAATAAAAAGGTGAAATAAGACAGCAGTAAAATGCATCTTTCACTGCATCACCGAACGCCTTTCAAATCTCTTCTCCTTTCTAAGATGCATTTCCATATTGACATAGTTAGGTCTAGCTGATGGATCAGGGCTGATCCATCTGGGCTGGATCGTAATTTTTTTTCATAATATAATAACAAATACAATGCCATATACTTTCAGTTTGTAGCAAAGACTTAACTTGTCAGTATATTTAGAAAACCTCAATGTTTGTTTTCTCGCTAATGGTGCAGATGGTTCAGAAGGAGTGTGCAGTATGCCCAGCATTCTGCCTGGTGGTCTGCTGTAACAGTATGATCTGATTGTACATTCAATTTGAGCAGCATACAAGCACCATATATGAGAGGTACCTGAAAATATGATTATCTCTTTCTTCTGTTTGACTTTTGATATTTATGATTTTCCTTCTGTAAATCCAGAAACAAGAAAGAAAATAATCTTCAGCATGAAGTAGAAATCTATTCAAGTTCTTCAATGAGAATTTTATTGTGTGCTTTCTTTTGTGAGTTTAGAAACTCTGAAATGTGCAGATCACTGTACATTTCTGTCTTGGTTCTTTCAAGATCTGTGGTCACATAAGCCACGCTCTTTCTCAGATTGTTTCAGTCTTATTAAAGGCTCAAGAGTAGAATTCAGGGAATCTTAATAGTGATTAAATGAATATTCATCTTGTTCATTATATTAATGTGATATGTAATGCTTTGCTCTTAGACAATCTGAGCAAGAGAGATTTCCTACAAAATGAAGGATAGAGATGAAAGATAATCATTGACTGTTACATATCACAGAGAGACAGAGTCTGCATGGTCACACAAACTTCCAGACAGTTACTTCACAGAAACTGCAGGTGCATTCAGTCAGAGAATCCTATCAGTAAGGATTAAGGTGAGTTAAAAGAAAACATAAGAAGGGAAAAGTGGTGGAAAGAAAGGATGTAAAAGTTGAGTGTCTGTCTAGGCTGGGATGGATAACGTTACAGGTTCACAAAAAAGTTGCATTTTTGGAGGCTAGCATTGCAGTATTTAATGGTGAACTTCATTAAAAAATCTGTTATAAATGTTTTAATGCTATGCAGATGTCTTCTTTTTGTTGATGATGGATTTAAAGTAGTAGAGGAGACATCTCCGTGCACATTTACATTGAGTGTATTTACTGTTTAATAGCCATTCAATAACTATAGGACAGTTTCAGTTACTGCCATATCATTATTGGTTATTGTCTTAGAAACAAGTCGATCTGAAATACAAACTGATAGTCTTCTGTATCCTCTAAATTTTAATCATTTTTTTATGTGATTTGAAGCTCCCTGTGTTGTCATCTCAAGTCAGATTTTCAGCTTCAGTAATTACGTGAGTTTGTGAATTGAAATTCTTGGTGTGAAAGTTAGCTTATTTTAAGTATGTTTTAAGTTTTCTCCTGTAAAGAGATGTGAATGAGCAGAAATACTGTTTCTACACAACACAGATCATTTATTTATGTTAACATCAATAGCTGTGAAACAGTAGTCCTAAAATCTGCTAAATGATATGTGTGCTGGACTGCAAACTGCTGGTGTTCAGAGATATTCACTTTTTTAAATTTAAGGCTTCACTTTCTCTTTAGTTTAAAGCTTCATCTCTAGCACTGGATTTGGTCTTTTGACTTTTACAGTGGGAATGATTCACATATGGATTCCTAGTGATTCCCCTGTATTTCCTTTAGTTTGATAGGGCAAAGCCATCTGCTATTAACACTGCTTTGAGGACTGGGATTTTCAAGTGTCCTAAATTCAACTGCACATGCAGTTGCTCTCTTTAATTATTGTAAGTAGCATGAGGAAAGCATGAACATATCCATTTAAGGATATTTTCTGAGCCACCAGTGGCTGGATGACATTCATATCCTGTCCCCCATTCCCCTTCATACTTTTGGAAGTCTCTCACTAGTAAGTTCATCAATTTATCCCATTAAAGAAGAGCAATGCTGCATTTCTCCAAAGTCATACGTATTTCTTCTGTTGACTTTGACTATTAAAGATAAAAGGATGGGATTCAATT
The DNA here is from genome assembly GCF_987193195.1 of Phasianus colchicus. Taxonomy (NCBI): domain Eukaryota; kingdom Metazoa; phylum Chordata; class Aves; order Galliformes; family Phasianidae; genus Phasianus; species Phasianus colchicus. The sequence goes on from NC_143436.1 coordinate 155,839,464, forward strand.
CTTTTCAGTCAGAGCCTTAACATTTCATTCACCTATTTTTTTACTGGTTAATTTCTGCTTCATGCTGTTAGCATTATTACAGAATCACAGAATCACAGAATGGCCAGGGTTGGAAGGAACCTCAAGGATCTTGAACGCTCTCCAACGCCTCCTGCCACATGCAGGGCCACCATCCTCCCTGTTTAATACTAGACCAGGCTGCCCAGGGCCCCATCGAACCTGGCCTTGAACACCTCCAGGGACAGGGCATCCACAACTTCTCTGGGCAGCCTGTTCCAGCACCTCACCACTCTCATAGTAAAGAACTTGATTGAAATATTATTTAAATCCCAATACTGCCTTATTTTGCAAGGTGAGTTACATGTATATATATCTATAGATGTTACATACAATAAAATACTTGAGCCATAATTGGATAGAACTTTTAAATTAAATGCTTCAAAAAATGCAGTTGGATAGTTGGCTGCTAGTTAAGTTTTCTAGCTTGTATACCAGGAAACATAGCATGTCCAAAAGGAACTTCTCACATGAAAATTAACAGCCTGTTTTTTCTCCAGGGTGAATTATCTTCAAGAGAATAAATACACCGTGAAATCCAATAACTCTCTTCTCTAACACAATGTAGTCAGCATTTTTAATGCAGACTTTTAATAATTTCATAGAATCATAGAATCATAGAATCATAGGATGGCCTGGGTTGAAAATGACAACAATGATCATTTAGTTTCAACCCCCTTCTATGCCAACCACTAGACCAGGCTGCCCAGAGCCACATCCAGCCTGGCCTTGAATGCCTCCAGGGATGGGGCATCCACAACCTCCTTGGGCAACCTGTTCCAGTGCATCACCACCCTCTGAGTGAAAAACTTCCTCCTAATATCAAAATGAAACCTCCCCTGTTTCAATTTAAAACCATTCCCCTTGTCCTTTCACAATCCATCCTTGTAAACAGCCATTCCCCTTCCTGTTTATACGCTCCCTTCAAGTACTGGAAGGCCGCAATTAGGTCTCCCCGGAGCCTTCTCTTCTCCAAGCTAAACAAGCTTGTTTATGTAAGAATCTTTAGTAGAAAATGCAACATGATTTCTGCAGTAGGAAGGAAACTTGAATGATCCTTCACTTGTTGTTTAAACAGAAGTGGCTATTTATGAAGCTATCACAGTCACTTAAACTGATATTGAAACCAGTATTTTCTGTCAGCTCCACAGAATCTCCTGCAATGGCAGATCCTTCCTATCCTGTAGCATGTTTCTCTGGTAGGTTAAATACCTTGGTAGGATGTGGAAGCAAATTATTCTTTTTATAATCCCATACTCCAAAGCCTGTCCCTCCTTTCAAAATACAAGGGTCCACTGCTTTTGGGAGTTACCTATTTTTATGAGATTCTATGGGATAAAAATACTCACTCCTGCTTGACAACACCTTTACACAAATCTATGTGGATACGCTTCATCTCAGCTTGAGTCTGTAAATTTGCTTTAGGGTGCTTTTCTCCTCAGCTGAGTATTTACACAAACTATTCCTATTTATTCCATAAATAAACTATTATTTATCCCATTTATCTCCAGTACCTGAAGGGAGCCTACAGAAAAGTTGGGGAGGCACTTTTTATAAGGGCATGTAGTGACAGGATGAGAAGAAATGGGGTTGAACTGAAGAGGGTAAATTTCGACTAGATATCAGGAAGAAATTCTTTACTTTGAGGGCGGTGAGACACTGGAATGGGTTGCCCAGAGAAGCTGTGAATTTCCCCACCCTGGAAGCATTCAGTGCCAGGCTTTGAGGCTTTGAGCAACCTGGTCTACAGGGAGATGCCCCAGCATACAGCAGGGAGGGTTGGAAGCAAATGATCTCAAAGGTCCCTTCCAACCTTAACCATTCTATAATTCTATGCATCTATGATTCTGTGATATCACTGTTTCCAACCTTGAAACGCTATATCTGTGTATGCCATTATTGATTTCATTTATGTCACTTGTAAAATGTAGTGTCCTTTCAAACTATTTGAATCTTACTTTATCATTGGCGTATTTGAAAGCTTTTAGAAATTTGAAGAAATTGACTAAAGAGACTGAAGTTATAAAGTGAATAAGGGAAAAAAAAAAAGTTTAAATATAAAATTAAGGGAATTCACACCATAGGGCCAGGACAGAAGTCAGTGTTTCTATTAGTATTCCTGTATCGCCAGCAGCCAGGAATCTCAGCAATAAAATGGGGCAGCATATGAAGGGAATAGCATGATACTGCCAGGATGCTGAGCCTGCTACACAAGACACAGTGCATCTACTGTGACTGTTGTACGCTTAGGGCTATGGGGATCTGTTTTCATTTATCCTGAGTGTTAATTTAGCTTCTCCAGCATCAGCTCTTTGTGTGTGTGTGAACGAAGGGAGATGGTGTGTGTAAAAGATGTACTGTGCTGATTTTAACCCTCTGTCTTCCCTTCTCTCTGAGCTATACTCACTGCATAATCAAAACGGGCTGTCTTCATCGTTTTTGATAATGTGGTAATAATTTCCTCTAAAAAACTCTTATTAGCATGACAACTTAAGCTGGATTAAGGATTTCACAAGAAACAGGTTTTAATGGTATGGATATGGTGAGATAAGATAGAGAGATGAAGCAATTCTCAGAAAAGCTAGTTTCTTTATATACCATGATCATCCACCTTACAGAGATGGAATGATTTCTTTCATGCAAGCTCTAGCTTTATTCTTCCTCTATACTGAGCATGACCTATTTTTTCCTATTCTTGGAGTTTTCAGAACAGCAAAGTGCTTTATAACTTCAGCTCAAAAAGAAGTTAAGACTGGAAGAAGGGTCGCCTGCTCCTATAGGTAATGTTGCAGCAGATCCAAAGCCAAGAAAAATTGTTCCTATGACAATGCCCCTTGTCTCTCCTTCTTATTTGCCTTCCTTACTGTGTGGGGAGCTGAAAAGTAAGCTGAGACAGAAGCTAGCACATTTGCTTGTGCTGCAAGGGCATCCTTCCTCACCGATCTCTGTGGAAGGAAAGAGAGAGGAAAGCCCTGACTTTCTGTGATCAGTATATTCTAAATATCTGCAATGGTGCAGATTGAGGATTTTGGTAACTAACATTACATAAAATCCAGAGAAAACCCATACAAAGAAGAGTGAAAACCTGTAAACAATATTGCTCTTACCTCTAATGACTACATGGCAGATCATTCTTCCTGTTTTCGTGCTAGCAAAGTTTATCAAATGAGAAAGATGAGTAAAACAAAGGCAGCATAGCCTTTGTGTCTAGAGATAATACACATAGAAAAGGATATTAGGACCACTTCACAAATGTGAACTTGACTTTGAAAGTTCTCTCATCCTTTATCTTTTCATCCTGTTTAAATCATATTTCTCATACTTTTTTGTGTGTGTTTGTTTTTTTATACTGGAAGGTAGCGATTCTGGAATTCTTAATTATGACATAGGAAATCAGTGCTATGCATTGTCTTTTAGAGCAAGTTCATACTGCAAATTGTCATTACAGTTGCTTGATCTTTCAACAAATTAAATTAATTACATTCATTTCAGGCCATCACAATAGCCGTGTGTAGACAAGGTGGATATGTTAGGTTTGGAACTGTTGTTATACTTCCAGTCAAACAGATATGAAATTTGGATGATCATGTCCAGACAGGAAGGTCAAACATGGGTCTTTTTCATATGGTACCAAATTTTGCATGGAAAATTTTATACTATTTTGTATGCTGACATCAGAGACAACATAATTATAGTTAATTCCCTTGAGCTGAAAAATTTGATTTCAGTACCTTTTCCTGGTAGCAGTAATCAATTAAAAAAAAAAATCTTGTACAGTCATAACTATGGCTTGTCTACACTGGGAAATTTTGCAGTAGTTTAGCTGCTTTACATTCTTAGTGTGGAAAGGATAGAGGGAATGGACTGCAAATCAATTTAGCTTAGCCAGATCTAAATCAGCAGTACTAACTGTACCATCGTCTAGATAGGTTCACTTGGCATCACTCTGTAATAATGTCAGAGGAGGATAGAGCCATCACTGTTAATTTAGGAACACATCTTCCTTACGATTTTATTCAGCAAATTGCCCTATGTTTCTTATTAAGGGAGCAGGAAATAATCCAGCTATTAGTAGGCAATGCAGAAAAGGAATCATGGCCATATAAGGCAAATAGCTCAGGTGGGATTCATGTCATAGAATCACAGAATGGTTTGAGTTGGAAGGGGCCTGTCATTTAGTTCCAACCCCTTGCCTTAAGGGGATTGCAGAAAACTGTTGCATGCGTGGATGTTAGAATATCCTGCACAGCCTCTGGGTGCTTCTCCAGAAGAATGTGGCTTTTTGTGTGCTCTCTGTCCTATCTACAAGCCCTACACAGAGATCATGAATATATGTCACAAATGGCACTAGATGCATATATTTAGGTAGATGAGTCCTTCCCCAAGATGAAACTGATATTCACATTGCAGATAATGCTTCTTTTTCTGTTAGCATTCAAATGGAAAAGTTAGTCTTCACTATAAGGCAAAAAATTAAATAGACATCTTTAATAATTTTAGCCTGTTCTGTCCACACAGTTTTCCAACTGCCAGTGAATATATCACCAAATTAAAAATTCTGGAAAAAAAATTATTATTTTGTCAGAAGAATAATAGTTTGGAAGACATCCCAGAAACAAATATTTCCAGGTACTAGCACAAAATACATTTTTGAAAGGACATATTACAATCAAAGAATCACAGGATGGCTGGGGTGGGAGGGACCTCGAGGATCATGAATCTCCAACCCCCCTGCCACATGCAGGGCCATCAACCTCCTCATTTAATACTAGACCAGGCTGCCCAGGGCCCCATCCAACCTGGCCTTGAACATCTCTAGGGACGGGGCATCCACAACCTCTCTGGGCAGCCTGTTCCTGCACCTCACCACTCTCTCGGTAAAGAACTTCCCCCTGACCTAAATCTTCCCTCCCTCAACTTAAAACAATTTCCCTTCATCCTGCTGTTATCTACCCTTTCAAAGAGTTGACTTCCCTCCTGTTTGTAGGCTCCCTTTAGGTACTGAAAGGCTGCAATTAGATCACCCCACAGACTTCTTTTCTCCAGGCTGAACAAGCCCAGCTCCCTCAGCCTGTCTTCATAGGGGAGGTGCTCCAGTCCCCTGATCATCTTAGTGGCTCTCCTCCGAACCCTCTCCAACGGCTCCCTGTCTTTCTTGTACTGAGGGCTCCAGACCTGGACGCAGTATTCCAGATGGAGTCTCACAAGAGCAGAGTAGAGGGGAACAATCACCTCTCTGTCCCTGCTGGCCACCCCTCTTCTGATGGAGCCCAGGATGGCATTTGCTTTCCGAGCTGCAAGAGCACACTGCTGGCTCATGTTAAGCTTGTCATCCATCAAGACTTCCAGGTTCTTCTCCTCAGGGCTGCTCTCAAGGACCGCTCCTTCCAGTCTGTATGGATGCCTGGGATTTCTCCGGCCCAAGTGCAAAATTTTGCACTTTGCCATGTTGAACTGCATCAGGTTCACCCAGCCCACCTTTCTAGCCTGTTGAGGTCCCTCTGAATGGCATCCCTTCCTTCCATCGTGTCAACTGCACCACTCAGCTTGGTGTCATCAGCAAACTTGCTAAGGGTGCACTTGATTCTGCCATCGATGTCATTGATAAAGATGTTAAAGAGCACCAGTCCCAATACATACCCCTGGGCTATGCTGCTCGTTACTGACCTCCACCTGGACACAGAATCATTGATGACCACCCTCTGTCTGCAGCCTTTTAACCAATTTCTTATCCATTGAGTGGTCCACCCATCAAATCCACCTCCCTCCAATTTGGAATAAGGATGTGGTGGGGGACCATGTCAAAGGCCTTGCTCAAGTCCAGGTAAATGACATCGGTCACCTTTCCCTTGTCCACCGATGCCGTCATTCCATCATAAAAGGCCACCAGATCGATTAAGCATGACCTTCCCCTGGTGAAGCCGTGCTGGCTGTCTTGGATCACACGCTTATTCCTCATGTGATCAAGCATGTCATCCAGGAGGATCTGTTCCATGATCTTCCCAGGCACAGATGTGAGACTCACCAGCCTGTACTTCCCCGGGTCCTCCTTGCTCCCTTTCTTGTAAATGGGAGTGATGTGACCCTTCCTCCAGTCATCTGGGATCTCACCTGAAAGCCACAACTTTTCAAATATGATGGAGAGTGGCTCGGCAACCACCACCTCAGCCAGCTCCTTCAGAACCCTGGGATGCATGCCATCCGGCCCCATAGACTTGTACAAATTGAGTCTCATGAGGTGGTCTTGGACTTGCTCCGCCCTTACATTGGGGGGTGGGGGAGGGGGAGATTTACCGCCCCAGTCTCCACCTAGAGATTTAGGGATGGAGGGCTCAGGGACATGAGAAGTACTGGAATCCTGACCGCCAGTGAAGATGAGGCAAAGAACTCATTCAGTACCTCAGCCTTCTCTTCATCTGTTGAAGCCAGTTCTCCTTTTACGTTTACCAAAGGAGGTACGCTCACTTTGGCCTGTCTCTTCTGGCCAATGTACCTGTAGAAAGTCTTCCTATCGTTTTTCACATCCCACGCCAAGTTCAGTTCTGCCTGCGCCTTGGCTTTCCTGATCCCATGTCTGCAAGTCCAGACGGCATCCCTTTTTTCTTCCCAGGTGACATGCCCTTGTTTCCAGAACTTGTATGTACCTTTCTTCGCCCTCAGTGTGCCCAGCAGGTCCTTGCCAAGCCATGCCTGTTTCTTACCTCCTCGGCCTGCTTTCTTATTCAGAGGGACGGAGATCTCTTTTGCTCTCAGGAAGGCATCCTTGAAGAGCAGCCAGCTCTCCTCAACATCTTTGTTTTTAAAGACAGCATCCCAGGGGATCTCGGCCATCAGTCCATTGAACAGCTTCAAGTTCGCTCTTCCAAAGTTCAGGGTCCTGATGCCACTCTTTGCCAGACCCACATACCTCAAGATCACGAGTGCAACCAAGGCACGGTCACTGCAACCCAGGCTGCCTCCAACCTTAACGCCTTTAATAATCTCAACATATGTAAGTGACAAAAATGTATGTCATTGGTTCTTTTTGCTTTTTCTATTGATGGATTTTTACTGACATGAAGAATGTCAGTGGTTCAGCACCAGTTCATATTCCCCTTCTTTGACAGTACATGCATCTCAGTTTTTATCTACGGTATAGATCAAGTTGGGTACTGGTCCTAAGTACACTGAGCCATAAGGTGAAATGTTTAATACATCAGTAGATCTCAAAATAGTATCTGCACAGGAATACACTTGATATCTTACAATAAGATATTGATCTTTTATAAACGCAAATAGCCCTCACTGTAAAACTGGATAAATCATCTAAGATACAGAGAATAAAATGGCAGGAGGAAGGCAGCAGCCTTTAAATTGAAAGGGATTTAGTCATAGAGTTATCACAGGAATGACTTGTCTTCCCCTTAAAATCCAATGTTCAGGTTCCATATTGTGTGGTTTCTGTCAATAAAGATCTCCGAGACTGCTCCTGCTTATGTCTTTGATGCCATGGTGCTGCTTGGAGAACCAACCTCATACATAAATCTCAGCATGCTTCTCAGATTAATTAATTAAACTAATTATCCTGATAAATCTTTTTCAGAGACTAATCTATTAGATCAGAGCTCCTACTAAAAACATCCAAAAGGAAGATTTTTCTGGTTTCTGCCATTTCAGCTTGCTGACAAATGTGAATTTCTAAAGACTACCTAAGGAGAATTTGGTGATCCAAGACATAGGAAACAATTCTTCCTGTGCCTTGCACATGGAATATTAAGTGAGCTCAACAGTCAAGAAGTCTACTTAACTTTGTATATTTTAGGGTAAACCTCTAAGGTCATTAGACAGGAAGAATCATGGAATCATAGAAACACCAAGGTTGGAAAAGACCTACATTACCATCCAGTCCAACCATCCACCTGATCGTTGCTGCTATTTTTAATTATTTGGGGTCCCATTTCCCCTTTCTGGAGGCACGGATCTGTGGATCCCTCTGCCCCGCTAGTCACAGAACTGAACCAAACCAGCCCATAAACCGCTGACACACCACTGTGGGCAGTCCATTTCAGTGCCTGACCACTTTTTGGGGAAAGCAGCATTTCCTAACGTCCAGCCTGAATCTCCTCTGGCACAACTTGAGGTCATTCCCTCTAGTCCTGTCACTGTTACATGAGAGGAGGCAAACCCCCACTTCATCCCAGGAAAAGGTGAAGAAGACAGGGGGCTCACGGCAGCAGGATCACTGTCTGCATGCTGGTTCCCTTGTGTCACCTGTTTGCAAGGCAACAGGGGATGACGTGCTCCATGTGGAGCCTCAGCTGGCTGCCAAGATCTTGGGACCAAAAGGCTTTGGCTCCACCAATCAATCTCCCTCTCACATTCCTTTATGCTCCTCAGCCTCTCCACCTCTTCCTTCAGATCAACCACAAGGCTGAGTAAGTCATTTAGCTGGTCACACCTCACACAAGTGCTGTCTCCCTCACCTAGCACTACAAAGGCAAGGCTCTGGCACTCACTACAGCCAGAGACCTGCACACTGGCATCTTGTTTTGGGACCTCACTCTGGATCTCCACCTTTTTCCTGGCAGTAGCCTTCTGCAGGGGTGCAGCCATGGCAAATCAGCAGACTCACCAGTACTACTCGGGTAGCCTTAATGGAGTGTGACTGACCAGCTCTGCCCTGCTGCCAGTAGTGCTGGCACCACTCTTGCCTTGTTACCAGTTAATGGGTGCCCCTATACTTTATCACTCTCTTCACAGTGATAACAACCCTCCTCCTTGTGTAGTCCTGTGAATGGATGGCTTATGGTTTCTCCTATGGTTAAAACAGCCCATGTGATTCACACTGACTCCTGCTGTCCATTTCTGGTGGATGTCGCTGCCCTCCCTAAGGCTTCTTCAATGCAAGAGGGCGTGGATGCAGAGCCATTGCCCTGGCAATGCCCACTTCATGTCAGCTGCTCTCGCGAGAGCTGCTGGGCTGCTCTGTTGTCTCGGGGATCCCTGAATGTGGGAACCAACTGAAACCCCCCCTGTACCTCACAGTCAGTCGCTGCTGTTCTGGCCGGGACAGCTCCAAAGCAGTGAACCTTGGTGATCGAGATTAACTTCTTATAACCTCTTATCTGTGAGGGTATGCAGAAGGAGACTGTCTGCTCCTTTAAGGGTACTTGGTCAAGGAACTTTCTATAAGGCAACAAAGGATAATAAGAAAGGGAGATACTGATGAGAACTAAGTCTGTTTGCTCACACTAATTTATGAGCCCATGAGAATGTAAGAATGTTTGTGCTACCAGGGTTATCTGATAGAGGCCTTCTAAGCTGTGAGATAATCACAAGGGACAGACCTCTCTATCATATTAATTGGTGGGCTAACAAGCTGCAGGCACTGCTTCCTGAGAGGATGAGCCTTGTCCTTAAGGCTGTTGGGCCTATGCTGGGAGGTTGCAGAAACTGCAGAGGAAATGGGAGGAGGAGGAGCAAAGAGGAGGGATAGGTAGAAAATAGTATAAAAAGGATGGCTGTGCATAAAATGGGGCCAGCCAGTGTGCTTATCTGGCTGAGCCCTGTGGCTGAACAGCACTATCTTCCCTATCTAATAGCTTTCTCATTAAATTTTCTCTTATCTCTCTCTCTCTCTCTCTCTCTCTGAGCACTGGCACTCTCTCTCCCATGTGTTTGTGCATCAGTACAGGCAGGGACACAGGCAGAGCTGATGGGCAGACACAGGGGCTGTTTTAGTACTTGAAGGACCCATGAATGTGTGTTTGTGAACCTGAAGTGCTGTGCGCATGCCTGCACCAATGAAATTCTATCTGCAGCAGCTGGAAAGGAGGAAGAGGGCTCAGTTGTATGTGTCTGTTTTACCTGCAGCAACTACATCCTCTAACATGGAAAGCGACCCTAGGTCCCTGGGCACTGGGATGGGTCCCAGCAGCCAGGTAGGAGTTGCATGGGACACAGCAGCTGGAGGATGTGGCCACAGTCCCTACTCTTCACCTCCCTTAACATTAGCCGCATATATATATTCACCTTATAGTGAACACTAGTATTCTTGCTAGTGGTGATTTGTGTTGATCTGTAGTAAAGAGAAAATTTTAGCAAAGTCTGTGTCCTTGCATATTACAGAACCCTATGAACTTAGTGTTATCATCTCTGTATACCTGCAGATCATATGGCCCTGCCCATTTTTTAAACAGTGGCTCCAGTATAAATGAAAATCAAGGGGATTTTAGTGAATTTCTGTCATGGTTTTGTGATTTTTGGTTTTTGGTATTTCACATCATAACATCATGTAGTGCACTGGGAGTTTTAAGTGTTAATTCTCCAATTCTGGGTACCTATCCCTGTACATCGTGGAAGTTGTGGGATCTGGCCCTTCCTGGTTGGGCAGTCTCTTACTGCCATGAAGGGGGTGCTGGAGTGTGCTTTCCTAGCTGTACCAAGCTTTTAAGCTTTGACTGGTCTCAGGAACTCTCTCTCCTATTTTATTTGATTTATTAGTCTCAATTTCAATTAGATTGTATTATATTGTGTTATCTTGCACTCCAATATCATAGTTAGTAAAATAAATTTTCCTCCATAGATGGTTGCTGTTGCTGCTGTTTTTACTCCCTTCCTTGAGTCCAGCTCCCATCTCCACCCTATCCCTTTTCCCTTTTCCTTACCATTTTGTGAGGCTGGGGGGGGGGGGGCAGGGACCTACTGCCCCCCTGTCACAGGCATAGATTGATCTAGATAACTCCGTGACAATTTCAAACACCGAGTTTGAAAATGAGAACATGAGAAAATAGCCCTTTTGGGTGTCATGAGATATGCAGGTGTATTAGTCAAAAAGTGCATGAAAGTCATGACTTACTACCAAGAAGATGTGAATTCCACAGGAGGAGAACTCCCATGAGTCAGTCAGAGAGAGATCTAGTTGTTTAAGAATCTTAGCCTGTGGATTCAAACTGTTAGCATGAAGAGAGAGAAACGCATCACCTACATTTTTCTCTCAAAATATTGTGATAGATTTTAACACTTAGATGCTCTGTCTTAGCCACATAGCTCCAAACAACAAGCTTATGAAAATGTCCTGTTGTCTCAAAGAGAGAGTCTGGGGTCAAATCCTGCCCAGATGTTTCCAGAAAAGGTTTTACAGAGCCTATCTTGATTCAATGCAGTGCGCAGTCTTATTTTGTGCATCTGTAGTCCCAGTGTTGGGACAACTGGGTACTTGAATCCACACTGTAGAAATGATCAAATTTTTTTGAGCAGTGTCTCATTTCTTGTTAGGAGCAGAGCAGGGAAATGTGTGACTGGCTTGGGCAGTAGTTGTGTCAAACTTACAAGGATGCTCTTGAAACCTGCTCCTTCGTGTTTCCATGTTTTGACTACTCCTATGCTTTCACAAACTTCATTGACAATGTTAAGCCAAATCTCAGTCTCACCATCTTGCACCTTCTGCAATTCCTGTTTTTTGGCTTTGACTTTGCATTGACTTGTTTGCTCAGGTATCCTCAGGTAAAGTGGACTACATGAAAGTCTTTTTCTGCTTATAAGCAAAGAAGTTAAGATATGCTCAAATACAGTTACACTTTTTCCAGACCTAAGAAATACTAACAGGTCTGGGTAAAGGTCTGGGTAACTGCTCAAATTCTGAAGAGCTGGGGCTGCTTATCACACATACTGCCTACCCACAGATCTCACACTTTTCTAGTGTCATAGAAGTGCAAACAGAGGAATGTGTCCCAAGAGAACAGAGCCACATTTGATTATCAGCTATGAACTATTAACAACTCTCATCTCTCCCTGCTTGAGATCTTCTCTAGTTTAATTAGTTGTCTGATCTCAAACAAAGCTTTTGAATAAATACACATTTATGAATGCTGCAGATATCAAGCAAAGTATTCTAAATGACATTCATCATTCATTTCATTTTGGAGTGTCACTAATTTGCATCTCTATTTTCTTCTTTTTTTGGGGGGTGGAAATTTTTTTAACTGGAGGAAAGGAAGCACTGTTACAACATTAAAAAACAAAGTTACTGCATTGATTTACATCTTTCTTTAGCACTGACATGTTGATATTTCACTTGAAGAAAATGCTGAATTACACAGCAACTTCTTAGACCATTTATTTCCATTACATGAATGTTAAAATTTCATTGGAAAGCAGTAATTAATGTAGTTTTACAGAGTAAAACTCAGAACATTCCCCAACATTCAGAGGAAGGGCATGAGTATCTTTACAGTATTTGCTTTGTTAGGGAAGGGAGCTGTCTTGGTGTCTATGATTCTGTTGATGGTAGGCAATATCATATAGCCACAGAACCTTCCATCGCTATCTTTGATTTTTTTTTATGGTCTACTAGCTGCATCACTTCCTGTAGTTAATGCTAACTTTGTTATATAGAAGATTCTATATAACATATATATAGAATATATAGAAGAAAAACAAGGTATCAAAATGTAAGACTCCTGCTGTCCCATGGTACATATGCTTTATGAACTAAGGTGTAAAATCCTACTGTGAGAAACCCTTACTCTGGCATCTACAAAAGTTGGGCTGAAGATTTACATCATCACTTTAGATAAGATGCCTTTTCTCTAAATAATAGGAACAGTAGGAGTACATCTTTGTTCCTCTGAATGTAGCCTGCAATATAGTAGAAAAACTCCATGTACTTTCTTGGGTAATTGTGAAAAGCAACAAAGAGAAGCTTTCAGACTAGCCAGAATGCTCCAATTGACTCTGTGCTTGCAAGGATAAATTTGATGTTGTACTTTGTTATCTAACATTGACCACAGACTTAAACAATGAAATGGGATGGCATCGTAATGAAATTTCACTAGTCTCCTCCATGCCATGGAAGAACTGAGAATATTAAATGAATTTGAATAGAAAGAAAAATTATCTCTGGACAGGCATTTGTATATTGGGTAGTGATTTTTCTACAGATGCACTAATTACAATTTTAATTCATGCATGAAAAAGGACGGAGCACAGATTACTTCTGTCAAAATAGTTCTGATTACTGTGAAGCTGTTAATGAGCAATGTTCCCTTGGAGAAAATGTTAACATGCCTTTTTCTTTAGTGTTATTTTGCTCTACTTCCCTGTTATCTTGTAGAAAATGTTGATTGTCATTCAAGTTTCAAAATAAGAATATAATGAGTATAAGGGATTTCAGAAAGAAAACAGAAAACATGAGACAAGCAAAGCCTTTTAGCAGAAAGCATATTTTTTTACTCTTCAGAAGTACTTCAGAAAAGTATCTGTAAAGCTGTGCTTATCTTGTCTCATACCTTAATCACAAGACAATAAACAGTGCTGAGTGGTGACGTGCATCAGTAGCTCCATTACAGTATTATAATGCAATGCTATTAATGCATTTTGTTGCACTGCAGAACATTGCTACTAATGGAAATAACGTTATGTAGCAGAGATTTGTTGTATTATCTCTTCCAGATTTTGTTAGAGTATGTGAGCACTGAATAAACTGAGGTAACACTTGCGTATGTTCCTAAATCGAGATTTCACAACAAAGCAAACAAAAGATAGGAGAAACAGGGGAAATGCTCACTGTTTTGTAACAATTTCCTTCAAAGAGAAGAATACTAAAAACCTGAACAAATCTCCTGGAGAACTATGAGAAAGTAATGTGTTGGATGTTGAAATCCCTATAGTATTTGAATAAGAATTAAAAAAACAAAACAAACAAACAAACAAAAAAAAACCACCATGAAATTACTGTCTTATTTGATAAGACGTTTATCTATTTTCCTCCATTCTTATATATATATATATATATAGTGTATATAGTATATAGAGTGCTGTGTGCCTGATACAGTAACATCTGTATAAAAGGTACGTAATTCAAAATTAACTTATCATAGGAACATGGTTGTTGGAGTTACAGTTGCTGCTTTCTGTTAATAAGCAACAGTGTGGGACGTCCCACCCCATGTGGTTATGACTGATGCAGATACAACTCATGAGCTTCTCTGTTACTTTGAGGTATTAGATATTCATCAACTTGGGTTAGAAAAATATTATTTCTCAACTTGCATTATTGCAATAGATTTAACATGATTCATCTTTATTTAACATTTTTTATCATTGGAGATAAAACTGTATGAGCTGTCCTATTATGTATTAATTTCTATATAAATGTGTCAGAAGAGGAAAAGTTGATTATTTTACTACTGTGTTTTCTCTACTACAATTACAGTGTTTTAATTTCTGATTTTAGTTGATCCAACATGATTACAAATGTAGTGAAGTACTTGATCTTCATTTCTCAGTGGTGTTCAGAACTGGCATTATAATACAGGCTCTAAAGTGAGCCTATAGTGAGGATTATTTGAAATTGGTTTTGAGAATGAGCTCTAAACTTCTTCAGTTTTTTTTTTTTTTTTTTTTTTTTTCTTCTTCTTCTTTTTTTTCTTCAGAATTAAAACAATATATTTGTGGGCATTTTCAAGATCTATGTCTTAGAGTATTTCCCCTAAGAAAATTAATACTTCACATGAAATTAAACATATTTTACTCTGTTCCGGTTTCACTTAGTAACAAAAGTGCTGATTACACTTGAATCAACAAGCAATTAATGAAAGTAAGCAGATTATCAGAAAATACCATATTTAAAATGCATCAAGATATAAGGGCTAAGGATTTGAAGTAACAGTGACTGAAAATTAGAATTCCCTGAGTGCTGCTATAGAAATTATGTTAATTTTTAAAATAGAGGCAGAATACAAATTGACCTAGAAAAGACTGAATGTATTCTACATTTTTCTTTTGATCCTTTATTCAAGAAAAGCCAGCTCTGGCTATTCAGATAAGAATGAAGAATGATTTAGAAATCCAAGAATTTCTTCCTTGATTCTTGCTAAATAAGGAAGAGGAAATATACATTAAAGAGTGCTATAATTGTGCATTTTGAGTTGCTTTTCTGAAACATCTTGCATCTTCATTAAGGCAATGTGTAAGCATAAAGTTGATTATTTCACTTTTCCTTTTTCCCATTTACTTGCATGTTACTGAAATTGCTTTTATTTCTTTCACGTGAATTTACTGTTACTAAACAGAGCTGGGACTGCAGACTGAATTACTCTCCCTAACTACTAAGTTGATACAGTGTACACTTCAGGATTCCTTAGCAGATAGACATCTCAACTCAAAGAGGCTGGGGATGCCCCCTTCCTGGAGGCCTTCAAGGCCAGGCTGGATGGAGCTGTGAGCAACCTGGTCTAGTGGGAGGTGTCCCTGCCTACAGCAGGGAGTTTGGAACTAGATGATCCTAAACGTCCCTTCCAACCCAAATTATTCTATGATTCATCCAATGAATTTCAGCTCAAACTTTGTCTCCTCTGCGTGAATATACTGCAGATCCTGAAAACTCCCCTCAACAAAACTTCAAATATTTTCATTATAAAATTGTAACAGTATTTTCCAGAGTTCCCTACAGTCATCAACTTTTGTGTGTAATCCAGAAGTATATGAGCACTGACAGGTTAAAGAAGACTAGAAACATCTATAAATAACTATTATAAATATATACTTAAATAATATACTATAAATATAATATACTTATTTATAAGTATTTAAAATTGGTGAGGTAGAAAGAAATAAACTCTATTTACTCCTTATGGAAAATGCTAGTGTAACTCGTTAAAGTACCAGTATAAAATACAATAAAGATCATAGAATCATAGAGTGATAGAATCGTTTGAGTTGGAAGGAACCCTTAAAGTTCATCTAGCCCAATTCATCTGCAGTGAACAGGGACGCTTATAGCTACATGAGGTTGCTCAGAGTCCTGTCCAGCTTGACTTTGAATGTCTTCAGGGATGGGACATTCACCACCTCTCTGGGCAACCTGTTTGTGTGCTTCACTACCTTGATCATAAAAATCTTTTTCCTCATATCCAATCTATATCTCCTCTCTTGTAGCTTGAAACCATTTTACAACTGGGCTGTTGCTAAAACTTTCATTTCTTTGTTCCTACTGCACACACCTACATGGAAAAAGCACTCAGGCTTTATTTCACCATGACTTTGAGGGGCAGTACCTGGTCAGGAGTTCTACAGAGTGTCACTTTAAAGCAAGAAAAATGATAGCATGGGCCCACAGAATATATTGCAGCAGCTCCTCATTGCAGCACACTGCCTGTCTCAAGCACTGTTCCTCCAGAGGCGCTCCACCGCCTCATAGTCTCACTTCTCCAAGGGCTGCTGCAGTGCTGGAATCGCACTAGTTGTTAAGTAGGGTTGAGTAAAGCTGTACATGGGAAATCTGCTAAGACATTTTTTGTTTACAGGACCATAAAATGGCCTCAGTTGAAAAGGATCACAATGATCATCTAGTTTCAAAACCCTTGCAATGTGTAAGGTCACCAACCACTAGACCAGGCTGCCCAGAGTCACATCCAGCCTGGCCTTGAATGCCTCCAGGGATGGGATATCCGCAACCTCCTTGGGCAACCTGTTTCAGTGTGTCATCACTCTCTGGGTGAAAAACTTCCTCCTAATATCAAAGGAAATTTCCCCTGTCTCAGTTTAAAACCATTCCCCTTGTCCTATCACAATCCATCCCTGTAAACAGTCTTTTCCCCTCCTGTTTATACGCTCCCTTCAAGTATTGGAAGGCAGCAATGAGCCTTCTCCAGGAGCCTTCTCCAAACTAAACAAGCCCAGTTACCTCAGCCTTTCCTCACAGGAGAGGTGCTCCAGCCCTCTGATCATCTTAGTGGCCCACCTCTAGACCCACTCCAAGAGCTCCACGTCCTTTCTGTACTGGGGGCCCCAGGCCTGGACACAGTACTCCAGATGGGGCCTCACAAGAGCTGAGTAGAGGGGGACAATCACCTCCCTCTCCCTGATGGCCACCCCTTTTTTAATGCAGCCCAGAACGCAGTTGATCTTGAGGGCTGCAAGCGCACGCTCCTGGCTCATGACCAGCTTCTCATCTACCGGGACTCCCAAATCCTTCTGCAAAAGGGAATAAAGCAATTGCAGGCATTGCAGCTGTTTTGCTTGATTCATGCCCTTAAACATGGGCATTTAGTTTCTTCTGAATTGTTTCCTACCTCTGCCTGCTTTCTTATTCAGAGGGACGGAGATCTCTTTTGCTCTCAGGAAGGCATCCTTGAAGAGCAGCCAGCTCTCCTCAACATCTTTGTTTTTAAAGACAGCATCCCAGGGGATCTTGGCCAACAGTCCATTGAACAGCTTCAAGTTCGCTCTTCCAAAGTTCAGGGTCCTGATGCCACTCTTTGCCAGACCCACATCCCTCAAGATCATGAACTCAATCAGGGCGTGGTCACTGCAACCCAGGCTGCCTCCAACCTTAACGCCTTTAACGATCTCCTCCATATTCGTGAGCAGCAGGTCCAACAACACTTCACTTCTGGTGCAATACCTGTACCAGAAAGTTATCATCAATGTATTCCAGGAGACTCCTGGACTTCTTGCAGCCCACTGTGTGGTCTTTCCAAGAGATATCTGGATGGTTGAAGTCCCCTATCAGGACAAGAGCCCATGAGGACGAAGCCTCCTGGATCTGAAGAAAGCAAGCCTCATCAACAGGCTCTCAACCTCTTCCTGACTGTTTCTCAGAGGGAGCTCCTTACAGTCTATCCACTCTTTGACATAGAGGGCAATTCCCCCACCCTTCCTACCTCACCTATCCCTTCTAAAGAACCGATAGCCCTCAATGGTAGTATTCCAGTTATGGGAGTCATCCCACTGTGTTTCTGTGATAGCAACAATTTCACAACTTTCCAAGTGCATCATGGTTTCCAACTCATCCTGCTTATTTCCCAGGCTGTATGCATTGGTATAAAGGCACTTCAGCTGGGTTTATGATTCACTGCCTTCATAGAGTACCTAGGATCTCCTAGAACAGCAGCATCCTCGCATCCCCCTGCCCCAGTCCATCCCTTTGAACTCCACCATCATCACCCATCAAGTTTGGAACGAGCCCTCTAACCACCCACTCAACCCAAGTGGCCCTGATTTTGTCCCTTTCCTCCTTCATACCTAGTTTAAAGGCCTTTCAATGAATCCCGCCAGTTCCTCGGCTAAGATCCTCTTACCCCTCAGAGACTCACTACTTCCATCTGCAGCAATCATGCCAGGTGCCGAGTGAATTGCCCCTTGGTCAAAAAAAAAAAAAAAAACAAAATTCCTCTGTTTGCACCAACTTCTAAGCCATTTATTTATGAGGTGGGTTTTTTGGATCCTCTCAGTATCCAGCCCTGCCACTAGAGGTATAGAAGAAAAAACCACCTGCACGCCCGCTCCATGAACTACTCACCCCAGACCCCTGAAGTGTTTCCTGATAGTCCTGAGGCTTTACTCAGCGACTTCGTCACTGCCAGCCTGAACTATCAATAAGCGGTAATAATCAGAAGGGCAAATCAGTCCAGAAAGTTTCCTAGAAATGTCCCTGATCTGTGCCCCAGGGAGGCAGCACACCTCCCTGTGGGTAGGGTCAGGCTGACACATAGGGCCTTCCTTTCCTTTCAGCAGGGAGTCACCCTTCTTTCCTTCTGGGTGGAGGCAGTCTTGAGGCATGGGGTCAACCCTTCACTCGAGGCAACTTTGTAGGTGGACCTCCCTCCACACCCCCACTCACCTCTCCCTTGTCTTCCAGGGCCTCAAACCTATTGCACAGAGGCATCTGGGGAGCTGAGGATGGTCAGGATGGGGGATGCCCACTTTGCTGAGCCGGTATCCCTTTCCACTCCTCCTCCTTTCTCAAATTGTTGCTAGGGGGAAGAGAGGACAGGGGGCTCACTGCATCACTGTCTGCCTGCCAGTACCCCTCTCCCACCTGTTTGCAAGGCAGCAGGGGATGATGTGCTCCATGTGGATCCTCAGCTGAGTGCCAAGATCTCAGGGCCAATAGGGACTGGCATCACCGATCAATCTCCCTCTCACACTCCTTTATGGTCCTCAGCCTCTCTACCTCCTCCTTCAGGTCGACCACAAGGCTGAGTAAGTCGTGTAGCTGGTCACATCTTATACAACTACCACCGCCATCGCCCAGCACTACAAAGGCTAGGCTCTGGCACTCATCACAGCCAGTGACCTGCATACTAGCATCTTGTGTTGGGGCCTCAGTCTGAGTCTCCACACTTGCCTTAGCACCAGCTATCGTTTTAAGCATGCACAGGGCCCCAGGCTGGGTCTCCATGCTCTTTTTGGCTGCAGTCTTCTTTCTGCATGAGCATGGGACTTCTGTCTGGGTCTCCTCAATTTTTGTGGCGGTAGCCTTCCGCCGGGGTGCAGTCATTGCCAACCAGCAGGCACACTAACACTACTAGACAGTCTTAATGAGGTTTGCCTGATCAGCCCCGACCTGCTGCCGGTAGTGCTGGCTCTGCCCTTGCCACGTGCCGAGTCGTTAACAGGAGACCGCTCTGTTGTCTCGCGGAACCCTGAATGAGGGAACCGACCGAAACCCCGTGTATCTTGTGGTCAGTCACTGTGCTTCTCGCTGGAACAGCTCCAAGGCAGCAAACCTCAACCACAAGCACAATAGGATGAACACTGTCACATCATTGTAAGCAGATAGAGTCTCTGGCAGAGAGTCTCATTGGAAGCAGATGTCTGTCCAGAAGAAGCGATCTTATTAGTAAATGTTTTTTTCTCATGATGACAGAAGTGAGACTTCATCCAAAAGAAAAGAGAAATTGCACATAGCAGAAGATGGACTCTAGATCTTATTAGCAGAACTGAAGGGAGAAGCTTTAGTCATTTAATTAAGAATGGTTATATTACGGATGCTTTGAACAATTTAAAGAATTTGATGGAAGAATGGGAATCTACTCCCTCTTAAAATTACAAAATAAATGCTGTACATTTTCTTGCTACATTGTGGGCATATTTGATGTTTTGTTGTTTTCTTTGTTGTTGTTGTTTTTCTTTTAAGGAGATAGATGGAAAACTATCCTAAGATTACACGCTGATTGGAAATTCTGAAGGTAATTTAAATTCTTTTCTTACTCAAAATGACAAGCAGTGCACTTAATCAAAAATAACACGTGCTCCCACAGATAACAGCCTCAGCTGTTGATGTCCTGCTTAGATGCAGTTAGAAATGCTTTGGAGGTTAATACAAATTCACTTTTATTTAGCCAGAGTTTTGCATCAAATATCGTGTCCCTCATCTAAATTGAATTCAGTTTTAACAACAGTAATTATCACAACAGGAAATTCTGTAGTACTTTACACTAAATGGACCCCAAAGTACTGGTAAGGATGAGTAGAAGGTCATTTACTTCATTTTACACTCTTGGCTGGGGCATGTTTTTGTTTTTTGTTTTTTGTTTTTTTTAAATTTTGATGCATGATTCTATATTATAGGATATTTCTTATCAAGTAAAATTAATAATAATAAATAATTTAAAATTGTCATTCCCTAGAGTAAAATCTTAAAAGCCTTTATGTAAGTGTGACTTCTCAGGTGAACATTAGAAATGAAGTTAAAGTTATATCACACAGGACACATGAGCATGGTCATTGGGGTTGAGAGGACTTTTGACACAGAGAGCCTTGAAGAAGAGTCCCAGCACTCCCAGGCCCTGAGTGTGATTCTCCTGCTTTCCTTATCCTTTCTGTTGTTTTTTTTTAAGCAGCTGGTTTATCTAAATCCAGATATTCCTCTCCATTAGTTGGAGAAGAACTAGCTGCTGAAGTGCTTGAAGCCCTAACTCAAAAGTGCCTGAAACTTTGACTCAAATGAGACATTTTATTTTAAACGTATTGCCTTTTGTTATGACCAGTAATGGCTCAGGAGGAGCCATTACCACCCCTTATAGAGGGCTGCAGGAGTGGCTGCTGCTGCCGCTGCCTTTCATTCAGATTCCTGGCAGTGGTACACAGCCATGAATTCCTACTGTAACCTCAAAAGCTGTAATTAATAAAGCAGTATCTAACCCCTCTCAATATAAAACAGAAACATCAGAAGAACAAAATATCAACACCAGAAAATTTTGCACTTAGTGGTCCTCTGGGTATCTTGACTTCCAAATGAAGATGTACACTTCAATGTATATGTAGGCAAATGAAAGTAAATTTAATATTTTCATATACTGAATTTCAGGAGAAAGTATTGGAACATCTTGAGGAAAGGGGTGAGCAGAAAAAGGAAGAAAAGGGAAATTAGTTAAGTTAAAGCAACCATAGGTCTTTTCAGTGTGTCAGATTTCAGTTTTATGTTACGTCTCCCATTTTTTAGGTGTATAGCTGATGCAATTTGGGATAGAAGGACAAAAGGATTGAAGGCAGTGTTCATTTCCACATCCTTTACCAATATAATACATTCACTGCATTGAAATAAGTTCATACATAAAAAACAACACTGTTGGTAGAAAGGTTATACAACCTTATTCACAAACTTATAAAATGAACTACTATACTACAATACTACTACTGTTTTGTTTAAAAAAAAAAAAAAAAGTGATGTTAATGGAAATGTTGTTTAAAGTGTAGCTAAATGTGCCTCAGGAGAACATACTTTAGCAGCAGGAATATATTCAGTCTCACTGGGTATTTTCACATTAAGTTTCTTCTTAAAACTAACCAATAGTAATGTACAATATGCCAGGAACAAAGGGTTGTCAGGTAGGGAACTGAGAATGCAAAACCAAAAGTGCACATGAGCACCCTGGTACTAATGCCACATGGGAGTTAGGGAGTTTTCTTCCCAGATTTTCTGATGACAATAGAACAAGGAGTTAGATGGGGAGTGTGACTGCTGCAGACTGCCCTGTTGCTTTTTGCTGATAGTAGATCCCTTCTTCCTTGGCACAGAAGCATTCTCCTAAGAAACAATTAATCCCACTTCAGCTACCTCGAACAAAAATCCAGAGAGAGCTAAGAAATGAAATCTGTGTTGGCTAATACTCCATTAGTAAAGGAACAATTTTCACCCAGATGATCCCTCAACAGTCTGCTTACTAAATTAGCTTCATTCCTTCCTACACTTGGTAAACTCTTCCCAATTAGCACAATATCTAAAGCATCTTCAAAGCACCTCTGCAGGTTTTTTATGAGCTTGAAAGCTTGTCATATCTCCAAAATTCCTTTCTGCTCTCACTGTTTCAGACATGTTGTCATAGTTCCCTCCATGACAATTTGATACAAAATGATAAGAGAAGGGACTTTCCAACTCAGATAAAATTACTCTTTATTGAGCAATAGTTTTCACTCATCCATTATGTCATACGTACCATTAGCACAAATGATCCTCTCAATTCTACTTTCTACCTGTTGGATAAATTAATTTCTCCGAACTGAATGAGAGTTCGAGAGACTACCAGTCTTTGTACACTGCATTTTTAAAGTCTGGAGTTACAGATAACCATTTAACTTGTATATATTTGTGAAGCATGAAGAGGGTGGAAAAGAGTCGTTGTTTAGCCAACACAGCATTTCATATCTGGTAAGCCGAAATATGGAAAAGACCGGTAATATCATATTTTATCGCACAAGCAAGCATCTTCATCTCCTCTATTTAGATTCCGTCTCTTTCTGCCTCTACCACAGGTTGTCACAGGATGATAGAACTGACATAACAGAATGGAATACCCAAGATAGAAAAAAAATCTTCCATTCTGATAAGATCAACTATCTGTATTCCTTACAATATTCTTCATAAACATATCACATATGACTGTCCTTACATTTACTATTACAGGGAACATGACCAGCTCCTACTGCCATATATAGCTGTTACTGAGCTCTAAATCTATATTTGACCTTAATTTGGCAGTAAGAGTCTACATGTCAGCTGTAGGCTCCACTTGGTTGCAGAATACTCAAAGACCTTTCAAATAGCACTAGAAATCCATATATATACAGCTGAGCCAAGTGGAGTCTTCAGAGCTGCTTAGCTGACTAAATCTACCTATTTTAGGAGGAGCTGAATAACTGTCTAGATTCCATTGATCTCATTAGCTGCGTTTCTATAGACTATGAAGAACTTAGATTCATCCTCACTTGTGAAGACATATGTTATGAACAATGAAATCCAAGTGTGTAAATCTGAAATTAAATCTGAGTTGAACTTAACTTTTCTGAGAGTAGTTTGGGCATTTAGAAGGAATAAAGAAAGAAAAGGGTAGAGGGGGGGAGGGGGATAAAAAAGAAGATATGGTGGTATAGGAGACAAAGCTGTGAAGAAAGTCTGGAAGGAATTGTTCAGTCTGGAAAAGTCCAAAAGGCACAACAGTGATCTTCAAGCTTTTGTAAAAAGGACAGTTGTAAATTATTCCCTGTGTACACTGACAATAAAAGAAGGAATTGAAGTAAAGGGAAATGAAGTTTTAGTTCTTAAAATGGGAATTTCTGATCAGAAGGATGGTAAAGTGCTGATGTACACAGCTTGGAGCTGTTGTAGAATTGCAGTCTCCGGTGTTTTTAAAGACTATGTTAGACAAACATTTCCAGGAATCATCTTATTGTAATTGAATGGGCCTGGGGACCATGAGGTAGGCCATGTGAGTTTTAAGTCTTTTCAAGAACTGCTTTCTCCAGTTAATTTCTTCTAGTTTTTAATCTTGAACAGCTTGATGTTGAACAGGATAAATCAATAAAATATCTGCTCTAATTTTAACTATACTTCTTTTCAGGTGAAAAAGCAGTACATCTTCAAAACTAGACAGTAATGAGTAGAATACCAAGGCAGTGATGAAGTGCTGAAAGTACACTGAAGAAGATGTTTCCTAATACGGGGGGAAATAAATCTGTAAGCAGCAAGTAGCTTAAAAGTGCAAGTAGCTTAAAAGTGCATTTATTTACTTAATAATATTTCTATTTCTAATGAGAAGTATGTGTAGCAGGGTAGAGTGTAAAACAAAACAGACGAGCACACACCTAACTTTATTTTGCATTCACTGCTATTTTCAATCACCCTTCTCCTTCCCAAGTATCAGCAACGCTTGCCTTTGCTCTGCAGCATTATTGCTAAGAGTTCCTATGGCTGGCAGCAAGGTAATTAACTGGAGCAGGGACCTAATAATCTCTTATACCAGCCTACTGGAAAACTGAAGTCACATTAGAGCTGCCTGTAACTATCCAAGAATGGAGGGATGTTGTTGTCATAGTTGCTTGCTCTACTTTTCAGACAAAGACTGGTATAAAATTTTAAATACAAAGCCTCCTGCTGGGTCTTCTTTCCAATCTCATTTAAAGTTGAGATTGGACTCTGGATTGTATTTTGCCCTTGGTAGAAATCAGCACAAAAACCAAATGGTTGAAATGCCAAGTGTAATTGCTTTGCTAGATATATGCTGTCCACAGCTCTGCTGAGCCTAGAGGTGGGAATACTAAACGGAAGTGAGTTTGTATAGCAGTTATTCTGGAAAAGTTCATGGAATGGCATGGGTTGGAAGGGATCTTAAAGATCATCTAGACAACAGAGACTCTGGATTGATCTCCCTCTTCAGGTCACCGGTTCCCTTTCAAAAACTCTACAGTTTTAGTTACATAAAATTTAAAAAAACAAAAACAAAAAAATCCTTCCTTCTAACTTTAAGATGGTTGTGCAGCTCATGGTGACAGAATTCACTGCTTCATTTAACACGACCGTCTTATAAATGCTGAAAAGAGAAAGTGGAAAATTTCCAGCTCAGAATGTAAGCCATTGCTGTGTTCTGGGAAGGAGGACTGGGCAGAGCTGAAGGAATAGACACTGACAGTAGCTGAGGGGAAAAAGGAAGAGGGCAGCAGAGGAGAAAGTTATTAAGAACAAATGGCAAGTCATTGGAAAGTAAGTGAGATGAGAGAGCAATTACCTATCAACCTCCAGGTGAGGGCTTACGCTTCCAGTTTCTTGGGATGATTTCACATGCAGCCAGTGAGAGGATATTGAACTCCATGAGCTCAGGTGAAAGCTGTGTCATGAGGAGATGGGGACTTTCTTGGCTCACAGATAGCACAAAGGGGTTGATGCATGGTAGCTGCATTGCTGCCTCAGACATGAACGCATGTGCTGCCTCAGACAGATGTAGCCAGGGGAAAAGGCAACAGTAGTTTAATTGTTAGTGCAGAGTTACTCCAAAAGTGTAAGAAAGTCAGTGGCTAGCACCTGCCTTTCCTATGCTTGACATCCCTAAGGGGAGTCACAGGGAGGATAAATCTAAGCTCTCTTTTAGAAGCAAACATGGCTGGGTGAACTGAGTGCTCCAGCCAGCAGCCTCAGGCCTGGAGATTTCCATTGCATGGAGCAAACATCTTGTCATGGTTTTATGATTTTTGGTTATCGGTATTCTACATCATAACATCATGTAGTGCACTGGGAGTTAAAACTGTTAATGCTCCAGTTCCGGGCACCTGTCCGGAAGAGAACTACATACCCCAGGGGGCTTTGTGGTCAGAGAGGAGATATAACCCCTGGCAAGGTCACCTGATGCCCTCTTCTTCGTCAGGCTCCTCCCTGCTGCTCAACTGGACTGCGCATCTCACCTCAGTTATGGTGAGGCCTGTCCACCTTTCGGACATACTCTCATTATATTTGATTTATTAGCTTCAATTCTAATTATACTGTATTATAGTGTAATCTTGCATTCCAATACCATATTTAGTTAATTAATTTGTTTCTCTTCAGATCGTTGCTGCTGTTTTTAATTATTTTGGGGTCCCCTGTTTCCCTTTTCTGGAGGTGCAGATTTTGCGAAATCCCTCCACCCCACTGCTCACGGAACCGGGCTGGACCAGCCTGTAAACAGTTGACAATTCTACAGTAAGAATCCAGTACTGGATCTCCAAATCATTTCAGCAGCTAGACATTGATGTAAAGCTAGAGAAAAGCTCAAGTCTCCAAACCAAGAAAAGCTACACAGATCACTCCAAAAGTAATGCTGCTGATTAATTTCCATGGAAACTACAATAGATACAAAGAGCACAGTAATGCTATTTAATAGAGCAAATTCTCAGTTACAAAATGCTACTTTTCAACATAGTCACCACCATTAGCTATGCATTTTCATGAGTGGTGATAAGAGCCTGCATGCCATGCTCATAAAAATCTGTACCAATGGAAGTGACCCACTGTTTCAGAGCTGCTATGATGGTGTTGTTGATGGGAAAATGTTGCCCATGCAGCCCAACTTTCATTGGCCCAAGAGATGGACCTCAGAAGGTGCCAAATCTGGACTATACAATGGGTGTAGTAGGACAGATTGGCTGGCAATGTGTTCCATGGTCTTCAAACTGATATGAGACCTTGTGTTACTGTGTTTCAAGAGAAAGGTTGTCTTCTCTGGACTGACTCTGAAAGTTGGAGCCTTCAGCTTAGTCAGTGTCATAATGTAGAAGTCAGAGTTGATGCTTTGTCTGAGTTCCAGGAAATCCAGAAGGACTTTGAAAGAAGGTCTTTCAAAAGACAGTCCATATCCCTGTACCTGCTGAAAGCTGTGTCTTGAACTTTTATTCAATAGGGAATTCACAGATCGCCATTCACATGACTGCCATTCTGACTCTGGTTCGTAGTGGTGACACCACATCTCATCACTGGTAATGATGCAATTCAGGAAATTGTCACCTCCAGCCTTGTATTTGTTCAGTAGGTCTTGACATACTTGGATACAGTCATTCTGTTCCTGTGTGAGCATTTGTGGGACTCATCTGGGCAAACTTTGAAATATTTCAACACTGCCAGCATGGTTACCAGCACAGTGAAGCTGACCAGTTTCCTGGTCATAATCCACCAATTTGCATGGAAGAGCTGATCAAGACGCTCTTCATTTCATGGTCTGTCAGCTGTGCATGGCCATCCAGAATGTGGCTTATCTTTCATGTAGCTGCTGCCACTGCTGAAATACACCACTCACTGTCTCACTATGCTCTACTGTTTGATCTCCAAACATGTTCAGCAAGTGTCAGTGAATGTCAGTGGGTGCCGTCTTTTCCTCATGGAGGAATTCAGTGACACACCTTTGCTCTATATGCACTTCCATGTCAGACGCCATTCTGTCAGACTGCCCTTCTGCTTGCCATCTGTTGCATAGCAACAACATCTAATAGAATATTGGTGAGAAGATTTGCCCTCTATTATTTGGCTGGAAGCTGGCTCCCTTTGTTCAAAGTGAACTGTTAGTACTGCTGGAATCAGAGACCAGGCAGTAACCAAGCCTGAAGGTTTGAGCTAGTGAATGGTAAGGAATTTTTCTGTATTCCTTACTTGAAAATAGAGATAATACTGGAGCTAACCAGAAGTGGTACAGTAACACAGATATATAGAAATACCTATTTAGAAATATATCAGAGGAATTTTTTTTTTTTTTTTTTTTTTTCAAATCTTGAAGTCTTGGGAGCTGCCATTCTTGGAAATGGTTTCTTTTCCACAATAGAAAATAAAGTGCATCAGTTATGTAACCTCAGCTGCCACTTCATCCAAATAGTCTGCAGGATAGGGGTACCTTCTGAGAATTAGAAGAGAGAAACAGAGAGATGATTATTTGCCAGCTTAGTCAGAATAGTTCCCAAACAGCAAGTTCACTAAAAAGTCATAAAACGTGACACAGCTGGGAAATCATTAGGTTTGCTAGGGTCATTTCCAGAAGCCCACACATCCATATAACAAAGGCCATTTCAGAGATTTTAGTATTGTTAAGTAACAGGTTGTTTATAGGCATTTAAACCCTCAAGTTCATTGATAATCCTTCTGCTGAAACATCTGCAACTGCAAATATCACAGAAGATATAAGAAATTGTTCCTTTATGAAACTGCCATAGGAACTGGCTGTTTTGCAGAGAAACACATACAATAATGTGCTTATTAGTTTCTGTTGGCTATTAAATTATACAAAAGCCAATGTTATGTAAAGCAGTTTGGTCAGAGTGCAGGTGCTGGCAGGAACAGGCTCTGGCAAGCTCCCTGCCTGTGTGAGCTCAGTGCAACAGGGAGCCCAGATGCTTCTGCTATTGGAGTTTGACCAATCAGCACCACGCAACACTAGTCTGGTATGTGGCTTGCTTGGGCTAGCTCCTTCTGGAGAGCCTTTGAGTCTTCCTATTCCAAGCTAGTCTATTTCTAATTTCTAATTTTGGTAGTAGTTGCAAATGAATATCTACAGCACTGGTTTAGGGTGGCCAGCAGGTCAAGGGAAGTGGCCCTGCTCCTCTACTCTGTGCTGGTGAGGCATCACCTGGAGTACTACATCCAGATGTGCAGTTCTCAGTATTGGAGAGACACAGACCTGTTGGGGTGTGTCCAGAGAAGAGCCACAAAAATGATCCCAGGGGTGGAACACATCCTCTGTGAGGACAGGCTGAGAGAGCTGGGGCTGTTCACTCTGGAGAAGAGAAGGTTCCAAGGTGACCTGATAGCAGACTTTCAATATCTAAAGGGGAGCTACAGGAAAGAAGGGGGCAGATTCTTTAGCAGCAATTGTGGTGACGGAACAAGTGGAAATGGCTCAAAGAGGGGAGATTTAGGTTGGATATAAGGAAGAAATCCTTGACAGTGAGGGTGATGAGGGACTGGAACAGGTTGCCCAGACATGTGGTTGAGGCCTGATCCCTGGAGACTCTGAAGGTGAGGCTGGATAAGGCCCTGAACAACCTGATCTAGATGTGCATGTCCCTGTTAATTAAAAGTCCCTTCCAACTGTAAGGATTCTATGATTCTATGATTCTATGAGGGTAAGGACTACTGCATGAACCAACATCTGCTTCCATAGCCATACTGAACTACTGTACATCCTTGTGCTCCTATACTTTCCTACCATAGCACTGGCTGATCTGGAGCCAGTCTCTTTGAATTTGTACTATGTTGGTGACAGCTCTCAACAACAATAGCAGCACCTCTGAAAAATGCCTGTTTTGTCCTCAGTCCTTCCATGGTCGTCTCTCCAGACCAATCACAGTGCCTACTGATGGTGGCCTACAGCCTGTCTGCTGACTACATTTGGTCAAGTTTCAAACTCTCCCCTTCTGGGAAGGGAAGATCACAACTAATCTTCTAATCAGCAAAAAGAGTGGAAGTATGGAATTCCTATTTAGTCATCTAGCCAGCTAGGACCTGAAGTTGCCACACAAGATCTTTCCTTTTAGGAGAACAACTAACTCAGGGAAGAGAACCCTTCATAGATTTTTGCTGTGTAAAGGCTGTCAAATTTCAGGAGAAGGTCTGAATGCCAAAATTCCTTCTTATTAGTGGTATAGACAAACCTATTTCTGCACTCACCAGGAGTGATTCATCTCACCTAACTTAAGCTACCTAGGATTTAGGTATAAATTAGATATCTAGGCTCCTTCTACAGTTGATGAACAGATACAGGCACTTCACAGTGATGACTCACCCAACCCAAAGTGGATGTCTAATATAGGTGTACTGAGTCATCATGTGGAAATGCCTGTTACTCTTCATTAACCATAGGGAGAGCCAGGTAATTAGCAGGATAATCCCTGTATGTGGATGAAGGCTGAGCAAGAAGTCAAATAACAGTACCTATCCCACCAGTAAAAGAAGTTTTGTGACATTAACCTCACAGAATTCTGTGGTGGGCATAGATACAACTACAACTATCCTGTATTATTGAAGAGCTATGCAAACAGCTGGCATCCAGGGGATGAAAGGTGGAGGCTTGTGCACAATCACTGCCCTGTTACAGATGCACGTGGCACTTAAGCTAATACAAATAACATATGCATGTTTGGTTTCCCAAAACCTCACAATTAAATAAAAGTTATCTTGGTAAATACAGATGGTTATGTCCTGAAATTCATCTAAACTTCAGAAAAGCCATTTCACTCTTTTGAAACTTACCATGGTACTGGAGTGCTGCATTCACTTCTGGGTAACAGAGTTCAAGAAACATGAAGCTCAACTCAAGATAATCCTAGAAATGAATAATAAAAAGGATTAGACCTGAAACATGGCCTATGGGGAAACTGAAAGATCTGGAAGATACGCATGTGTGTGTGTGTGTCCTTGTTTTACAAGGCAAATGCACCATATTACTAAGAAGATTAAGAGATTTCAGAATATGTTCAGTCAAGTCAAGGCTTCATTGTTAGAAAAATGAAAAGCATTGCTATTTGATTTCACTTCTTTTTTTTTTTTCAGATTAGGTAATTTAGAGAGATTAATAATTCCCTCTAGGTATCATTGATCTCCTGCTGAGTGTGTATTCTGACATTTATTTCTGAGTCATAATAAATCTGACAAGTAACCAAGTGACTGTGAAGGAATGTAACTGGGTTTTATATGTTATTTGAACATGTATATGCTATAAAATGAAATTAGTATTTCGTTTACTTCCAGAACTTATTTCTGGAGTATATAAAATTAAAATTACTACATATTTTTGCTGTAATTGATATTATCCTTGTGATTTTCTTGCAGTTTGCTTAACCACTTTTCAGCAGCTTGGGAAGTGACAACAAGAAGCTGATCTAGTGTAAAAAGATAAATTATCAGTTTTGGGAAATAAATGTTATACCTGTTAGAATAATTGACAAGTTGCATGA
This sequence comes from Phasianus colchicus, assembly GCF_987193195.1. Taxonomy (NCBI): domain Eukaryota; kingdom Metazoa; phylum Chordata; class Aves; order Galliformes; family Phasianidae; genus Phasianus; species Phasianus colchicus. The sequence goes on from NC_143436.1 coordinate 155,869,971, forward strand.
AACTGTATATTTGTAGGTGATTTTAGTTTCTCTGCTATTGTTATCATAGCTGCAGTAGGTTAAGAGCATCAACATGACCAAGTTTGTAGGTAAAAGTAATATTTGGTTTATTTTTTCCTGATTTGAAGTTTTGAAATGTTGCATGGATTATTGAGATCAGTGTTGTAAGCTCTTTCTGTGCTCATAGAATATGTCCAATGAGACAAAAGCCATCAAATTTTAAAGACTTATGAATAGGCTTCTAAAAACTCTAGGAATTACAAATGTGAATCACTGAGCTCATTAAAAGAAGGAAAGAGGAGGTGGAAGAGACAGACAAATTAACAGTTGTATATGCTGGTGTTTACAGAAGTAAGGATGAAAACTCATCTTGTTAAATTCCTGTGTTTGATGAACATTTAATATTTCAATTTCATTAAATATTTAATATGTTTGTTTAATAGCATATAGAAATATTTAATATTTCAATACAGTGAGGATGAGCTTCAGTGGAGGAAGACTCTTCTTGCTGAAGACAGTTTCCCTCTTTCTATGGGGTGGGTCTTAGCTCCCACTTCATTTCTGCACCCTGACTGTTCACACAGCATGAATGTCAATTGACAAAGCTCAGTTACAGTTCTTGGAGAAGTTCACTACTGAATCTGCCCCGCAAAATCACAGACCAAAGAAGGCCACATTTGAATCTCTGTAGTCAACTTTCCATCACTATCCTGGTTGACTATGAATCCTCCAACAAGGATCTTATTTTCTCAGTACTATAAAACTATCCTGTGGGCTCTGTCAAAGCTATTGCATTGCATCAAGTACATTGAACTGAAAAACTGCACAAAATAAGTTTAGGGTTTGGGAAGATAATAGGTCCAGTGCTATACAATAGACATAACGGTGTTGTAACAACAGGTTTATTTTACACGAGATTATGTCCTGTGTTTGCCACCACGTCATGCCTAATATATTTAATTTCAGAAACCAGTTCAGACAATGTCTAAATGCTTGGTGTTGCCAAGAGACATCAAAAGTCGGGTGATTTTAAACTACCAAGTGATAATATATCTATTGTGATTCTATAAAAAATAACAGTGAAGAATGCCAAATTAATCAGCTGCCAATATAGTTGCAAAAATCTGTAATACCAGTCATATTCCTCTGCCTTCACTCCCTGGACTCCTCCACCACAGTCTCCGCTTTCTCATCAGCCAACCTAATAGAGGAGTAGCCCCGAAGGTGGGCTCTGCTTTGCATTCCTACTCTCCCAGTCAGCGGTGTTCCACCTTGTTCCAGCCAAACAGAGCAGATCATGCCTCTAGGTCCTGTAAGAAGCTTGGTGGAAAGAGTGGTGCAACTTGGACTCTATTGACTCTATTCATTTTGAAAGAGCCCCTTACAGCTCAGATGCCCTCTGGGGTTAGATTTCGGGGACCTCTCTTTCAAAAAATAATGATCAGCCTTTTCTTTCAAGAGGATAACTCACACATAGTTCTAGGTTCATTTAGAATCACTAAGGTTGGAAAAGACCTATAAGATCATCTTTGTGTCACAGAGCTAGAGAAGAGATTGTAGTCACATTTTGTATCTGTCCCATCTTGACCTAAGGGGAGAGAGAATTCTCTGTAGCCTTTGACAAACAGTTTGGCTAATCAAATAGCTGCTCAATTAATCATTTTCATCTCATTTTTAATTTGAATTAGTCTGGCTTCAAATTCCAAATGCTGGATTTTATTATGCATTTTATTATACATTTTGATTAACCTAGAATCCTTCATAGAAAATATTATTCATGTTGATCTTAACTTGGGTGAATTTACAGCTATATATTTAAAATGTTAAACAGGCAGAGTACCTGGAATTTTTTCCTTAAAAAGAATAAAAAACATGTCAATTTTTTTTTTCTAGCTTCTTTTTGAACAGACTGTTTCAATGCCTTTCTTCCACCACATTTGCTAGAACCAAATTTGTTATTCCCAACATGGTTTCACCAATAACAGACACAGAGGTAAGATAAGAAATCTCCCGTTCTCTGTCTTGAATTTCTTTCTTTTAAGCTTTCATAGATTGTGCTAATCCTTTTGCTAAAATACACAGACCTGTAATTCTCAGCTCCCAGGAAAATACCCTAGCCATCATCAATGCTCCATAGATTCTTCTACAGATAGGGAGAGGGAGAGCAGGGATTCTGGAGTGTACTGACCTTGTATTTGTTTCACTTTGCCTGCACAGCTTAACTAATAAAAGGGACAGTAATGGGGCCCTGGGCCTACGAGATATTTTTACAAATCATCTTATGTTAATTGTTAAGTTTAATAGGGACAGGATTCCAAATCTTGTCTCTTTCAGGTATGATACCTTGACTGCTGAATTTAAACTCATGATCAAATCTGTTCTGTGCATCTCATATAGGATAGTTCTTAGTTACCAGGAATTGGGTGCCTATCACTCTATGCTATTAATGTATATATCACACCAAAGTGATTTACACATTCAAAAGAAAGATGCTTTCTTTATACTGGATTTGTGTGTGTGTGTGCAAATAACAAAGAGAATGAAGTGGGAAAAAAAAAAAGGAGAATATGTGACTGGGAAATTGTACCAAGATATAAAAAAAAATAAATAATCCGTTATGATTAGCTTCAGTACCTGAAAGAGCTTGAAAATGTCTGCAACACATATGCCTGAATTTTGCTTGTTATTCATTGAAGCAAAAGAATAGTATTTTCAGAATCAAGAGGTTTAGATTGAGTCTTCAGTAAAACAAAGAAATTTCACCGTTTCCATATAATTAGGAGTTAGAGAAAATTTATCTCCTTTAGGGGGGAGCGTAGATGTGAGGTAATGTCATTTCTTTACAGCTGTGCAGTTCTGGATCGATGGATGCTGAATTCTCTTGAGCATAGGAGGAAACAGCAAACTCTCAGGGGGTGACAGTCTCTTGCCTGCTTATCCTGGTGCTTGCCTGCTGTTTGCAGCAAATACTTCAGGTACACTAGCAGGGATTTCAGCTGGGTTTGACCTTTGCTTCTGCTATCTTTCTACTTTCTGTTATCTGCCCAGGAGGCAAGTCTCCTAGCGCAGCATGTACACAATACAAGACAAAACACCATGGAAATTACACTGTTCATTGTTTTCTCAGTCCCAGAACACAGGCACTCCTACTTTTACAATTTTCCAGACACTATCTGACTTTTGTATTTATTTAGAAATGAATTTTAGATCATTTTGAATAGTCCTTTACTAAAACAAAGATTTCCCTGCACTTTGTCTCTGTCAGAGATGCACCCCATATGGACAAATGAGCATTCAGAGCAGTAACTTCAAAGCACAGACACTAAGAAAGCTGTTTTAATAATAACCATGCTGATTTCAGAGACTGTAAGAATGTCTAAATAACAATACTCCAAAGATAGGGTATAAAACCCACATATTTTATTACAAGTAAGCTGTGGAGCAAGTATATCGAGATATTGATCATGTTTAATCAAGAAAGTAAATTAATTTCTGTTTTCGGTGTAGGGATAATGCAGTTATATGACAAAAAAAAAAAAAAAAAAGAAAAAAAAAAGTATTTACACCACTTTATACAATAGATTTATTCCAAAATCATTAAAAACAACTTAGGGGATTTAAAAAAACAACATTATTAGGTCTAGTTAGTCCTTACAGATATGTAACATATACATTCAGAGTTTAAAGGAAAATATGAATATCTCAAAAAATGACGTAAAACTGCTGTGTTGAATTAAAGAGCTAACAGGGCTGAAAGCAAGAGCTGTGTGTACCTTCTAGTTACTCAGTCCTGAAGGGAAAAGATCCTTTTCCTGGTCACAGAATATCAAACCTGCACTGAACACTGTCTCACTCCTGGATAGTGATTTTATAAAAGAAAAAAACAATGTTTTGGAAATGGGGCCTGACCAAAAAATATCACATGTAAGATAAAGTCTTAACCTATCAAGAGGAATACTTGAGGCTAGCTATCTGAATGGCCAAATAAGTTTAATCTGTGATGGGTTACAGAAGAAATTTTAGTGCACAGACTGGATAGGACAGGACGAGAGAGAACAACTTGAAACGAAAAGAGGATAGATTTAGATTAGATGCTAGGAGGAAATTCTCTTCTCAGAAGGTGGTGAGGCACTGGCACAGGCTGTCCAGAGAAGCTGAGGATGCCCCATTCCTGGAGGTGTTTAAGGCCACATTGGATGGGGCCCTGGGCAGCCTGATCTAGTTAGTGGGTGGCAGTCCTACCAGTGGTAGGGAAGTTGGAATAAATGGTCTTTATGGTCCCTTCCACCCCAAGCTGTTCTATGACTGGTTTCTCATACAGCTGTGTGATTAATGACACCGACCTCCTTTACACGACACTCATGTGCTGTTGCCCCTGTGCTAAGTATCACCTTATTTCTAGGTCTTGTATATCAACCTCTCTTTAGAGGGGAAATGAGTAGCAATTTCCCTGTGTAAATTCTGAATTAACATTTGTAATTGTGCAATTCTCCAGATTATTTGCTAGGTAGAAGTGGGCACAATCAAGTCATATCCAAACTGGTGTTTCAGCAGCCGCTGGCTTGTGGTACAGAGTCTGCTTCTGTGAATAATACTGTTGTAAACAGTGTAAGAAGACAAATTCCCTTGCCATTTGAGTCCTAACTTTTCCACTCACCCACCACCACCACGAAAACAGCCAGAGCACAAACTGCAGAGGTGCACAGTGGTTTCCTGCTGCTCGCCCACAAGACTCTCTGAAAGCGTTTGTAATAGTGCCATCTAGCGATACCTGTCTCAGGAACACACCTACAAGCCATCCATATCCAAAATTTCCAGAGCATGGTTATTGCTGGATTAGGCAAACCTCAATTTGTAACCACTGAGCATGGGAGTAAATTAACATCAACATATTGTACAGGTGGCCCCCGAAGATGACTTCTGTGCAGTCCTAGAGCTTCTTCCTTTCCATCAGTCCTTAGGTCTCAATGCTTAGCTGTCATACACTCCGAGGAGCTTTTCTTAACTTTTTTTTACACTACTTACTAGTCTTAGTATTTTCAGAGTACGTGAGATTTTCAGATGTAAGTGGTATATGGTTTTTAATAATTATATGTAGTGTAGCTGTTAGTCTGATTTCTTTCAGAATACCGAGAAAATGTCTTGGTTACCTCAAGCACTGGTAAATCAATGGTCACTGGGAGATGACAGTCAATGAACAAACCTCAGTCACTTCAGAGATGCAAATAATGAGGGATAAACTGGCACAGGCAGACCAGATGCTTCAGGAGCTGAAGATGAAGCAGTACATTGGATATGAAGCATTTTCAGTTTCCACAGGTCTATGAAAATAATATGATTGTTCAAGAAGTAATTAGCGCTTTGTTCAATAAAGAAAAAAAAAAGAAAACGTTGCAAAGAATTAATGGCTAATATCTAAATCTTTCTTACAATCTGCCACTCAGTTTTTATCTCATGATCACAAAATACTGGCATGCCTGTGCTGTGCCAGAACCATCATAGAACCATAAAATTAGACTCAGAATTGGAAGGGACCTTTAAAAGTCATCTTGTCCAACTCCTCTGTAATAAAGGAAGTGTATCAAGTGGAATAATTAGTCTTTAAGAGGCCTGACATGGTTTTTGGAATATCATCTTCTGTTCATAGAATCCTTTGTATGATACCTCCAATGACATTATGTTACTTGTTATGTTAGATCTGTCTTCAGAGCCAGATGTGAAGAAACAGAATCATTTTTGCTCCTGGATTCCTATCTTATGTTTCCTTTTCAGCAAGCCCAGAGAGGATAGGTACTTTCTTTATGTAAGAACTTATATTTAAACTGGGCATATGAATCTTTTTTGCACGACTGCAACACACAATACAGCTAGAAATAGGTAAGGTTAAACCTATGCAACGCTTTTTAACCTTGATAATTACTTCTGGTTCCTTGTAAGTACAAAACTATTCCTACACAAGATGTTTGACTATGTTTTGGAATTTTGGCAATATGGATTGAACAATATAAAAATTAAGGATTTTATGTTATACATTCTTATAAGTAATCCTGAAAAACTGAATTTTATCCTTGTTTCTGTTACAGTACTCCTCTGTGATTCTAGGCAAGAAGTCAGGTTAATTTTGCTCCTCATTTTAACAGATTTTTTTCCCTCTCTCTGCTTTACTTCCCTAACTGAAAATTACAGGTAATTCTATTTTTTTTTCTTTCTCAAGCTCAAGATAATTTTGTTTTCTGTGAGTATGATGAGGTTTGCGTGAGCCTATGCTAGGCACATTACACAGTATCTGCAATGCACTGAATGACTGATACACAAAAAAAAAAATAGAATGAATAGCTCTCAGTCAACACTGTCTATTTAGTGTACAGAATGGAGCATCCTATGAAAAAAATTATGATCCTGCATACAAAAATGTATCATAATCCATATGCATATGAGAGAAATGAAATCTGTATTATATATGCCAGAAGCAGAAATTAATAAAAAAAGTAACTTTACAGCAATGATTGCAGTTTTCAAAGCTATGTCTCACTTATGTTGATACAAAATACAAGATGCATCTTGATAGATTTTGTAGAGGAAATTGGTTCTCTCTGCCCCTTTATGACTTTACTGGTCAGAGGCTGTATCTGTAGGGTCTATTTGTTTCCCAGATAACAGTTTCTGGGCTGAGAGCATTTCAGACTAATTAAATATTTTCCTGGTGAGTGATGGGACCCATTTAAATGAGTGAAAGAGAAAGTGTTTTATTAAACATTCAAGGAACAAACATTGTCTGGTGTCTTTTTGAAAAGAGATGTCACTGGGGAATCAAGAATTCAAAATATTTATGTTTAAACAAAACTGTTTTGAAGCTTTGGAATTGTGTCGGAAGTTTTTCAAAGATATTAGAAGAGGATCATAGGCGCTGACATAACTGTACAAATTCTTCCAGTATAGTTTCAGCAGTACATTTCACAACTTAAAAAGGACATAATAATCTTTAGAAACTAGTTAACCTCTTAAATAAAAGATAATACATGAAAAAATTTCAGCAGTTACCTCTTGAGTACCTGAAATGCAATGGATCTAGCTATCAGGTTAACCCTTTCTATGTTTCAATAGAAAAATAACAGGTCAACCCTTTCAATATCTATGTTGCAGCAGATCATGATGAAATCACAGCAGTTTAGAATGGAAATGGCATTTTGAAGTTACATCTTTTCTGATGTGAAATTTGGTTACATGCAGTACTGGATGTGAGTCCTGCTTGGGAATTAAAACACTAAAATTTGGTCAACTACTTTTATTTCTATCTCAAACAAGGAGGGTTTAGTGAAGAAAATTTTCAGAAATGACAATACAAGAATCACAGAATCATTTATGTTGGAGGGGATCTCTTGAGATCATTCAGTCAACCTTTCCCCCAGAGCCCTGCTCAAGCTCAGTCACCTAGAGCAGGTTGTCCAGGATCATGTACAGATGTTTTTTTAATATCTCCAAGGATGGAGACTCCGCAACTTCTTTGGGCAACTTGCCCAAAGTGCTTGATCACACCTGTAGTAACAAAAGATTTTCTAGCGTGTTCACATGAGAGTTCATGTGTTTTAATTTTTGTACATTGCCTCTTTTCCTGTCTCTGGGCTTTACTGAGAAATGTCTCTTTCATTCCTTCCATTTAGATCCTTTGCGCTCTGCTAAGATATGCCTTCTCTTCTCCAGCCTAAGCAGTCCCAGTTCTTGCAGCCTTTCCATGTAGCAGAAATGCTCCAGTCTGCCGATCAAGTGTGTGAATCTTCATTAGACTTGCTCCAGTAAGTCCATACCTTCTCATATCGGAAAGCTCAAAACCATATTCTCGGTGAAAAGAAGAGAAAGATCACATCCCTCAATCTACAGACAAGTATCCAGGATACTGCTAGCCTTTTTTTGCAATGAGAGTGCATTGTTGGTTCCTGGTGCTGTTCCTCCCCAGCTGCAAGGCTTTTTGTTTCCCCTTGTTCAACATGGGCTTCTGTCAGCCAATTTCTGCAGTCTTTTGAGGTCACTCTGTGTGGTAGCATGACCCTCTGCTGTATCTGTCTCTCCCACATATCAGGATATTTCAACATTAGAAAAAAATATTTTTCTGATGTAAATATGATGTGTTACCCTGAAAACTACCAGTCACCAACAGAAGAAGACTTGAAACAGCAGTTAATGATTTGTCTGATGAAGACATAAACTCTTCAGCTTCTTTATCTTTGCTTTGAACCAACTGCAATACGATACCATGGATGGTCTCTACTGCATTTCTGGTGGTAGCCACTTCTGGTTTTAGAAGTCAAAGAAACAAGAACTGCTGTTCTAAACAAAACAAAACAAAAACAAAAACAACAACAACAACAAAAAGACCACAAACCCAAACAACATCAAAAAACCCCAAACAAATGAAAAGAAACAAACAACCAAAAAACAAATACATAATCACACGAAGCCAACATACATAAGTTGGCAAAAATATGTTTTTATTATTCAATAGAACAGAGCCAGGATAGTTCCAAATTCTTCAGCAGGGGAAAGCATATCAGAAAAGGGAAAAAGCCCAACACATGACACTGTGGGTAAAATATTCTCCTGATCCATAGGAGATGATATGTCAGTTCCTAGTTCTAACTAGGAACAGTGAGCTGAAATTCCACACCCCCAGTGAGTGTTCTCACAAACAGGTTAGAGCTTCAGTTTCTTTTTTGGGGGAGAAATATATAATGATGAATAGCTTCAATAGGAGGAACTGAGAAGGATTAGCTACTCCTTGTCGATCAAAAACAGTACAGAATTTGCATAGAATTCTTCAACACCTTCAGGATATTTCTTTAGCATTTTCCTGCTAGTAAATTTGTGTAGCTGGTATTTTCCTTTCTCTCCTCATCTTTTGTCCTGGAGCCACACAGACTTTGGAATGACAACTTGTTTAAAATGACAAATTTACATGAAAATATTGAAGTTTCACAAAATGCCATGTTCCAATATGAACAGTTCTCACCAAAGGAGAATCTTATCAGCACTCTTTTCGGTCTTCTCTTATCATTTTTCTTCTGTTGTGTCCACTTGTTTGTTTTACTAGGGAGTAAAAAAAGATACATCTACAAATATTAAATGAAAAGAGCATATTTTAAATAAAAAAATAAGTATTTTTAAATTCTGAAGAAAAAGGTACATGGATTACTTGGAGAGTGTTATTTTCTTTAATTTATCCTTGGGAGTTTCATCTTGATCATGATAGATATGAACACAGCATTTCCTACGGAGTTCTGGGCAATGCCACAACTTCTGCTACGTATCTTCTGTTCTATTGGACCTGAATAACTATGTTTGGGAAGAAATAAGGTCTAAAGCAGGATATAGTGTTGAGGAAATCAACCACTGAAGTATATTGCTTGGAATGAGTACATTAGCACTTTCTAGCTTTGTTTTGCCTCTGTGTGATCTGTTAGCTATATAGAATGAAAAAGCAAAACAGGAAACAATTCTTTAGCATATATGTTGAATGTATTTCCATCATTTATCTACCGACAAATTCTTCTTGTCAAAGCTATGAAGCATGACTTTTACAACATTTCACTGGAGCACTGTACTGTATCTATCAGCTCACCCAGCTCTGGTTTCATTCTGGTTATCTTTCACAAGGTGCCTTACAGAATCCAGGATTTTAAAATGGCTGTCTTTTATATATTTCTGTCATTTTTCATATATATATTCAATTTACCTGTAGAATTTCACTGCAATTTCAGGAAAAAGTAAAAGAGACAGACAATGAAAGGCAGAAGACTGTACAGTATTTCACCAAAATGTGTAAATTTTCTTCAAACATCTTTTGGGCAAAATATCTCTCCTGCAAAGTCAGACATTCACCAAAAGAGAGAATTGTGTTTATGTGTCTCATTGGCAAAGCCCAGAAAGAGACTCATTATAATTTCGGAATTAATAAACATATGAGAATGAGAGAAAATGGGACTGTTGATTTTCAGAAGAAAAATTCAAGAAAAAATGTAATTCATTAGAATATGAAAAGTCTGTGGGCACAATAATTGACATTCCCTAACATGCTGAAATAAAGCTCAATATAATAAAACAATAGTAAAGTAGTAATAGAAATGTATTATTCCATTCAGAGCAAGAGTTTCTGTGGGGCAGAAAAAAGGGAGTATAACCCTTGACTACTTTGATTAATCTTTTCATAAATGAAGAACATATGGTTTTCTTTGCTTATAATTTTCATTATGTTCTTGAGTGTTCCCTGTAGCTGGTTTTATATTATTTAAGGAAACGTTCTTGCTGATTACATTGCATTACACATTACTTTCTAAAATTTGACAAAGTGCAAAGAAATTGCTAAGCAGATCTAATACTAGGGCTCAATTCTAAGCTGAAAATCTGTGTTCAGCATTGAATACTCATAGAGACTTGAACTCCTGAAAAATATACATACCATAACAGAATGCACTCACATAGAAATGGTGAAAACGGGGTAAATGGCACCTGGTGCATATTGTAGAAGTTTCTGGACTTTTAAATAGATCCTGGAGAGGTGACTAAAGTAGTTAAATATGTTTTTGTTAATGTGTACATCAGTGTGCTTTTGTGATGTTATCCTAAACGCAAGGAAGTAAATCAGAGGAGACTGCTGGAGGAAACAAAGAGAAAATAAATCAATGAGGACAACGTTGTTTGATTCCAGCTAAAGGGATAAGATTTATTCTTCTGCAGGTTTATCAGCAGCAGCTGGAATAAGCCTTCCAACGAAAAATGCACACAAATTGCAGTCAGTCCCTTATCTCTCCCAGGATGGAGACTGTGGAAATTGAAAGACTGGAGGGGATATTATAAATTACAGTGTAGATAATACCCTTGTAGATGGTGGCTTTTTTTTTTTTTCTTTTCTTTTTTTTTTTTTTAAATATATTAACCCTTCTCTGCAAATACTCTATGACTATGGATAAATAACTAATAACTTGAAAAAGTTGATATTGGTTATCCTTAGCCAAACACTGTTACAATCTCAACAATTTAATTCCATAGGCCTGCTTGCTGATGATAATTGTGACATGTAGAGTGAGCGGCTGTGAATTTTTAAAAAAATCTGTCACCTGGAAGATTAGGGGACTTTTTTCTTTACAGTGGCGTGTTTCTGAAAAAGTGTGATGTATTTAGAAACCTACGCTTTTAACATTGGTGTGTAAAACAGAAATAGCATTAACCAGACATGTATTTGTAGTTTAAATTTAATTACATTCCAGTTAAAATCAAACAGGAATTTTGCCCTGGCACTCTTCTCTGAAAGGCAATTTTGACTTACATATTACTGAGCCCCTTAGGAATTACTGTCATATAATTGATGCTATATGCAATTTAGTCTCTGCATGAAATTATGGAACAGAGAGAGCCACAAGATGGCAAGGTATTTCAGAATTCAAAGTGACTCATTTTTATGTTCTAGGATGGATTCAGTTGTTACTTTCAATCTGTTCCATTTTGTAGAAATAAAGCTCTTGAAAAAATCAACAGCAACAAGTAGCTTCAGCTGCACAACACCACCTGGTTCAGACTTTGTGATGAGTATAAGTGAAGTTAAAACAAATTTTAAAATTTTCTGTGGACTTTCGGTTACAGAAAAACAAATATTGGTACTTGACTGTTTTGGTTCACTGTGTCATGTAAAATGAAGACTTTTTTTGCTGTCTTATGAAAGCAAAACCATTCTTTCTGAAGACAATAATGTTGAAAATGTTGATTCAATATAAAATAGTGAAAGGATAGAAATATGTTATCATGGTACAAAATATTCAGTGTTTTCATTAGAAACTACTCAGCACTTGCTATTAACTACAAAACTGATAACATTTTTCATATCTCAGAATGAATGGAGAAAAAATTGTGCAAAGTATGTTGTCAAGTATTTGCGGTCATCTTATGCGTAGATGCCAATCTTTTATGGGTTGGTTCAGCCTGGTTCTGTGACTAGCAGGGGGAGGGGACCCGTGTGCCCATGCCCTTGGAAAAAGAAAAGGGGAAAAGGGGAAAGGGTAAGGAGATGGACCTAAAACAAAACAGCGGCAATGATCTGAGGAGAAACAAACTAATTTACTAAATAAGATACCAGAATGCAAGATAGCACACTATCATACAGCATAATGCAATATAATTAGAATTGAAGCTAATAAATCAAATAACATGAGAGAGAGTGTAGCAAAACCGAGGGCCTTACTCTAATGCCGAGGTAGGTGAGATATCTAGCTGGGCCGAGAAGAAGGAAAAAGAGAGAGCATCTCGTGCTATGTGAACAGTTTTATCTTTCCCTCTAAATGGAAAAACAAAACAGAACAACACGAAGTCCTCTGGGGTTTGTAGTATGTAGTTCTTCTTCTCTTCTGAGAACCAGAACTATCCATGATTCACAGAACTGAAGCATTAAATCTTTAACTCCCAGTGCACTCGTGATGTTATGATGTGGAATACTGATAACCAAAAATCATAAAACCATGACAGTAGATATCTTCTGCACAGTGATGACAAGGAATTGCTTAAGCTAGCTCTTGCAGAGCCGTTTTGGATCTAGAATAGATGTGTGTAACCTGGCTTTTAAGCTGAGAGGAACATTCTGACCAATTGTCTGATGATAGCTATTGAGTACAGCCTTACTTTATAGAAACTGCTTCTGGTGGAAACAGCAACTCAAGACAACTTATCTAGAGGGGAAAACAGCTCTGAGTTTATTGCACAAAAACTGCTCTGTAGTGAAATAGGTAGTTGGTGCAGTTTAAAGAATTGGGGAAATTGTTCTTTTTATTTTTTAATATTTTATCTTCTGAGATATAAAGGAAAAAATGCTGTATTTAGCTTTTTTTTTTTTCTTTTTTTCTTTTTTTTTTTTCTTCCCATTAAACAAGAGCTGGTTTAGTTGACTGCAGGTTAACGTTTTGTAGCTATTATACCAGAGCTATTTGACTCCTCGAGTGCTCAGTGTCTTCTCCTGCTGCAGGAGTATCTTCATATCTCTGCTGTTGTAAATGCAGCCAGCATGCAGCCCTGCTGAAAGGAATCTGGGGGTTCAGGTTGAAGAGAAGTTTGAACATGAGCCAGCAGAGTTCCTTGGGTTGCCCAAAAGACCAACCGTACCCTGGGGTGCGCAAGGCCCAGCACTGCCAGTGGGTGAGGGGAGGGGTTATCTTATGCACACAAGAAAAAACGAAATGCCAGCTTACATTATTGCTGGCACAGATTTTGCATTTCCAAGAACTTAGCACTAAATGGCACCATCAGAGGACCAGCATTTATACCACCTTCAAGTTTTCCTATTCAGTCCATAGTTTTCAAATAGAGCGCAGCATTCTCTAGCCACTTACCTTAGGAATAGATATAGCACTTCCTGAAAGATGAGGAAAGTGGTTATTATACAATGTGAAAATCTGCCATCAGGATAAATCTATAATTAGGATATCCACTTCTGGACATTTTCCAAATACATCTGAACAGTGACACAAATTACTGGCATAATTGTAAATGAATCAGAATAAGCATCAGAAAATGAATCAAACTGGAAGTTGTACATTTTGCCAGGCTAATTATACTGCTTATAAAACAGCTGACAGGAGATGTCTGCTACCTGCTGACTAGAGAATGCAAGGGGTTCTTTATGCTATTACTAAACACTATTAATAAATACGATATTTAAAGAGAAATTTATAAATATCTTCAGAGAGTGATCAAGACTGGTTATTTTAGTATCCAGAACATTCCCGTTCTATTGACTTTGGGAACCAAATGTTGGTTGGAACACCTTTGCAGTGAGTTAACAGAAAATGCAGATGCTTTCTTTTCTCAATCTTTTGAACTCTCTCTGAGTTCAGCTCCAAATAGTGTTTTCTTTTAGGGTTTCATCTGCCAGTACAAGCAAATCCTGTTGACACAGGCTGAAGAAATATATTTTTAAGTGTTTTTTGGCAGTTACTTTATGCCCAATTAAAGTAAGGAGATTTCTGAGTTCTCTAACATTTTACATCTCTCCCCTCTTTAGAATATTTCACCCTTATTATTGATTTTGGAATGATATAAATAATCCTTTGTCTTTTTTTTTTTTTTTTCCCCTCCTTTCTGTTTTTGTTTGTTTGTTTGTTTGTTTTGTTAAGGAAACTTTTAACTAGTTATTTGTCATGTATTTTTGCCACGGTCATTTACAAAAACTCACAGGGAACATGCAGTATTGACAGCTAATAATACCAGATTGATGTCACACTCATCTGAATAACCTTCATTTTGCAGCTGACCCCTTTCAACTTGACTAATATAATGAGCTGTTCCTGCTCCCTCACTGCCAGCTGGTTCAATCCCACACAAGATGACAGCAAAGACTGGTGAGGGGGTAGCAGCAGTGAGAAAGCAGAGACTAAAGCTCTTGCTGCCTCATCTTTGGCATTGCTTGCTTAGCTGTGCAGCTCAGCAGAGGCAGAAGTGCTTCCCAGATGGCTCTTCAAACAACAGTTCAAGAGCTGATGCATCCCAGCCTCTCCCAGGAGTCAGGGGAATCAGCACATCTGTAACACCTAGTAGCAAACATACAGGCCAAAGAAGCTTGTTAACAACAGTGAGGAGTATCAGGCTCATCATTATCTCTTGCCTCTGCATTTTGCTTCCTATCAAAAGAGCTGCAATTACAGCACACATAGAGTAAGAGTGGAGATAGAAGCAGCCACATCTCCAGGATGGCTGTAACAACATTCTGGTTCATAGCAGGAAAGAGCCATGTCTGCCAAGATATGGGGTTGAGGAAAGTTCACAGACCAGTTAAATTCCTGAAATTATCCAGAAATAAGTTCAGCCTATGGCTTTTTCCACCTTGTACCTTTGAAAATAGAGAGAGGCAAGAGAAAAGAAGACGACTCACAGGGTTGAATAAGAAACAAAGTGTTCAAATTAACTTTGTTTCTTACTCATGATGTACGTAAAAATAAACAGAATTGCATTTGGCTCTTACCTTCCATGGTCTATCTCAGATGGATGTGCAATACAGGGGAAGGATAATTAACATTACGTATCCGTTGACAATTATGTGTGCACAGCAGCACTTCGTATCTACAGGCTGCGCTTGCATTTTGGCATCCAATAGTTCCAGATATTTTCCTCAAGTTTACTGTGTAATCTGATAATTTAGGGCAAAAGACTATGCATGAGAATCCCAGTGTTCACTTTCTCAGGTATACTTATCCACAAGAACTACCCAATAAATCAATTAAATCTATTTTTTTACATTTTTCTATGTCTTTTTTTTCCCTCCTCTTCATGTTAAAAACTGTCTTTAGCCTTTTAACAGCATTTCAGAGACACCCACGCTCTGCAATATCATGCTTCAGAGAGTAAAATATCTTCAATCAAATACTTGCTTATTTTATTAGGCTGCTAAAGAAGCCAATCTCTGCTCAGAGAAACCTGCATATAAAGCAACTTGAGCAACAGAATCATAGAATCACAGAATGGCCCGGGTTGGAAGTGACCTCAAGGATCATGAATCTCCAACCCCCCTGCCACAGGCAGAGCCACCAACTTCCCCATTTAATATTAGACCAGGCTGCCCAGGGCCCCATCCAACCTGGTCTTGAACACCTCCAGGGACGGGGCATCCACAACCTCTCTAGGCAGCCTGTTCCAGCACCTCACACCTCTCATAGTAGAGAACATAACAAAAAGTTTTATCTTAAAAATCCTTCTTCTTTTTGGAATATTTCTTATGTTCATTTTCAAACAGTTGCACATAGCCCCACCAGCTTAGGCACAGTGGGGTCTTTTGATATGGCTGCAATATCTGTGCTTTGGCACAGCTTCTCCCTGCTCTGTGATGCCTCCTGCCTCTGATGTCTGCATGCTGGAGAGCTGTGCTTTGAAAGTAAGTCACAAAGAAAGGGGGAAAAAAAAATCTACTTTGAGATTAGGAGTCTAGATTAAAAAAAAAAAAAAAAAGAGTAAAGAGAAAAAGAGAAAGTAGAACTCAAATATGGATGGAAGAGGCTGTGTAATACTTTATTTCAGACATTGTCTTGGACCACTCTATCAGTGGCAAAATTCTTGTCCTTATTGCAGTGATTCCAGAGTTTCACTTCTTTTGTATTCCTGAGAAGAAAGGAGATGATCAGGAATAAAATCATGACTGCATGAATATTCTGCAGCACTTTATTATATAAACTGTGACCTTCCATTCCTTGAAAGCTTTTACTCATTATTCGTGGGGGGGAGAGGGCAGGGGGAAGAAAAAAAAAATTAAATGCTGCAGACAAGCTGTTCTGTTTGAAAGGTGAGGAAGATGTCTGGGAAAATGGTATTTGAAATCTCTAGAAAAGAGTTTGCAATTCATGTTGTGGGATATCAAAATATAAGGAAACTTCACCTTCCTCTGCTGAAACAAATAAGAAATCAAAATAAATAGAATAGAAAAATAAATAGAAAAAGAATGGAAATAATAATTTTAATAAAAAATACTTGAGTAAAACATGACAAGGGTAATGAAGGAGTTTCCAGGGGATAAATTTGAGGAAGTAGAGAAATTTGTGAAGAAAAGTAAAAATAGATAATGGGAAATTTTTTAGTGGCCAACAGAAAAAAAGATCAAAATAATTACCTATTGAGAGAAAGAAATGCAGGAAAGAGGCTGACCTGAAGAGGAATGCAAAGTAAGTGTCACTTGAATTGAAAAGGGACAATGAATGTCTCAGTGAAGGAAAAGTACAGAAGCGAGAAGAAAGGATTGAAACATGCCAGGAATTATGGAAACATGTAATGGGAAGTACAAGGTGGAAGATAGTATAGGAAAGAAACAATGGAAATCAAGAGTGAATGCTGTCTTGGAAGGATATACCCTGAGTAAGTTTGCAGATGACACCAAGTTGGGAGGTGGTGTCGATCTGCCTGAGGGTAGGGAGGTCCTGCAGAGGGATCTAGATAAGCTGGATCACTGGGCTGGGGTGAATTGGATGAGGTTTAACAAGGCCAAGTGCTGGGTCGTGCACTTTGGCCACAACAACCCCATGCAGCATTATAGGCTTGGGGCTGAGTGGTTGGATGACTGTGAGGAAGAAAGGGACCTGGTGGTGTTGGTTGATGCTCGGCTGAACATGAGACGACAGTGTGCCCAGGTGGCCAAGAGGGCCAACAGCATTCTGGCCTGCATTAGAAATAGTGTGGCCAGCAGGAGCAGGGAGGTGATCGTCCCCCTGTACTCAGCACTGGTGAAGCTGCACCTCGAGTACTGTGTTCAGTTTTGGGCCCTTCACTGCAAGAAAGAGACTGAGGCCCTGGAGCGAGTCCAGAGAAGGGCAACGAAACTGGTGAGAGGTCTGGAGCACAAGTCTTATGGGGAGCAGCTGAGGGAGCTGGGATTGTTGAGTCTGGAGAAGAGGAAGCTCAGGGGAGACCTCATCGCACTTTACAACTTCTTGAAGGGAGGTTGTGATGAAAAAGGGTCTGGCCTCTTCCCCCAGGCAAATCGTAGGACCCGAGGAAATGGCCAGAAGTTGTACCAGAGGAGGTTTAGGTTGGACATTAGTAGAAACTTTTTCTCTCAGAGAGTGGTCAGGCACTGGAATGGCCTGCCCAGGGAAATGGTGGTGGAGTCACTGTCCCTGGCAGTGTTCAAGAGGCGCCTGAAAGAGGAGCTACAAGATATGGTTTAATAGCTTGCGGTACTAATAGGAATGGGAAGGCGGTTGGACTAGATGATCTTGCAGGTCGTTTCCAACCTTGTGATTCTATGATTCTATGATTCTATGATGTGGACAGTTTCAGTGGTTGGGAAGGTAAGATACTTCTGAAGGGATGATTTTTAGGAAATAGCAATTCTAAGAAAGAGTTAAGCAAAATGAGAATACTGAAGAGTGTATCATCTTGATCTCATCCTTTCTTCCTACCACTTAGCATCATTTCCGTCATTTCTATGCTTTCACCAAGATCTCACCTATGCTTCCCCTCTTCATCGTTATTTCCCTCAGCTCCTATTCATTGATAGGAACAGAGCCTGACCAGCCCCAGCAGGTTGTGGTGTATTACAGCACCTCATTGTACTGTCTCACGGAAAAGGAGAATGGAACATAGCCTGCCATGAAGACTACCTTGCATGGTGGAGGAAGGAGACAACCCAGTAGGAAATCTTCCTCCTCTACTAGCTGTTCAGAAGAGGAACTCTGGGGTTTCCAGTTGCTTTCTCAATAAAGGAAAATAGCTTTTACTTAAAACAAGATAGAGACCACCAGAACGTTCTCATATCAGTTTTGGGAAGGAATAATTTGCAGAGTGGCTGCCTCCTTCCCTAGGCAAACTTCTTGTGGGAATTGCCAATAGAGTAAGTAACAAATCTGCGTTAATCCATTCCCAGAACCAAAGATCACAAAAGGAAGAGGAGAAGCACAAACACAAGAAGACACAACTGGTAGGCAAGATGAAAATGTGTGGAGAAAAGATACAATAATACTATCAGTGTGGAAGAAATTAATGACACAAGCTTGAGTACAGGAAAAAGATAAAAATAAGTACCAGCCTTTTCAGTGCCTGTCGTACAGGACCCTCTAGCTTCCATCCAGTCCAGTTTTTTTATACACTGCTCTACCACTTCCAACCCTCTAGATCTTTATGCTTCCTATTAATCACAGTAAATGGTGGTAATAGTCCTCAAGAGTGCCCAGCACAGCTACTTGCAGTACTGCTTACTTCAGGAGCATTCTCTGTAACACCCTAATCTCAGAGAGACAAGAGAACTAAACAATGATCATATTATAATAAGCATTATTCACTTCAGACTGCACATAGTCAAAGTGCAGAAAGCTGAATTATAAGCTTTAACAGTGGAAGAGCATTTCCTCCCACACTATGTTCCTGCTGGAGAAGAAAAAACAACCCTGCACCATCCTCTCCATGTTTTTACCATTTTCCCCTGTTATCCTAGAGCCTTTGCAACATGGAAAACATAAACTGCAATGCAAAAAAAAAAAATTATTACCTCACTGCTTTTGTCATTTCAATTTTTTTTTACATCTTCTGTTTAAGGATGATAATGACAAATCTGCTTCACTTTTATATAACTGTGGTTAATATACGGAGCAAAAAATAAGGGCATCAAACATATGTCCATAATAAAGGAACAAACATTGTGGGTTTGGGGGTTTTTCTATGTATGCACAAGGAAAAACCATTTTGCTCAGTATGTTTTATACATAATACTTTCAGAGACAGGAAGGTAGAAACAATGTTATACATAAATGAAGTCCATTGATTTTTAATTTTAGCCATTCATTTTAAGTCAGTGAAAGTAAAATAGTTGCAACTTACGCTCAACTGAACAATTCATGTAACATTTCTGAAAGTTGTGGAAGAAAATAGAAGCCTGAAACAAGCTAACCAACAGAGCAGAGGATAAGCAGAGCCTGCAGACAACTGGCAGTATTTTTCAACTTCTTACCGCAGCCTAAATTCCATTACCATGAGACTTGGAAGGACACAGCTGTTATTCTTTAAGGAACTAAAGCACTTGGCTGGCCTCCTAGCTCTTGAACAAAGTGTTCAGGGCTCACATGGCAACACTTAGCTGCATACAACGAATCTGTTTAATTTAACTTATTTTTCTAAAGGAGGAAAGAAAGGAATGAGTAATGATTGAAAAGCATCTGTGAAGGATCTGCTATACTTCGCATTTTTTTCTAAAATCTGTCTTCTTAGATTGTGTCATCCATCATCTACAGTACTGGAAAGCAGCACAAACATGTGGAAGTACTACAGATAAAAGGTGCAATGTCTAGAGGTTAGTTTAGCTTCCCAATGCACTGTCTGATGGAGAGTTTACAGAATAGGTGTGAAGAAAGCTAAATTTGTTTTCAGACTATCCACAACAAAATGATTAAAAATAATGGCAAAGCTTTTCTTTTTTTGAGCCACCTGTCTGTTGAATTGAACATACATGTTGTGAAGAATTCAGACTTTCTTGAATAGGATTTTAGTGTAACAATTTGAGTCTAGAGATTTCATAAAATCCAGATTTGGAAGTGGAAAAATAGCCAAGGGTGGAAAATAAACCAGGCTGGTAATACTATCTGATGAGACAAAACAAGTATTAGGTCAAACTAGGTGTGTCTGAAGCTATCCATGAAATACTGTACCAAGAAAATGACAAAAATAAGTTATAGAAAGAGAAAAATTCCCTTTCACTCTTTAGGAAAAGAAATTCATACTGACATAACTGAATGGCTACATATCTCATACTAGGATCAGTGTGTTCATATGAATGCTATGTAGACATACACAAAGAGTAAAGTAAGAAAAATTACAATGAAAATTTACTATTAATATGTGTAGGAAAAGTTCTGTGATTAGGTGAGTAGGCTTTATCCACTGTACTCAAAGCCCTTCAGTAGTCAAGTTTTTCAGTATACTGATAGGTAATACAACCTGTAAACATAGAATAGGGAGGCTCCATAGGGAAAATTTATATAAATTATCCTCAGTTTTTCATTCAAAATCTAACTTGAATCCTCTAATCTTTTAAACTATTTTCATGAACTTATAAAGTATGGTATTTCCACATCTTTGCACTGTTTGCTGATGTAATTGTTAGGGAAAGCAAATCTACAGAGACTGACTTGCAATTTTTGAGTTCATGGTTCATGGGCTTCAATTCCTCTACCTCTTCTTGTTATCACAGAATCATAGATTCATAGAATCCCTGGAGTTGGAAGGGACCTTTAAAGGTCATCTAGTCCCACTCCCCTGCAATGCACAGGGACATGCACAGCTAGATCAGGTTACCCACCTGATCCAGCCTCACCTTAAAAGTCTCCAGAGACAGGGCATCAGCCACATCTCTAAGCAACTTATTCTAGCACCTCACCACCCTCACTGTAAAAGATTAAATCTCCCCTCTTTGAGTTTCAAGCCATCTCCCCTTGATCCATTACCACAGACCCTGCTATTCCATTCCCTGGATCATTTTTGTGGCCATACTCTGGACACACTCTAGCAGGTCCGTGTCTCTCCTGTACTGAGGACTCACTGGATGCAGTACTCCAGCTGAAGCCTTACCAGCACAGAATAGAGGAGCAGGATCACCTCCCTCAACCTGCTGACCACACTTTTATGCAGCCCAGGATACTGTTGGCTTTCTGGGCTGTGAGGGCACATTTCTGGCTTATGTCCAGCTTCCCATCCATCAGTATCTCCAGGACCTTTTTGACAGGGCTGCACTCAAGCTTGTATTGGTAATGAGGGTTGCCTCAACCCAGATGGAAGATCTTGCATTTGGATTCGTTGAACCTCGTGAGATTCATCTGGGCCCACTGCTTAAGCCTGTCTAGGTCCCTCTGGATGGCATCCCATCCCTCTGGTGTGTCAACCACACCCTACAGCCTGATGTCATCAGCAAACTTGCTGAGGCTGTATTGCACCCCAATGTCAATGTCACCAGTGAAGAGTATTGGGTTCAGCACTGAACCCTGTGGGACACCACATGTCACTGATCTCCATCCAGACATGGAGTCATTGATCACCACTCTCTGGACTCAATCCTGCAGCCAGTTCTTTGTCCATTGAGCAGTCCTCTTCCTTTTTCTTTTCCTTTTCTATTTGCTTTTCCTTCTCTCATATCCCAAAGCCTATACAAAATACCCACTTATTATTTCTAAAGACACCTTCTCATGTTTGTCTTTGATTACTCTGTAAAATAAAAAATAAGAATGTGGAAGTGCTTAAGCATCCAAAGCATTCCTAGTAGTACAGAAACAGAAGAGCAGCAGAACTTCTATGAGTTTTGGAAAGTATACCATAACCTGGTGGAGGCACTCTTTATGGGAAATTGTCTTCATGTCTTCTCACTCTTTGCCTGTGGTGGACAGATTTATAGATATTTTATGATTTTATTTCATTCATTCATAGAACTTAAAAACCACAAGTACTGTTCTCTATTAACCAAATTTCAGGTACCTCATAACTCATGCTAGTCACAGAAGTATTTCAAATACTAATTCAAGTAATCTTCTCAATTACATTAAAAAAAAACACACTATAATCATACATTTAGGAATAATATGTTTGAAATAGCCACATTTCTTTTACATGGAATAAAAAACAACTAGAAAGTTTCAAAGAATAGTACTCTACTTTGAGTAGAGACACTGGAAGTTTAGGTATTTTTTGTTATGATTTTTTTTTTTTTTAATAATCTAATTATTCTTGTAAGAAGCCTGATATTTAAAGCTGAAAATTAAATACATTATGGGAGAATAAAATTTTGGCATGTATGGACTTAAGTATGATTACCAGTAGTTCTCTACCTCGCATGCCAGCTCTGTCTGTGATTTGCCTTATGATTTGAAATTAAGAAGGATGAAGTTTCTAAGAACAAGTAATTTGCATTTAGGCTAAATTATATGAAATAAAATGTACAAACTTACAGTCCTTTCAAGCCTTTAAGTCACTGAATATCTCTATCCCAATTTTACCTGTAACTTTACATACAAGCTGATCCACTTACTGTATTGGCTTATCTATCTGAGCTCTGCTGCTGAGAAACACAGTCCTACCCTGTGTGCTCTTAGGGAACACTTTGGCATCACCTCAGAAGAGGTACTGAAATGTGCCAGGCTTCATGCTCGTGACTAATTTTGGTACAAGGAATTGTGGCATAATACCCAGAGTACTCCCATGTATCAGAACATGCAAGCTATAATTTCAGAATGCAGTTCTAACCTGGCACTGATACAAGCCTGCCTTCATACCCACAGCTCTGCTCAAGCAATTATTCAGCAACATCTTACATTCTGGACTGTTTCTCTGTACCCCTACATAACATATCTAACTGCTATATATCAGCGGTAAAAGGAGATAATAGTGTGAATTTCATTTCACCTCCCACTTTTACACGTGGAAGAATGGAAGACTTGAGAACCTCTGAATTATTTTGTTCTGTTGCTCTACAAAGGAGGTGCTAATCTTTAGAAGGAAATGATGAACCAGTTTCTCCAAGTATGAGAATGACTGATCTTCAAGGTCAGCAAGCTATCAGTGACACTATCCAGTATAACTTCTTGCTGACTAGCACGAAAAGAAGGAATTGAGTGTCTTCAATGCATTTTTCATCCTCAAAATCATCTTCTGGGTCCCATGGAGAGATGACAATTCTGCCATTGAGAACAGAACAGCACCAACCTATTAGTATTTTCTCTCTTGTGTTTCTTTCCTCCATCTGCTTCTGCTTCCTGAGTGTCATATTCATTTGAACGGTGTTTGGTTGAAGTTCCGTCTGGCCTCTTAGGACTTCATTATCACCAGAAGGGAGAAATACTGAGTGGTTCTCAAAGATTTTCCTATGTAAATGTTGACCTGAGAAGCAGCAAAAATCGCTGTTTTGTTTGTTTGTTTGTTTGTTTTTGCATAGCATGAACGGTGCCTTGTCCATTTTGCTCAAAAGCACAGAGAGGAGACTGTGTTTGGATAGCCTAGAGTTCAAAGTTCTTTGGACATACAGCTTTCCAGCAAACCTGTAGGCTCTCACGTAGCCTGTGAGTTCTTTCTCAACATTATGCTAATAAGGCCTGCTTGTTCGACTTTCTCTTAGAATACTCCCATTCTTCAAAAGACATTTTGACAACAATTTTTTAATTATTTTCCATTTCTCCATTTAAACTACAATGTTTAGAAGCAGTATTTCCTGAAGGGAACTCATTCTTACAAATTTAGACATGAGAGATTGCCTTGAATCTGGGAAATACTTGATATAGCAAAAAGAGATGGAGAGTGCAACTCATAAAGAAGACTTGACCTCTGATAATTAGGTATTGAGATTAAGAATTAGTATTTTCCAGTAAGCCCATGTAGAGATTACTGTGTCCTTCACTAATCCACATTTGTATTTTTATATGTTTAAATAAAATTGATGAGCACAAAATGAGATGTGTACTCTGTAACCCACACCCTTACTTGAACTCTGAGAGAACAGAGACATTTGGAACACTCTTCCACATGCCACTTTGATCGCTGGGCTATTGGTTATGTCAACACAATTCTGTCTGTTCTAGCCAAGGAGTCTGTCCTGAAACATCTCCATCATTCATGCTCATTGTGTTTGTTTTATTTGTATCAGATTTGAGAAGCTGGGGTGTTTTCCCACTGCAGAGATCTTAACAAGTAAAATTACCACGCACTCTCAGCGGCAGCTTCATTACACTTTTGATTCATTTGCATCCTGGTGGATGAAACATGGCTCTGAAGTTGAGGAGAGTTTTGCTCTACCAGTTTTCTGCTGAGTAACCTTGGGAAAACTCTTTGCTCCTTGCTGCCTTGTCCCCCGGATAAATACAGGTACTCCTTTACAAAGTGCCTTGAGATCCAAGCAATTGCTTCATGAAGGTTATCAATTTCATATAATCTCTGTGGCCACCCTCTTCTTTCCCCATCTGATTGATTCAGGCCAGTGTTTGCACTAACATGGAATGTTTGTGTGCTCCTAACCATTCATTCAAGGGCTTTTAATTCAATCAAAGCTACTTAATTCCTATTTGATATTATCAAAGAACTTTGTTTCACACTGCCAAAGAAATGTTATTACATCTCTAAAATTGTTTTCCAGAAACTAACCTCTATATTCATAGCAAATCAAAACAGAATGTAATCAACTCAGTTAGCTTTTGACAGATGTGTAAAGCAATTTTATGCTACATGGCTTCCTTGCGTCTGATTTCTACAGTGTCAGGATACATTAGTTAAAAATGAGGTTCACCAAAAATGAGGTGGGTTGTTTGCCACTAGATAATCCTTCTCTACACACTGTTATTCTTTACTTCAGACATTTGTATTTTGAGTTTAGTGCTGGCAAACTGTTTTGCTCCAAGAGTATGCTGTCTTCCAGAATTCCTTTACTAAAATGTCTTAACACTAACATTACTCCAGATGTAAAATTAAAATATCTTTGAGGACATACTTAGATTTAAATATGTGTGCTGCCAATTATCTGTCTTGAAATCAATTATACTCACTCTTTAAGTTAAATAATTAATCTGCTCTTTCAAAATTATTCTTTACTGCCCACTCCTGGTCAAAGGAAAGTAGCTCATACTCAAAATCCATGTTATTCTGACTTCTGAGCATTTGAAATTGAATCTGAGGCAGGCAGCTATTCCAATAAGGGCACAAATTCACTGAACAGTCATGACTTACATTCAAAGCCATTCTGGACTGGATTTGAGCAAGTGTCTATGCATCCTTGTACTTCTCCACTTAGTTGTGCATTCCCCTCTATTTTCCCTCCTCACTGCTGGCCATAGCATAAATTACAACATTCTTGATCTTCATCAGACTGCAAGTAAAATGAAAGAAAGGTATTAAACTTTATTTGCATTAAATTCAGTAATGATCCTAGAACAATTGTTTTTCTTCTCAATCTTAGATGACAAACATCACATGAAGAAGAAATATGTAAGAAATACAACTTTGGTTTTGAATGGAAAAAAAATAGCTTATTAAGATAAAATATATTAGCTTGAAAAAGAATGAAAATATAATCTGTGCTCTGAACAAAGTACATAAATAATTAACTCCCCAAAGCAAGAATAAAGCTTATTTGAAACAGATACTGTACTGCACAAAGACATCCCTTGCAAGTTGATGGCGTTAGTCCTCAGGATCATAGAATCATAGAATCATTGAATCATAGAATGGCTTGGGTAGAAAAGGATTGTAATGATCATCTGGTTTCAACCCCCCTACTATGTGCAGAGTCGCCAAAGCAGGATCTAAAGCAGTTCTTGATATTATTTCTCCTTCTCCCAGTTCAGGCTTCGAAAGGAAATTGTCAGTTGCTGTTTTAGGAATAATGGACAGGCTGATGAATTTCCAAAATAGTTATTGAAGATAAAGCATAAAAAAATAAATTTGCAGTTATATTAAAGCAAATGTTTTCAGCAAAGGAGATTTAAATGTAAGGTGAGACCCATAGCAGTCTGTTCTTGTAATGTAGGGGAATAAGAAATGTCACTAGTTCAGAAAACAAATACACTATCATAAACAGACTTGGTCCTACCTTTCTTGCTATTACAGCTAGTTACACTCCTTGTAAATTCAGTGCTTTAGGTCTTCCTGAAATTGTGTTTTTTGGGGAACCACATGCTTATCCCACGGAGACAACAGTTAAATTTTAGCTCATCTGTGTCTCTGGTTGGGGCTGTCTCAAGAAATTTTTCCAAGACAGTCGTATGGTGGGGAGGGCTTCTCCAAAGCAGTGTAGATGCAAACTAGTTGCTGATGTGCTTTTTTTCCCCCATTATATACACTGTTCTGTAATTCTTTGGTATCAACTCTCTCATGTTTTGTTTGTTTGTTTCTTTGTTTGCTTGTTTGTTTCCAGTCCCTTATTCCCACTTCAAAAACACCCACAGAATTCTTTCTTTAGTGCCCTAGGATTTATCAGAAGTATTCACAGTAGCTAGGGATCTCATTGCTTCTGATCAGTAGCAAACATTTACATTTGGGAGAAGTGCTCATCTGATTTCCATGGGATCTGTTTTCACAGAAAAGCTCTATGGTCCTATCGCTTGCTATTCTTGCCAATGCTTCAAACATGAATATGCAACGGTGATATTATTCATGGCACAGTTAATGGTAATAGCTTTTCCCCCCAAATTAATGCGAAAATATGTAACTCAGCATATTTAAATAACGTATTGAAATCAGAGCACAGCTTGAATAACATTTAAATTAAATCTGACAATATAAGAAATATAAAAAGGAGTATTCACAGTAGTGGAAATAAGGAATTTTGAAAACCATGTTTTCTAAAGGAGGAAATAATTAAAGGACTTACTTCAGTCAAATAACTTATGAGTTGCTTTATCAGCAAATAAAATCATGGTTAGATTTTAAGAGGCCTCCGTTTAATGAAATGGAGAACAAAGCAAGATATATATTGCTTTGCAGGAAGGCACAGAAACCCAAACCAGCAGATTATTCTCATGAAAGAAATCTCATTTCTTGCAGCTGAAACCTTTGTGCCACTAAACGCACTTTTTAAAACGTGCTAAAGCACATCTCAAAACAAGTGGCTGGATAATAAGGATCTCAGAGTCACATTTCTGAATGGCGGAGCCCAATGGCATACATGAAAGCAAATACCTTGGAAAATACTCTTTTACAGTTACAGAACCTTCTTTTGGGTCAGAGACATGGAGAGTACTTCAGTGTAGTCATTTGTTGTTCTGTATTTCACAGCTGCAGTGGAAATAGAACCAAGATACAGCGATTTTGCAAATTGCAAGCAAAATTCTAGACACCAAATTAAGTGCTATGGGCCGGAGTTTCATACGACCCAGCTCTGACTTTATTGTCATTTAATGTCATTCTACAGCCACCTGAAAGGAGACTGTAGCAAGGTGAGGGGGTTCAGCCTCTTCTCCCAGTAACTAGTGATAGGATGAGAGGTAATGGCCTTAAGTTGTGTCAGGAGAGGTTCAGGTTGGATATTTGGCAAAATTTCTACTTTGAAAGAGTGGTGAGATATTGAAAAAGGCTGTCTAGGGAGGTGATGGACTCACTGTCTCTGGAGGTAGTCAAGAAATTTGTGGATGTGGCACTCAGGGACGTGGTTCAATAGGTATGGTGGGAATGGGTCTATCATTGGATTAGATGGTACTAGTGGTCTTTTCCAACTTTTATGATTCTATGATATAAATATTTTTAAAACTGTAGCTGTAAGTGCCCTTCCTCACTCTCTTTTTGTAGTATATCCAGTAATGTCATATATTTAACTGAATGTCACAGTCTTCAGCCAACAGTGATTTACTCTGCAGAATAAAAAGAGTCCTTTACCTTGTTGCCCATCGATCAAAGATATCTCCTCCAATTTAGCATTTTACTGTTGAGCACAGTCAGAAATACTCCTCAATGTTTTTACACATTTCCTAGCCCTGTGTATCTTCTGGATCTTCACACTGAAGATTTTAATAATTTTTTTTACATACAGTTTCAAATTTACTCAAAATCTTCATCACCTACTGTGCTAAAAAAGATTGATCTTCAAGGTCAGCAAGCCTGGTGATACTACCCAGTATAACTTCTTGCTGACTAGCATGAAAAGAAGGAATTGAGTGTCTTCAATGCATTTTTCATCCTCAAAATCATCTTCTGGGTCCCATGGAGAGATGACAATTCTGCCATTGAGAAGTTCTGTCTGGCCTGTAAGCCTCTTAGGACTTCATTATCAGCAGTGGTTCTCAAAGATTTTCCTATGTAAATGTTGACCTGAGAAGCAGCAAAAATAGCTGATTTTTTTTTTTTTTTTTTTTTTTTTTTTTTTTTTGCATAGCATGAACAGTGCCTTGTCCATTTTGCTCAAAAGCACAGAAAGAAGACTGTGTTCAAAAAGTCAGTTGTCTATGGGAAACCTCTTTCTCTCATTTTCAACCCTGTGGACTTGTTTTCTTGATACTAAGTTAATGTGGAATCATGACAAAACAATCCTGCTTGATTAGTTTCCTTTTAGAAGAAAGAAGATCCCATCCCTCAAAAGATACTTTGCAGTGGAAATGTGAAAGTTAATGGTAAAAAATGAATAAAAGTAAGAAAATGTGATCGTTGGGCAGAGGAGAAGTAATAGCTTTTACCCTTCAACATACTTCTAAGTTCTTCAACATGTCTCTAATATCCAATTCTGCAGAGGAGAAAGGGAAAATTAGGCAATTGTATTAGTTCTATGTGTGTGGACAATGAATATATTTATATTCATGGATATATATGTCTCTATATGTATGTTCATATTCATATATATCTATATTTTATACCTATATTTTACAGTTCAAAGGTATAATTTTTTGACGGGTATCCCTCTTCATGGGGATTGTATGGAGATTGACTTTGGTTTACTCTAACTGTTAGCTCTATACTATGCAGATCCAATGAATCACATTGTCTCTCTTTAGAAACCATAGTCTTTCTTATATCATGTCTAGAGTCCTATGCCTAGCACTTGTCTTTGGCTATCAGAATTTCAGATCATAGTTCTCCCTGTGGACACTTAAATGTCATGCAATGTTACAAAAGCTCTAAACCTCAAATTAGTTTGAGTGGATTGGTCTGAGTGGATTTCTTACAACTTTTCATGCTGACTTGCATCTAAGGCAGGAAGAAATACTTGCTTTTGACATTGTAAAAAGTCTTATCCATTTGAACTCTTAATTCTTTATAGAATTCAGATAACTAGAGGAATTACATTTCACATTCTTCTAGGCATAAACAAGATATTGGGTATAAACTGTCAGTTCTTATAAGGAGATACAAATAATCTCCTGCCAGTCTCCTTGAACGGAAGTTCAACTTTTGCTTTCTGTTAGTAAATATTGTCTGGTTGCCCAGTTTTCACTTCAGTGAAAATCCTCCCAAGACAAACAAAGTTAGACAAAATGCCTAAGGGTTTGGATCCAGTACTTAATATAGAAAATGTGTTTTATTTCAGCATTGGATAAGACATTAGTTGCTCCAGTATAAAGATGAGATAAAGTGACATTTACCAGTTATTATCTGAAAGGATTTTATTTCCCTTTACAGTTTTTGTTGATTTCCCAGAAAAACGCTGTTGTATACAAAGGAAAAAAAATGCTCAATTTATTTTTATCTTAATTCTGTCAGTTTTGACAGCAAACTTTCTGTTGTTGAAACTGCAAACAAAGAAGTGTTTGATAAAGGAAGAGCTGTAAGAAACATAGTGCTTGGAAAAAAAATAATCAGTTCACAAACAAGTTATAAAAAGACAAAGGTTTGATAAGGAAATTGCATCTGAGTACTTTTAAAAAAATGGAAAGAGCAGAATATACAGTTACCTTCCTTATGACGGCTGTTATCTTTGTGTCAGCAAATATTAGTTTCTGTATTTTGAAAAAAATGCTGTTAACTTCATAGAATCAGCTTTTATGACATATCCAATTGCTTTTGTTAATTTTTTTAAAAAATGAGTAGATATTATTGTTAAATAACACCACTTACTAAATCAGTTTTCTGTGAAATGTTTTTCATTCGAAAAATTCTCATCTTTTTTTCATAATTTTATTCCTACCCACTATCTTCCAACTCTGTA
Source organism: Phasianus colchicus (assembly GCF_987193195.1). NCBI lineage: Eukaryota > Metazoa > Chordata > Aves > Galliformes > Phasianidae > Phasianus > Phasianus colchicus. The sequence continues at coordinate 155,900,071 of NC_143436.1, forward strand.
ATTATGTCTGCCAAGTGATAAAAATTAAGAGCCATGTCATCTTGCATTGAGAGAGATTATTATATCTCTGTGGATGTGATTCAGATTACTCTAAATGAATCAGTTGAATTCTGGCATTAGCCAATTATTCTGGTTTTCCTGGTTATCAGTAAAGAGACATGGACAATCCTCCAAGAGATTTATTACATCTGCCTTGCATGTCTATTTGGGGATATCTTTGATAAGTGCTTTATTTGCTTTTTTTTTTTTTTTTTTTTTTTTTTTTTTCTGCCATTGACTGTAAAAGCAGTTTATATCAGCTAGGTTTTATTTTTCAGATGGCTCAAGTTAGGTGGGATCATGAACACAGAGATTTTTAGTACCTACATGCAAATGTCGCACAAAATAGGAACGGTGCACAAATTGAATGCTGGCTCCAATTGGAGGTAATTTTCCTTCAATCAAATAAGTGTTACTGATTTGAAAATTTGATAGACTAGGTTAACCAGCTTGAGCCAGAGAAAGAATAAATAAACTTGTAGGTTTGGAATCTCTTTTCTTTGTGAGGAGTTTTGATGAGTTCCTCCTTTGAACTCACTAGCAAGCATGCCACGCAGGTTTTTGTTTTAGTTAAACATAGTATTTTCAGCAGGAAATCTGCTGGATTTGTTTGCATCCTTCATGCTGTTACAGCTACTCCAAGGAGTAAGAGATAGCCAAAAATCCAATTGGGAAACTTAGTCAGAGAGAGTTTGGGTTGACAACGTATGTATTTTATTTCTCTTAAAACTTAGTCTGGAATTCCTGGAATGGCTGTGCTATACGCAACAACAATAAGAAGAGGGAATATTGCAGCAGTAACTTTTTACTTGAAGCAACTTTACTAGTGGATAATTAAAGACACAGTAAATCAATTTTAGGACCCCCTACAAATCAGTTTCTGGATACCTGAGCAGGTATCACCCTTTTCAGCTTGGTCAGAAAATGTCTGCCTCATCTAATCTGCCATATTTCTAATGTGTGCATTCCCAGGGAGCTTAATTGCTTCTCTGAGAACCATTTCCATGGAGCAGGAAGGAAAATCCTCAATAAAACTCTAGAAGACTGAAAGTGTAATGAGCAAAACATGTTAATATGATTCTCAGGTAGCTTTCTAAACTTTAACAGATACATTGGGAATGTACTTAATTGTGCATCATCCCAGGAAATCAGTTTGGCCCTAGGTAGTGAATGGTATTGACTGCTGAGTAATGAGGGCCGTTCTGAAAAATATTTCTATTTAATGGATATCATTTGGCAAGGGCCAGTGGCCTAGCTTGTGTTTAAGTACATGACAAAAGAGATTTTCAATTTTCTAGTATAGAAGTAGCCAAATAAATAAATTAAAATAAGTAATTAAGGTGGAAGAAAAAAATGTATCTGTCTGTGTTTATGCATTACCATATCTTATTTTGAGTAATTCACAGCATTAAATTGCATCCAAATCTGCAGGAGACCATTTAAACATTATTTACTGCTGGATGCTAGCTATATTTGTCAGCATTCCAAAAAAGTACAGTTGACAATGAGTCATAAATAAGAGATTAATTAGTGCAGTACTTGGAAACAATGTTGCTGACTCAGATATTCAGTATCCACTTCACAAAGGTCATTTGCATATGTTCTGCCCTCTTATAATCTGCTGAAAGACTTAGAAAAAGGAGTTTGAAAATGTTGGTGGCTGAAGGGAAGAGAGGGACAAATAAGAAGGACACATGGTAGTGCCTGCTGAAGCCTCAGAACAAAGGTAAACAGCCTCACATGAAACAATCTGAAAGAGTCAGTGAAGGTGGCAGGATTGATGCCTTTGGAAACACAATAATAGGTTTTATATTTAGAAACTCAAAAGCCAACCATGAAAGTGTCTAATCGGTTTACACTCTTGATTTAAGCCCAGTTCCCTTATTCTGCATTTTATTGCATTTTTGCTGAAGTCACTGGGAATTTTGCCAATGCTCCCAGTGGGAGAATTAGATCTACTGGAAAAGCATTTTCAGATATTAAAGAGAATTTATAGGAGTATAAAAAACTGCATGCATGCTACAGATGAAACAGACATCACATATTGGAGATGACATATATGTGCCAAACTGCAAAGCTATAGAAAAAATTAATTCATGGTAAGTTTGAGCTATCTTACTTATATCTGTCCCGTACTTCACTCTTAAACTTATTTAATATCCCAAATAATTTTCTATTCTTTGGTAACCTCCTATGACTTACTGCAGCATCCTAACAAATACCTGTACTGTTTTTTTTTTTTGAGGTTAGTCATCTTTTTAATGGCAAATATGAAATTCCTATGGAAACAGTTGCTTGCTTTTCCCAAGTCACACATGAAAAATCAGCAAAATTCCACCCTGATCTGTTTTTTTTGTTTTTGTTTGTTTGTTTGTTTGTTCCACTGCTATAAGTTCCAATTACCAGCAGGTGAGAATATGGTCAGTGAATCTAATGCTATGACTCCAGATCTCTAGCAAACCTTCTGATACTTATACTGATGGGGATGCAACTTGAATGAAATGGTGAAGCATTCCTTCCATACCATTCAGCACTGCACAGTCAGGAAAAACATGGGACAAATTTAATGTGTTATGATGGGAAATTTCAGGAATAAGTAGAAGTCTAGAAAATGAGACGTTTATGAAAACCTGAGAGAAATGAAGATTGGTTTAGTTTAGAGAAGCTGAGAATAAATAATAGAGGCATTTCTAAGAGAAAGGGTGTTTAAGGAAGAGACCAGATTGTTGACGATGATTATAGAATCTAATCAGAAAAAAATTTTTAAAAGGATTGGAACGCTCTCTGTTGGACACAGTTTGAAGTCAGGCTGTGAAATACAGATCTTCAGGATCCATTTTTTTCCTTACTTCTTATCTGCCGTTCTTTCACTCACAGATCTCTTTCTTTCTTTAGGCATGGTGTGTTGGAGACAAGAGACTCAGCCTCCAACTGAAGTCCTCAATTTGTTTCTAGGTCTGGATCTCAAATAAATAACTTTCTTTTTATTCCAGATGAAGTGCTTTAGGTCATTCAGAGTTTTATGACTTTGCGGCTTGCAACTGGGGAAACAAGTTGCAAGTGAAGAAATATTGCTATTCATTCTACCCTTCAAAAATAAAACATAAGAGATAGGAGCTGTCTGGAGAAGAGAAACATGCAGCAACCAATTAACAAATAATCCCTTTGACAAAAAACTGCTGAACCAAGAACACAGCCCCAGAAGGGCATGAGGAGAAAAGAAATTCCTGCAGGAAACCTGCTGCGCCTTTCCTGCTGACTTACCCTTCAAAGAAATTGTATCTAACAGTCTATAAGAGAAAAAAATGAAAATTTATCTCTGTTTATATTCTTTTACTATATTTTCATTTCCAAAGAATTGTTTCTCCCAGTTTGGAATTTGTTCATTGCATTTTTTTTTTCAAAGATGTTGACTGCTAAGCATTCTGTACACAGCCAGGCAGTATGATCCTGTAATTAAATGCTATTTAGAAAACATCATCACTATAAAATTTTCTAAGAAGATTAAAAATGACAGAGGAAAAAATCTTAAATGTCACATGAAAATAAGGAAGGAATTAGAAAGGTGACAGAACAGACAGAAAAATCATTTAGTGTCTACAATATCCCATTATTTTCTAGATCACAGAATTGGTGTTATTTGATTGACTTTACCCTCTATATCTACTAATAAATGTAAAATACCTTTATTGCTTTTCTACTGAAGACACTTTGAGCAGCCCCTTCTTCCCTCCCCCCCGCTTCCCCTCTTTTTTCCTCTTCCTATTTCTCTGAATTGCTCACAGTTAAAGGCACATTTGGATGCTTGTTATACAGAATACACATTTGGTCTCTTCACCAGTAGTTGACAGTAATTTCCTATACATTGTACTGTGGACAGTGGGAAAAAGCCAATTTTAACATTCCCATGTTCATTCTGAATATCTCTTCTCTTCTCCGTTTCTTTTCTTCTTTTCTTTTCTTTTCTTTTCTTTTCTTTTCTTTTCTTTTCTTTTCTTTTCTTTTCTTTTCTTTTCTTTTCTTTTCTTTTCTTTTCTTTTCTTTTCTTTTCTTCTCTTCTCTTCTCTTCTCTTCTCTTCTCTTCTCTTCTCTTCTCTTCTCTTCTCTTCTCTTCTCTTCTCTTCTCTTCTCTTCTCTTCTCTTTTCTGTTCTTTTCTTCTTTTCTTTTTTTTCTTTTCTTTTTCCCAAGAGAAAGAGTGCTTTTAAAAAATCCAGGGTTGATAAACTGTAGTCGAGAGGTTAAAAAAATGTATTCTTGGAGGCTTGTAGCAAAGGAATCTCACTACATTTTAAGGACAGTGCTAATAGAAAAACTTGCAGTTTTATCTGTTTTACAATAGCCATATGTGTTTGTTTTTAATTATAGCAACATGTATCAAGAATTTATCTTCAGGCTATTTATGAACCTGGAACTGAGTTTGTTGTGCAGCTAAGACTTCCGTTCCACATAAGGAATGCAATATCAGGTCTAGAAAGTGATGTGCACATGGCAGTATAAATATGCAGCCCAAAGTATCCCTAAATTTGTGCTAATCACAAATTCACTTACAGCAAAGATCAGGTAGGAGGTGGTAGTAGGGGACAATCATGAAGGCTTTGAGGAATTTGTAGCCATGCTGCTATCTCCCTTTCACTCTAGGTCAGGACAGCTGCATTCATTCTTTCAGGTCAGCCCCATTCATAGTCTGGCCACAATTTCTACTATAGCATAGATGTTGGTGTTAACTCAGTAGACATTTAGTGTGTGCTGTTTAAAGGACTAAGCAAAAGGAACTGGAATGCAGGGCGTTTCCTTCTTCTCCAGCGTTACCACCTTTGGGTAGAATCATGTTGGCTCTCCTGTTGCCTTCTTTTGGCCTGCATTTCAATCCTTAAAGTGACACAGTTGCAACAGGAGAGATGAAGACACCCTTGTCTGAAAGCTTTGTGTTGCTCTCCTGAGAGCTGGAAATAGAAGATCTGTACCTCATCAAAGAGAAAAGAGCCAAGACTTGAAGGTTTCCTCCGTCTTCCAATTCAGTCCTCTAACTTTTCTGTGGAATCAGCATCAGTAACAATTTTACTACACCTCAAAAAGTAATTTGGGGTGCTCCCAAGTTTCAGATATCTAAGCAAAAAGTAGAACCATATGGTTGTAAGCACATATGATATTAGGCAGGATTTGAAGAGGATTTGAGGAGGATTTTGAGGATTTTAGCTATTTACAGTTTTATAGGGAGTTAAAATCTATTCTGCTGAAAAGTGGGAAGTTTTGGAGCACAAAAGCTCTTCCTCACATCTAAGTTAGAAGACTACAGAGTTAAACACAAAAAATTTTTAACTACAGATTGCCACTGCCACATGGATATTATTTACCAAGACAGCTAACTTGTCTTGTATGTCTTTGTTTACAGAGCTAGCTAACACTGGCTTCAGAGACAGTCAGATATCTAAATACCTTTAAGATTTCCATTGTGTAACCAGAGAAAAAAAAGGAAAATCCCTTGGGTTTCAATTTATTTTAAGAGCAAGTCAAATGAATGTTGCCTTTCTCGCATATATAGTTTTACAACATTATTTTCTTTGTTGCCAGCTACTCCAGTAACAGTAGTGTTTGTTTCTTGTAAGTACATTTTAACTGTATTTTCAAAATTATTTACAGAAAATGAAAAATGTGTGGGACATGGGGAATACTGGCATTCAAGATAAAGTTACTGTTGAAAGAGATTTTGAGACATAAAATAAACATTTTTTTTCCAAATAGTGTAAGTATATTACTGAAAGATCCCTCGGTACAGTAAGCACATTTTATTTTTCACAATATTTTTATTTATTCTTCATCAAAATTACAGTGATCTGAAACTTATAGCCAAACAAAGTTAACACAACTCTGTTAAGTTGCTGTGAGGACACCATAGTTCAGGTAAAGATAATTATCAAATTACATACCACATGCCATTTGTGCTCTATGTCCACAGGAAAACATTCTTCTGACTATCCCATTCATAATCTTTTTTCTTTTTTTTTGGTCAACCAATAGACCCTTGTGCCTATCTTCCCAAATGCAAGAGAACACTGTCTTTTTTCCCCCTGAATTTTGTCATACGAACAGTATTTTGAGCATGTGTTCCTCTAATCTTTGCCAATACATTCTCTTCAACAGTCTGGAACAAAAAAATAGTTTTCTACCTCACCCTAGAGTGTCTTCTAGAAATGAGCTAGCAGTGTGCCCTTTTGGCCAAGAAGGTCAATGGTATTGTCACGGAGTTAACTAGATCAATCTATGCCTGTGACAAGGGAGCAGTAGGCCCCTCGGACCCCCGGCCCCACAAAATGGGAAGGGAAAAGAAAAAGGGATAGGGAGGTGTGAACTGGGCTCAAGTAGGGAAAAAAAACAGCAGCAACGATCTATGGAGGAAAACTTGTTTTACTATGATTTCGGAATGCAAGATAACACATTATAATACAATCCAATTGAAATGGAGACTAATAAATAAAATAGGAGAGAGAGAGAGTTCCTGAGACCAAGTCACACCCGATAAGCTTGGAATGGCTAGGAAAGCACCCTCCAGCACCCACTGCCAGGCAGTAAGAGACCGCCCCACCCAGAAGGGCCAGATCCCATGATTTCCATGATGTATAGGGGCAGGTACCTGGAATTGGAGCATTAAGACTTTAACTCCCAGTGCACTACATGATGTTATGATGTGGAATACTGAAGACCAAAAAACAAAAGCCATGACAGGTATCAATAAGGGCGCTAAAAAGAGCATGGCCAGCAGGTCAAGGAAGGTGATTCTCTACTTTTACTCTGCCCTGTTGAGGCCACATCTGGAGTACTGTGTCCAGTTCTGGGCTCCCCAATTCAAGAAAAACACAGAACCACTGGTGAGAGTCCAGTGGAGGGCAGAAAGATGATGAGGGGTCTGAATCATCTCCCTTGTGAGGAAAGGCTGAGAGACCTGAAACTATTCAGCCTAGAGAGGAGAAGGCTGAGAAGGAATCATTAATGATTATAAATACAAAAAGAGTGGGTGTCAAGTGGTTGGGGTGGGCTCTTTAAGGTGGAACAGGACAAAGAGCAATGGGCATGAACTAGAACATAGGAAGATCCATCTGAACATGGGAAAGATTTTCTTTACTTTGAGGGTGACAGAGCACTGGAACTGGAACAAGCTGCCCAGAGAGACTGTGGAGTCTCTTCTGGAGATATTCAAAACCCACCTGGATGCTTTCCTGTGTAACCTGCTATAGGAAACCTGCTTTAGCAGGAGGGTTGAACTCACTGGTCTCCAGTGGTCCCTTTCAACTCCTACAATTCTGTGATTCTGTGAATACCATAAGTTGTGGTGAAAATGTCATTGAACAGACTACTTCATCATCCATTTGTTTGAGACAGGAGTGATGCACTCAAAAAATGAAGATATCATTGATCTGTTGAAAGACAACAAATTGAATGGACTGGAGGTAACAACAGGAGATATCAGCAGAACATGTAGGTCATATTCAAAAGGCTATGTTCTAAATTATAAATAAAGTTTGGCCCATACAGATCTTTTTTTTTTTTTTTTGTATTTACTTTGTGATATGATCTGTTTTATAAAGTAAGAAAAAGTCATTGCACCTGATGGATGCAAAGATAAAAGTAGTTATTCTGACTTCAGTGCTCCTGTGAAGCAGAATTGTTGAAAAAAACAAGGCTGTTCACACACCAAGCACAAAGTTAAAATAGAAAGTTTTAGAGCTAGCACTCACTGCCTTAAAACAATATACTGATCCCTATTGCTAAACCAGTTTATATCACTTCCAAAATATTAGATTTTAATTTTAATTCCTTCCAAAATGTATGGGAAACATTAACTATATTTTATTTTCCATGCAAGACACACTAAGTTGTTTTTTTTGGTTGTTTTTTGTTTGTTTGTTTTCTATTTCTTCCCCCATTTGTGGTTCTGGTTGTTTTGTATTAAGAAATACATGTGAGCTAATATCTGGTACGGAAATAAAATGACAACTTACACATAAAGATGAGAAAGGTAAGACTCTAAGAGAAGTATTTATTCATCTATTGGCAGCCGGAAGCTGACCATGATGATAATGATGATACTCCATCAAACATGCTGTTTTGTTCGAAATGAGCACCATACTTTATTGATTCCCAGTGAAATTGCTCTGAGATTAATCAAAATACCAGCTGCCCCATTTATTGAGCTGTGAAATATTTCTATTCACTGTGCAGCTGTGTGAACCTGAACTAATCTAAAGGGCAGATCATCTATAAGAGAGCTCAAAATAGTTTTATTGCAGGCAGTTTGCCTAAGTATTAAATATTCCCTGCTCACGTGGGATTCTGAGATAGGACTTCCACCAAAGGAAACAATGCTTGCTGAATAGAGTGCAGATTGGTGTCAGTTTGTTATATATACATGGAAATTACAGAACTTTTTAGACATACACAATTTTAGGAAGTGCTTGGAAATCTCATGCCTAAACAGTATGTCAAGGAGCCCACTACCTTGCATAAGTTACTTGTGTTTTGCAAAATGAGATTCACTGTGTGGATGACAATTCAAGTTTTCCTGATAAAACCATGTGTTTATCTACTGAGTGTTAACCATGCAAGAGGTCAGAAGGGAATGGTATAGCCAACTAATTTGTGTTTTGACAGATGGTAAGTGATAAATTAGCATTAAAATCAGCCAACCAGCTTAAAGTTTTAATTTTAGTGCCAGCAAATATGTATACTGCTCTGGGAATTATGCTCTAATTAACCTTAAAGCATGTAGTACTGCTCTTTTACAGATAATGGGAGAATTAAGTGATTGCAACAGATTTTATGGTCATTTTCAAAGCATGACTGTTAATAAAAATTCAAGAAAACATATAGGAATACTCAAATATATGAAATGAAATCTCTCTTCTTGGCAACATTTTTTTCTTGACACATTTTCTATTTTTTTTTGTCAAATTTTATCTCCAAAGATAAATAGTACAGCGCTTTTCTTTGGTGAATAGTTGAACTGTCTTTAGTCACAAACCTTGGACCATATAGCTTGAAAGGGAGGAAAAGCCAATAGGAATAAATGAATTTATGTATGCATTTGAATATGCACTATGAAAAAACTGGAATTTCAGAAAATATTTTATATACACAATATATATATAAATACTTGCAGAATAGCCTTACTAACACCAATTTGGGAGCTTTGAAAAGAAATCTATCACTTTGTAGTTTCAAAGACTGTATTCAATCACAACCAGACTTTCAGGTACTGAACTAATAATACACGGGAAAAAAGACTTGATTGGGGGCATCTGTAAAGAAAGATAAAAAGAAGGCATGTGGGCATTTATTTCCTGATGTCTATTTAGCACAACCCCAGAATCAAGTAGTACTTTGGCCTTTTATTCTTCCAACCATCAGTCATTTCACACTTGATAAGGCTATCCTGAACTGCAAAGTACCTCCTGGCACTCTCTTGATAGAACAGAATGGATCAATAATGTATTTTACAGACAGCTGATAATGATACAAAATAGGAAGAGGAAATGTTTTGAGAATGACTGCACAGGTCCCTGAAATAGAAAGGGGAGGAGTGGATGAAAGAATGAGTGCAGGAACAGTGAACGAGACAAGGCAATTGTCATAACCCCTGGTCTGAGGTGAGAATAAGGAATACTCCTTGGAGCGAGATGGGCAGGCAGATGAGACATTTGACAGTGGGTACTGAGCTGACAAACGGCACTGGTCTTAAAGAAACAAAGAGAATGACAGAGTCCATGACAGACACTCATGCCACTGGGGAGGCATGGTCTTAGGGGAGCTGAGAAGGATTTCAGAGAGAAAAGAAGATATGAAGGAAAGAGGCATGAGATAGCACCCAGAATTACTCACAAAGAAGTCTTTGGCACAGAGCTAATCTGAAATAGGCACTAGCCTTGCCAGGGGGAAAATGAGGAGGAACAAGAGGATAGCAAATAGGACCACACCGGTGAAATACAAGGAGATAATGGTATTTGTCCATGACAAGCCCAACTAACAATAGCTGATGAAATGTGTAGTCTTCCTTCTGCTGCTGCCACTTCCCCATACGTTTTAATTACTTTGCATTTACTGTTGCCCAAATTAACAACACTATCTGTTGGGCAGGTGGAAGGGATTATGAACAATGTGTTGAGAATCTTGGCAAAATTCTTCCACAGTTTTTTAGTGGCTGTTGATCTAATTGGAAACCCTTGATCAATCACACAGATAAGCAAGGTCTTAATACCTGTAAGGAGTCTATTTGTGAAATGTACCTCAAGAAGAAGGATCAATATGATCTGTAACTTTGCAAAGACTGAACAAGCAGAAAAAAAAACAGACATGGTTTATATAAGGAAGCATAAATACAGGTGTTTCTTTGCTGGCTTACTTCTGGAAGAAAAAAAAAAAAAAAAAAAAAAACAGAACTAACAAACAAACCAAGAAAAAACAAAAACCACCAAAACACAAGGAAAGAAAAAAAAAAAGGCTGAAAGCGTTTATACAAAAAAATCTGAAAGTAGGCCTGAATTTGTGACTAGATGATAACCGTACTAAATTTGGAGAAGAATTCAGATATTGATTATCCAGTGTTGTTACAGAATTTTTTTTTTTTTTTTTTTTTTTTTTGCATTTACCAGAATAAAGAATAAAGTTGACAACAGCTTATTTCTATCTTTGAAAATGAAGATTAGATCTCAAGCTAATAATAAGACTACTATAGTACACATTGAACAGTTTTGTAGCAATGTTCTTCAACTGTATGCAATAATATGGAACAACCCATACTCATAATTACAAACTACATTCTGAAATGACTCACATACAAAATGGCTATTGAAAATAGTTGTCAAAACTATCAATACTTTCTCCTAAGTTATGTCCAGAAGTTGTGTGAGAGAATGACGTTGGCACAGGTCTAAAATGTATTGATTTATTACTGCATATAACACATTCTAATATGTTGTAATTTTCCCTCGTAACATACAATTTACCTTTGGATATAGTACCTTCATCTTTAGTGACTGCCTGAAGATATCAGAATAATCTTTCAGAATCTTTAAAACTAAGAAGAGTTCTATAACGATCTTTCTTCAGTGCATCTTAACTGTATATTCCTTGTTATAGCCTGAATTAAAAAAAGGATTTGAGGTGATGCTTAACAGAGTATTTACAGGCAACATTATTACTGTGGCACCGCAACAGAAAAAAAAAAGAAAAGTCTTTTAAATGGATACTCTTTCACAAGTTTTCCTGTAAAGAAACATCCTTTGAAAAAAACCAGCATGTTATTAATGATATTTAAAATCTTTTCAGTTCTATAATTTTTATCTGCTAGGGATTACAATACAAAGTGAATTCTGATAAGAAAATCCATTTGCAATATTCAAGGCTAAATTGAAAACAAAGAAATTATAAAGTGTGATGGAAAGAAAACATATAACAAAAAAGTATGATTTACTGTCCCTAGAGTGCTAGTATTCTCATTAATTTTCTGAGTATATACAATAGCATGTGTCAGGAACAAAGAGAAAGAGAGACAGAACAGAAAGCTACTGAAAGGAAAAACTAATTACATGAGGGAATATGAGTGAAATAAACAGCTTTTTGCTGTTTTGGTGAAGTGTGTAGAGAAGATCCTATTGAAGAACTATACAGAAGTCCAAACTGTTACGAAAACCACATGATGAGTCCCAAACTTTCAGACAACAAAGAGGATCTTATAATACGGGAATGCCCAAACTGCATCCAGGAACAGTGCAAATGCAGCCCATTAATCAAAATCAACTGTCCGAGCAGAATTATCAGCACCCAGGATGCAGGTACAGTTCAATCCAGGCAACAAAACATTGCAGCCATAAGAACTAGGGACCTGCTTCTTCACCAGCACAGCAAATTAGTAAGAATAAAAAGATTCAAGAAAACTCAGTTTTGCCATGTCAACAAGAATCCATCCTAAGGAGAAGAAACAGCAGTAGGAATTGAGTACTGAATTGGTCTGCATATTGTGAATGGCTTTTAAACACTTTTGCATATTACAGATGTGTGTGTTTTCCAGCTATTTTGCATTACCAAGAGTTTTGTCCATAAGGGCTCAGTTTCCTTTGAATGTGGAGCCATCACACATTAGTTACGCACACAGGCTTGTATTTTGCTACAGCATTAAGCTTGATATTCATTTAATAATTATGTATGGTGAAAATGCAGAGAAAAGGGTACTTTTAGCTTCAGACGCATCTGTTCTTTTGAAGCCCAAAGACTACTTCAAAACAAACAGCTATTTTATGTTTATATATAGAAGCATACAAAATATGTTTTAAAATGAAAATCATAATTAATCTATTTGGTACTTTTGATGTTTAATTAATGGATCCCCTAATTATTGAAAACGGTAGCAGAACAAATAGTAAGCACGTTGGTTTGGAGCATTTTTGTAAGGATTTGAGCACACAGGCATGCAGCAATATGTGCATACAGGAAAGTACTATGGGATTATAGAATATATTGCCTTTTAAATACAACACAGCTCTGGAGATTAAGCTTTTCTGAATACTCGATACACATTTTGGAGCTTTCATTCTATTGCAGGAATATCTATGGATTAAGGTTTTTAGCAGTATACATTCAGACACAATGAAGTATGATGACAGCGAACAAATATAAAAACAGGGCTATAGATGAAGGAAGAGTCTGAGACATGAACTTTGATATGTGGCTCTGAGTCACATAGCAGTTGTGTTATTATTTTCAAATACATTTACAGTGATGTGATTAAAGGCATTGAATATAATTTCCTTCTATCTATTCTTTCCTCTATTCTTTCCGTCAGTTCTTTCCTAAAGCAACACATTTCCTTCTATACATGAAACTAGTTTGAATTCAGTAGGATAACATTAATCCTTCTTAACTTCCTAACAGCAATTTTCTGTGAGATTATCCTTTCTTCTTCTTCAGCAAATACATAAATCAGGGCCATTTACAGGATGGGATGTGATCAGCGGAGCAGACATGCTCAGACTTCTGCTGATGCCCATTGTACTGGTAGTAATTTGCTATGTTTACAGATTTGCAAATAGAGAAAACATGCTAGCAGAAAGAAAATATAACAGGAACAAAAGGGAAATCTGGGGAAACCCCAGATTTAGTAATACTTAGCAGAGACCACAAAGAACAAGGTGATTCAGCTGTCATAATAAGCCCTTTCCAGTGAGCAATGAGCTGTGCCTCATGCCAAGGATACAAACAACCAGGTTCTTTTATGAGTTTTCTGCTGCCATCTCAATTGAAAACCTGCTCCAGAAGACAAGTTCTTGGAAAGTATTTGGGTTTTTTTTGTTTTTGTTTGTTTGTTTGTTTGTTTGCTTTAACACTTTGTTTGAGGAGTTTTGCCTGTTATGAAAAACCACTAAAGGCACTGAAATTTGACACAAATTAAAATAACCTTTTTTTTTTTTTTTTTTTTTAATGATTTATATCCACAAACTGTTTCGCTGTTGCAGATATTCTGGCATTTTCATCTTCATTAGAAAATCAATCTTATTTCTAGTCTAGTCTTTGTTCTATAATAAAATAATTAAAAAAAAAAAAACAAAAAAAACCCACAATGCACAAGTATCTATCTAGCAGCACTATGACTCAATCCATCATTGCAGAAAAAAAATATTTCTCAAAGTGATCATAAAAAATCAAGTTGACTAAGAAGATAATATTGGAGAGAATTCATGGGGTCATCAGTGAATGTTATCGGTTGGACTAGGTATTTGCAGCAGATTCTAGATTGTTTTAATAAATGTCATTGGCAATACCTCTGCTATTGTTAAAGAAAACATCTTGAAATCCAGTACTTTGTCAACTAGAAGGCAATACAGTCTGAACTTTAAAATCTTTTCCACCCTCACCATCACATTTGGAAGCAATGTTGTGGCACTGAAAGATGTATTTCTCCTTTCCAGTGAGCTTAATTAAGAAGAAACAAGCAGTCCTAGCTAAAGGACTGGGTTCATAATTCCAGTCCCTTACAGCCAACTGCCTCAGCACAGCTGTACAGTCCTCACATCCTCTTGCTGCTTTTCTTGCTCTTCCCATGCACAGAAACATCACTTGTTGGAGCATGTCCAGAGGAGGGCCACAGAAATAATCCAAGGGATGGAACACCTCCCATATGACGACAAGCTGGGAGAGCTGGGGCTGTTCAGCCAGGAGAAGTCTCTGGAGAGACCTGACAGTAGCCTTTCAGTATCTAAAAGGGGACTATAAGAAAGAAGAGGACTTTGTGGAAGTGGCTGTTGTGATAGGACAAGGGAAAATGGTTTCAAACTAGAACAGGGGAGATTTAGACTGGATATAAGAAAAAAAAAAGTTATAATAAGAGTGATGAGGTACTGGAATGTGTTGCCCAGAGAGGTGGTGGATGCTCTGTCCCTGGAGATATCCAAGATGAGGCTGGATGGTGCTCTGAGCAACTTGATGCAGCTGTAGATGTCCTTGTTCATTGCAGAGGAGTTCTAAATGACTATATGACCTTTAAGTGTCCCTTTAAGCTCTAAGAGTTCTATGATTCTACATGCAGATTGCTACATAGGCATGCCTCAGGAGTGATCCAAGGTCCTAAACCATTCATCACCAAATGGTGCACTCTCATCTTGCTTGATGATACGACAATAAAAACTTCCTCATCATGCTGGCCTGGCCTTTCCTGCTGGACATGATATGATGCAAAACTTTGTTTTACCACTTCATCCTGAAAAAATCAGCACATTGTTGTGTCAAAGTACGCAACACTTCTTAAAACATTAGAAAACTTGTTATCCATTGGAGTCTTTTATCTTCAAAGCAGAACGTTACACCTGCAGCTATGGGAATTCATAACTTTTCCATTACCACTTGAAACTCACTGTTCCCTGTAACTCGGCTATCAACACAGGCAAACACCTTCAGCTTTTCAGCTCCAACCATTATCTTGACAAACCTGAAATGGGACTTAGTCAATAAATGTTCTTTCTAGCAGCGAACTTCAACTAGTAAATCATAAATATTTTATAAGAAACTATAGAACATATTTCCCAGTGGGCCTTCAGTTTCACTGTCTCTAAAAAGAAAATCAGTAAATTACTCATACACATTCCCTTGATAGCTGTAACTGTCATCCTGATAAAGAATGAAGAAATTAATACCTACTAAGAATAAGCAAACACCTGGGATTATGTTATCCAGACGGGTAATTGTACTGGGCCATCACTAATCCTAAACAGAGTCCCATACTTGTGCTACATAAACTCCTTTCGGTGGTTGTTATTCTGAGATGAATCTTTTTGGGTACAGAGTCCATAGAAGTACTTTCCTTCCTCTCCCCACAACTGGGGGGATGCCAAAATAGTAAATTTTAGTATCTAGGTATTATGCAACATTGCACTTATCTCTGGTGGATGTGCGTGTTCCAAGAGCTTTCTGGTAATTTATGCCAGTATTCTTTATCTTGATCTCTTCCCCCCCTCATTTCTCATGTCAAAACAGCTTATAATGACCAAAAACCTCTTTTGCCAGTATAGCTTAAAGTATTTCCTGGGACAGACAGAAAAGTACATCAACCACAAGCTTTTCTTTTGTCTATGCATTATGCATCTATGTTATATACTGAGATTTCTGTCAGAATAATTGTATTGAATAATTTAATTTTTCTTTCTCAGATCACAAGAGAATGGTGAGTTGTAAGTGCAGATAGGCCATATACTTCTGTTAGATTGCATACTTCATTTATTTCAAGATTGCTAATTGTTAAAATTGTTGATGTAAAGAAATTCCTATAAACATTTTCTGAAAGTGCTTTGTCATTGCATTTGCCTAGAGTTATAGTTTAGCACAATCAATGGAAGCCATCTGATTACAGAGAGATTAGCATACTTTTTCCTAGAAAGATGAATTTTCAAAAGTGAAAATTAAATAAGCTAAAAGTTGTTCAGAAAAATTAAAAAGCAAAAAACAGTGGCTTGTGTAAAATATTACACTCAGTAGTAATAGATGTTAATTAAAATTTTGGTGGCTAGATGACAGCTCCAGAAGACAATGGAGTTCAGAATAGTTGTCTACCTTGGAATGGGTAATATAATAAGAACTAAATCCTGTTTCTTGAATGACTTCACACTAAATCTGCAATAAAACTCATGGAGGGATTCATTTCAACTAGTGTAGGATATGTTTAAGTTATTACTTTTAACTTTCTGCACGTAAGGTGAGTAGAAGCAAGCTCATCCAGGATGCTGTTCATGGTTTTTTTTCTGCTAGCTGCCTCAACACGAGAGGCATTTAAGCAAGATTCACTCCTTCCTCAATTCTGTCACTGTGGAGCTTTTTGGATTGGAGAAAATTTATATGGTGATTGTGCTGTGCCACTTGTCCTAAACATCAGAAATCTCCTTTTACTTGTTATTAAAAAGGCAATGTTGACAGAAGTCTCAGACTCATACTCTTGGCACAGACTGTTGGACTGCTCTGAAGAGCTCAAGGTAAATAGAAATTAATGGCAGCTGTAGTCTCAGGTCCCTTCTTTATTCTGTTCTCAGTTAATCCTGGTAATGTAGGCCAGTGAAAACACTTTCACCTTCACAGTTATTAGTAGCAATTAATCCTGAAATCACTTAGCACATTATGTTTTGGAATACTAGCCAGAAGTTTATTAAAATTACTCTTAATGAAACGTTTTTCCTCTAGCATATGCTAAGAGGTTAATTGTTTGTATACTAGGTATATCTGTCTCTCTTGGGAATAGATAGCTACATACTATGAATTTTTACTGTTTAATCAGTTTCTATAGATTCTATCCATTCTTAGTTTTTACCATCATTTCTTTTCTTTGAGCTTGAAATGCGTGGTAGTTTATAAGCTTCTCAGTTACAGAATTTGCAGTTTTGACAATACCTTATTAATTTTTTTTTTCTTAAGTGGGCTTCAATTACTTAAAACTACTTCCCGCAAAGATGTTCTACTACATATTCAAACATCACAAAAGGACAAAATGTGGAGGATACCATTTACCCAGGTAAAATGGTATGCTTCCAATTAAATCTGAAGATTTCCTCTGGAAACGTATAATCAGTCTCACTTTTAATCTATTAAAATCGACTTAGATTGTAAGATTTTAATTGGATTAACTGTCCTTGTATGCTAAACTCTTCTTTCAGTGTCAGTCACCCCTTATAATGTCGGTGCTTCATTTCTCAGTGGGAGAATTTCAGAGACTTACAAATGAGTTTTAGAGTGGAGGAGAAATCAAGGACATAGTGTGTACAGACTTTAAACATATCTTATTCTGTCAACACAAACATATGCATCATAGCATCTGTAAAACAAAGGTGATCACAAACAGAACAAAACCAATATCCATCCCAGGAAAAATGTCATTACACAACACCTGGTATGTAGTGAAGCTCTCACTTTGGTAAATTTATTCAGATTTTAAAGAAAGGAAGAGACTCTCCTGCTGCTTACACTGCATATTTCCAAAGGATATTGTCTCAGCTGGAGTATAACAAAATGTAAAACCCACAAGAAATCATCTTCTCCCAACACAGTGTATTTACTTGCAAGCTAGGAAAAGACCTTTGCAGACAATGTGTAATAATGCCATCTACTGCTACCTGCCGAACGTAATCTGCTTAGCTGCAAAACAATTTCTTGTTTCTGTTTTTACTAAGTCCTTATATGTATAGATTGACCTCAGCTTTGGGAGAGATGAGAATTTTACCTGAGCAGTGTTGAAGTAGACTGCTCGATGTCCGAATATTTCGAGACCACTCATTAAACTGGCACACGTATATCCATAATGCATAAATTCATACTTTCATTCTACTAACCTTAAAATAGATTTTTCATCAAAAATATAATACAAAATCTCAGTAATCTGACAAGAGATTTGCAAATCTGTAATGCTTTATATAGTAAGCTTTGAGACTAAGAAAAGGAAAACAGGAATTACCTATTGTCATTATTTTCAGCAGTATTTAAATCACATTTTGAATGAAGTGATCTATTTACAGGAAACATGCAAGAAAATAGCAACAAAGTAACATGTTTAGCTTTATAAAAATGTAAGCATGAAAATAAGTCTTCCCTTATTCTTTATTAATTACATAGAACTGTAACTCCATATTTAATCACAAAGATACATGTTTATTATTCAATTTTACATTTTTATACTGAATTACTTAGAGGATTTTAAAATTAATTTTAAACATTTATAGTCAAATTTTTAAATTTGGTACATAAAATTGTAGTTTTGAGTCTATATTCATCAAAGCAGAAGACTTAAATGTGCACTATGGCTTTTTTAACCTTTTCCATTCAATTATCTGGAGCATCTCTCATATGAGGAAAGGCTGAGTAACCTGGGTCTGTTGAGCCTGGGGAAAAGAAGACTGAGAGGGGATCAGATAAATTTTATAAATATCTGAACGGAGGTGGGATGCAAATGGATGAGGCCAGGCTCTTCTTGGTGGTGTGTAGAAACAGGACAAGGAATAATGGCCTAAAACTTGAACATAGGAAGTTCTGTACTAATATGTGGAATAACATCTATACAGTAAGGGTGACGGAGCACTGGAACAGGTTGTCCAGAGAAGTTGTGGAGTCTCCTTCTATGGAGATATCAGGACCCAGCTGAACGCCTACTTCTGAGACCTATCATAGGGTACTTGCTTTATCAGGGGGGTTGGACTCAATGATCTCTTGAGGTCCCTTCCAACCCCTGTGATTCAGTGATTCTATAATTCTGTGTGATTCTGTGATCCCTCCCAAAAGGTAAAAATGGGACTTCAGTTCCCTTGTTTCTCTTCTTATGTATTTATTTACAAAAGGAAAAACCAAAAGCACAGCAAAGAGAAGATATGAGGGGAAGAGAGCCAGAACATGTTAAAGGCCTGGAAGTATTCCCTTCCCTTTCCTTCCCTTCCCCTGAAAATCTGAAAATCAGCTGATAATAATATAAAACATATGTTTCTTGTGGGTTTCCATTTGCTTTTCTACCACAAAGTGCTTTAGGATTTTCCATCACTTAGTTTCGCTGACAGTGATGCAAAACCCAGTAATTTCTGTGCCAAATGAGATCCATTGTAAGGTTTGCTTTATATTGTTTATATTTTCTAGGTGTTCTGATGGTGTGAGGCAATTTCACACCACCAGAAAATTTCAGTTTGGTTACAGAAAAGGTTACAAACAATTGTATCTTTGAAAGTTGAATCTAGATAATTATTGCTCTGAGAATCTAGCTGGAGTTTGAGAACTGCTCTGAATAACATTTGAAGATCACTCAACTCTTTTTTTTTAAAATATATGGCATCCAGTTTGTGATGACATGAGCTTCCTCCTTCTGAGTCAAGAAATAGTATCTTCACTAAATAATTCATAGAAATAGTCCCTTATCGCCTAACTAGCTTATTCAGCATAAAGACCTTGAAAAGTATTTCACTACAAACACAACAGACTTGAGAATGGAATATCAACCCTATTTAATTAAAAGTAGCCTTATTAATTCCAGGAGAGTCACAGAAGGCTCTAGGAGCTGACTCAACATACTCAAGAGTATGACATTTTAGGGGGTTTTAGTGCTCTGAAATCTGTAACACTATCAGATTTGGAGACAGTGGACAGCCTTCACTCTTCAAGCCTCTTTTAGAAGCCTATTTTTGCTGTAATATGAGTTTTATGAGTCAATAATGTGTTTTGGGGAAGAAGAATGCCATATAGGGAACTACTGAATTAGGCTGATCTTTTTCATATATTTAAAAAAAAAAAATATTTCAGAGAGTAAATTCAGAAATTAAAAAAAGAAGTAATTTTAATGAAAAATGTATTTTTTCTCTTAAATAACCTGACATAATTTATCCTCAAAATCTGGTATTATTAATAAATATTTCAATAAGCTTGCTCAACAAAATCATAAATAGGTAACTCCTTTTTCCATCCTTCTTCAAAAAGCCTACTAGATGCAGAAAGTACAAGTCCTATTTTTAGTATAATCCGCTATTAAACAAGGACACCACAAAAACCCTTGATCTCGGTCTTACAATCACAGTCTCTTAAATAGAAAGTCTTCTTTGTTCCCATATTCCAAACACAAAGAAAAACTAGTCAGAGACTAGTTGTTGATCAGTAGGTGGCATAAGTTATTCCTGACTCCCCGCTGCAATCACAGGGCTTTATACAGTTTCTGTTTAAATGAATAAGAGCTTTTCTAGCAGCCACAATGGGAGAAGGACTGGGGTAGTATTTTATAATAGCAGGTCTTATGTGTAAAGTGACAGTAATTTTTAAATCATTACCACCAAACAAAATGAACATAAAATGTCATACCACAACATTAATGGTTTTCCAGCACTTGGCCAAAGATTTGCTTCATGGAGAAAAGGGCTGAGTAAATCAGTCCACACCTGCATTAACTTTAATATTAGACCTTCTCCAATGATGCTACTGGAAGTATATTAAGCATTTTTGTTCCCCCTCTCAATTTTGACCATAAAAACATGATGCATACTTGCCACACTGAAAACAGTTGCATTCTCTCCCTCCTCTTGCCACTAGAAGGAAAAATAATAGGGCAGCATCCTTCCATGAGGAGAAAGCTGCCATTTTTTTGCTACCTAATTGCATCCTTTTCTTGACTGAAGCATCTGCTCTCACTTCCATGCTTTGAAGTAGTCAAAGTAGATATTAGTGAGGAGTGTAAATCTCATAGTACTCACTGCACAACACGCCCTAGTTGAATTGTGTCTCTGCCTTAGCACAGCAACTTGCATATAACATATGTATGTATACATCTCACTGGGACTAAAAAGTATTCATGAGAAAGAACAGCATGAAAGTCCTAGAGGTACCTGATTCCCTATTCATGTTGAGCGTCCACTGGTAGTAGCCCTTATAATTCTCACTAGTGCTCATTTTTTTCTGTTTGAGAAGCACAAGGTTCCCTAACACCCATGATCTGAGAAAGGAAAATATGCAAAGATGTTTATTCTTTATGGGCATATATGACATTTTGGAATATTCTGCTTCTGAGCAAGGAAAGATAACAGAGTCTGATTACTAGGCTAGAGCCTACAAGCTCTCTTTTCCCCAGAAAAGCACTAGTATTGCAATTCCATGCAAAAAGAAGAGAGAGAATAAAGGAAAAGGTGGCTTCTTATGCATCCCCCCCAGATTTGTGCACTAGCTGTGAGACCTCCTTTAGCAGTTCTCTTTTATAAAGCTGTTTATGTTAACTGGCCTCTGAGAACTCATTAGTGAAGACAACGCAAACAGCAAGAACTGCAGGAGTGTCTTTGCTCAGGCAAATCAGGGAGCAGTACAAAGTTGCTGGAGATTTACAGGAAATGAAACTGTTTCTAAAGTCATGCATTCAGGAAAGTATTATAAGATGAAATGGCATAGTTGTTTTTACCATCCATTAGGAAAAAGAATAGGAAAAGGATCCTCTGTCTTCATTTTTCTTTGCCATCTCTTGTAAGTCTCTATAACAGTGTTGACAAGATTTATAGAGGATCAAGTTCACTCTTACTGAGCACTGCACCTTGTACAAATCAATGAAGAATAATGAAGAGTCCATGGCTTCTTCTTTTCTTTGTCCGCTCAGAGTATCCCTGGGGCTTTCTGCCAGAATTTCAAGACAGTCTTCTGTTCATTTTCTCCAGCTAAACCCTTTGATCTAAGAAAGAATATAAACTCCATAGAAGTGCTGTCTTTTTGGCTCCCAGATTCATCCATTACGGGAGAACAAAGTAAATTTGATTGTTATCCTTTTTTTTAACATCCTTGAATAGAATACTTTCCCTTCGATTAACATTAAGAAACCCTATTGGCCATGCCTTTCTTCATCTCCTGATACTGCCTCAATGTCTTTCATCTTGCTGCCCAAAACAGATTTCATTCTATGGAATTCCAATCCATGCCTATACCATGTTCTTTTAGATAGAACTGTCTGATGTCAAAAGCCTCTCATGTGAGTGAATGGTTCTATGTAGCAAAGTTTTGGTGGCAGAAAGGGTGGCTGCAGGAGTGGTCCCTGTGAGCAGAACCCAGCAGCTGCCCTATGTCAGACCTGAGCCAGTTCCAGCTGCTCCAGTGGGACCTGCCACCGGGCAGAGCTGAGCCATGAGAACAATGGCTGTGCTTTGTGAAAGCAGATCTAAGAAAGGGCAAATCAGCTGTGAGAGAGGAGTGAGAAAGTGTGGCCCAGGAAAGACCCATGGAGGAGCAGGCTGTCCGCCTGCAGCCTATGAGCACCACATGGAGCAGATCTCCATGTGAAGCCATGGAGGAGCCCATGGGGCAGCAGCGGATGAGGCACAGCCCATTGATACTCCTACAGGAGCAGCCCCAGGCTGGAGCTGTGGCCCGTGGAGAGCAGCCTGCTGTGGAGCAGGAGGGCTGGGGGACTTAACATCCATGGGGACCTGTGTGGGGCAGCACCTGAGGCATGGGCCCTGTGGTACAGAGCTGTGTTGGAGAGGTACTTGGAGAGCTGCAGCCCGTGGGAAGCCCACACAGGATCAATTTGGGAAGGACCCCATGTGAAGTAGGGGTGGGGAGTGACCATGGTGGAGCGGCAGAGACAAAGCATTATGAAGTTTCTCCCCTTGTCGTTCTGAGGCATGGGAGTGACAGAACAGCATGGTATTGCTGTCACTATACCTATTAGTATTAAACCACTACAGAGAAGCATGGAGCAAGGAGTAGAGATAATGAATTTATACCCATCATTTCTTCATCACAAACATGTTATTAATGACAAGAAACTCTGCTTTAGTAAGGCT